>NC_090650.1:324679314-325009314 GCF_040937935.1 Hyperolius riggenbachi
CAGAGATTTAACCCGTGTCCCTGATTACAAGCCTTAGAATCGAGAGTACATGCATTACCGATTCTTCCACCTATCCCAAACCAGGTGGAATTTCTTGCTTGAACCTCTGTGCAAATACACAAGCTTTTTGTGGGGATAGGGTTCTTAATGTCTGTATCCAGAACATTTCGTGTTTTTTGAGGAGAGCAAATGCATTCGGTTTTCTTGTATCCACTAAGTCAATCAGTGTAATATTAAATAGCAGTGGATTGCTGTTGTGATGGGTGCTGAAGTGACGTGACACACTGTGAAGGGGAAATTGTTTAATGATATTTCTTTTATGTTGTCCGATTCTGCTGCATACTAATTGGGTGGTTCTCCCTACATACTGGAGCCGGCACGGACAGGAGATGAGATAGATGACATATTTGGAGTCGCAAGTAAACCGTTTTTTCAAAGGGAAATTGCAGTTGGTACTGGTAGAAGAGAATGATACACTAGTGTTGATGAATTGGCAGGCTGTGCAGCGGGTCTTGTTACATGGAAAGCAGCCTGGTTTGAGTGGTTGTGAATGAGTGGGCAGGGGCTGTGTGGGTGGACGCAGTTTACTGGGTGCAAGAATGTTGCGGAGATTGGGAGCTCTCCTATAGGTGATGGATGGTACTTTGGGTAATAGCGGTCTTAAGAAGGGGTCCTACATCAGGATCTCCCATCTGTTGGTTAGAATGTCACGAATGTGCGAATGCTGGGCATTGTATTGAGTGATGAACCTTGGAGGGCCTGTGTTGTTAGTTAGTTTTGTATCAGTACTCGGGGGGGTTGGGGCGTCTGGCTTTAAATTTAGCGTTTTTTATCAAGGTCTTAGGATATTGGCGGTCCGTGAATTTTTTGGTGAGGATATTGGATTGGATGTCATATTGTGATGGATCTGTGCAATTCCTGTAGATTCTCCTGAACTGACTGAATGGTGTATTGGTAATCCAGGGGTGATGATGGAAACTTTTGAAGTGAATGTAATTATTGGCATTGACCGGTTTGAAATAAGTTTTTGTTTTGATGTTATTCGATTCGATGTATAGGGTAAGGTCAAGGTATTCTATGGAAGATGTGTGATGGTGGTATGTAAATTGTAACCCTGCTGGGTTGGAATTAAGATAATCAATAAAATGTGGGATGGTAGATATGTCGCCTTTCCAAATAAAAATAAGGTCATCAATGTAACGTCTGTAAAATACTATATTGTTGAAAAACGGGTTGCCAGGGGAGAGTTTCATTTGTTCGAGGTAACCCATCGTGAGATTAGCGTACGATGGGGCGAACGAACTCCCCATCGCCGTTCCGCTAATCTGATGGTAAACTTGTTCATTGAATGTGAAGATATTATTCTGAAGGATAAATTCAGCACATTGTAGCAGTAACGTTTGCTGTGTTGTAGGCATGGAGGGATTGGAGGCTAGGAAATATTGTAGTGCGCTGAGGCCGAATTGATGGGAGATGTTGGTGTAGAGGGCAGAAACGTCACATGTCAGCCAGACCTAGTCAGGCTGCCAGGGGACATCCTGCATTAAACAAATGAGTTGCTGAGAATGTTTGAGGAATGATGGAAGGGACTGGACATGTGTTTGTAAATGTTGATCAAGAAATTTGGAGAGATTGCTGGTGATTGAGTTGACTCCTGAAATCGGTCGGCCAGGAGGTTTATGGAGACTTTTATGTATTTTGGGTAAATAATAAAAGTTTGGAGTGGTTGGTTGGGTGTTGATTATAAAATTATTTTCATTTTTGGTGATGATGTTGGATAAAAAGGCATTATTGATAAAAGTTTTCAATGTGAGGTTAAGCGTGGGTGTTGGGTCTGATGTCAAGATTTCGTAATGTGTGGGGTTGTTGAGGAGTCTAGCTGCTTCGTCTAAGTAGTCGAACCGATTGAGTATGACAATGCCACCCCCTTTGTCGGCTGGTTTGATGATGAGATTATGATTTTTTGTAAGGATTTAATAGCAGAGGTTTCGTTACGGTTGAGGTTGGAATTTAGTGGAGGTGGATTGTTGTGTAAAGTTTGTAGATCATTTAGTACCATGGAGTAGAATGAATCAATGAAGTGACCCTTGGAGGCCACTGGATAGAATCGTGATCTCCATTTCAGTTATGTGGTAATATATTTTTCAGTGTTTAGTTCAGCTTGTGTAATGAATGAGATGGGTAGGGTGTCGTTGTTCGTGATTATGAGTGAGGGGGGATCGGGGTCAGAGCTGGGTTTGAAAGATTTTATTGCAAAATGCATTTTTAAAGTGAGCTTTCGAATATAACTGTTAAAGTGAACCTTAAGTGAGGAAAAAAAATTGAGTTTTACTCACCTGGGGCTTACCTCAGCCCCCTGCAGCTGATCGGTGCCCACGACGAGTCGCTCTGATGCTCCGGGTCCCGCCGGCGGCCACTTCCGGTTTCGCCGTCAGGACCCGTCAGGCTGGGGAACGCGGCTCATGCTACGCGTTCCCAGCCAAAATAGCACCCCCTATGCGGCCATATGTCCGCATAGGCACCCGTATGCGGACATATGGCCGCATAGGGGTGCTATTTTGGCTGGGAACGCGTAGCATGAGCCGCGTTCCCCAGCCTGACGGGTCCTGACGGCGAAACCGGAAGTGGCCGCCGGCGGGACCCGGAGCATCAGAGCGACTCGTCGTGGGCACCGATCAGCTGCAGGGGGCTGAGGTAAGCCCCAGGTGAGTAAAACTCAATTTTTTTTCCTCACTTAAGTGCCTCTTTAAGATCGGCAAAGAGTTCAAAAGTGTTGATTTGGTTGGTAGGACAGAAGGAAAGACCTTTCTCCAATACTGCCGTTTCATGTGCATTGAGGGTATGGTCAGACAAATTGAAGATACATTTATTTTTAGGGGTCAGGGAGTTTTGTGTGATTGGGGTTTGCTTCTTTTTCCTTTTTCCACTACTTCCTCTTTTTCTAGGTCTGGTAATTGGCGTTTTGATTTGTTTGGAGGCTGGAGATATACCTTCTCTGAACGGGGGCTCGGTAGTTGGGTGGTGAGGATGTTTTGTGACAAAGCTGAGGGGAGCTCTAAAAAAGGAAGTTAGGGTGTTGTTAGCTGAATCCATATATATATATATATATATATATATATATATATATATATATATATATATATATATATATATATATATATATATAATGTGTGTCTCCCAAAAGATAATAGGACAAGGTACAAGAGGCTATCACAGTCTGGGAAAATCCAATGCTCTATACCATTCCAGATAGTCCAAGCTGTTGTAAAGCATCCTAATTACCCTGATTAATTGGAAACAGCTGTTTTAATCAACTCCACAGGTAAACAGCAACTCTCTGCAGTTGGTGTGTGGACAGTCATGGATAGACAAAGGAGTTCAGTGAGGCCTTGCGGCTGTGCATTGTGGCTGCTCACAAGTCAGGAAAGGGCTACAAGGCCATTTCTAAATTTTTTCAAGTTCCATTGGCTACAGTGCAAGGTATTACAAGATACAAGATGTTCCAAACTGTGGAAAATCTCAGAGGATTTGATCAGAAGCCTAAAGTGACACCTGTGCTGGCCAGGAGGATAGTGAGAGAGCTGAAAAAGGATCCAAGGATCACCACCAAGGCCATCCTGGTGAATCTGGGCTCTGCTGGTTGCAATGTATCAAGGCACATAATCCAACGGACACTGCACACTGCTGGGTTCCATGGATGCAGACCAAGGAGGATGCCACTTCTCCAGATAAGGCACACAAAAGCTTGCTTGGCCTTTGCAAATGTTCATCTGGACAAAGAAGACCTCTGGTCTTCTGTGTTATGGTCAGATGAAACAAAAAATGAATTGTTCGGTCACTATGATGTTTCCTTCATTTGGCGTAAAAAAGGAGAAGCCTTCAACCCAAAGAACACCATCCTCACTGTCAAACATGGTGGTGGGAACCTAATACTTTGGGGGTGTTTTTAAGCCAATGGACCAGGGAACCTAATCTGTTATGATCGCTTCTGCAGCAGGTACTGCTGGCAGTAGTAGTGCTGCAGCTCAGGCAGTTCTGATCTCTTTCCATGCAAGCTGCATAGCTTTGTTTGCCTTTTCCTGCTGTCAGCTTGTGACTGATTATCATTCACCTGTGTGGGAATCTGCATGTCTGCTCCCATTGGATGACCTCAGTATAAAGATCTGCTTCCTGCAGGGCTCCTTGGGCTATCATAGCTTCAGTTTAAGCCTGTCTTGCTGTTGCTTCAGCCCCAGATCGTGTTTCTTGTTCTAAAGATACTTTGCTGGTCTTGCATCATATATTGGTTCATTGCCAATATATATGCATACCAGCACGTTTGTTATTTTCCTTGTATTCGTGTTACGTTGATACATCAGTGTCGCTGATGTACACGTACACGAACTGTTTATATCCTGTGTTCAGTTAGTCAGCTTCCAGCACGTTTTGGTAGTTTGCGCGTATTGTGATCACCCGTGCTGAGTTATCCTGCTCCTGGTTCTGTTTGTGGATTGCGTTCATCTCTGCGAAGAGATAGCGAATCCTTCTGAGTCCTGTTCCCTGTATTGCTCCAGTCCTAGTCAGTGTATGTTATATATCGGTTCATTGCCGATATATACATATGTTAGTCAGACGTTACAAATAGTTTCATTGATAGCTGTAATTGTAATACGCTAGGAAAACATACTTATTGTATTTTTGTCTGTGTTACGTTCATCTATCTTGATCCTGCTATTTCCTGACTATCCTGTCCTGTCTTCGTGAGGCACGCCATCGCTGCAAACGCATTGGCTGCCTCATTCCAGTCTGTCTTGTTGTGGACGCTTGCTGTCACTAAGTAGAGGCTAGTAAAGCAAGCGTTCATTCTGTCTACCTGTCCTGATCTCCTCAGTCCTGGTTTATGCGCTCAGCGCTACTTTGCGCTGAGATGTTATCACGAAAGTATTGTTTGTGGCTGTTCGGATCTGCACCGGCTCTGTGTGCCACAATCTCCTATTGGAGTCAGTCCTCTCCTCCACTAAACTCGGGATATCCTGATTCCTTGTGCTGGTGTGTGTACCTCCACGTCAGCTTATGTGTTGCATGCTGACTGTGGAGAATACACCACCAAGCGTGACATAATCACAGTAAATGGCACCATGAAAAAAAGAGCAATACATGAGGGTTCTCAATGAGATTAGGCAGTCTGCAGAGAATCTTGGCCTTGGGCACCAGTGGACATTTCAGCATGACAATGTCCCAAAACAAAAGTGGTGAAGAAATGGTTAGCAGACAACATCATTAACGTTTTGGAGTGGCCCAGCCAGAGTCCTGACTTGAATCCAATTGAGAATCTGTGGAGGGAGATAAAGATCAGGGTGATGGCAAAGAAGACCCTCCAACCTGAAAGATGTGGAGCTCATTGCTAAAGATGAATGAGCAAAAATACCTGTGAAGACATACAAAAAGCTGGTCTGCAATTATAGGAAGCATTTGATTGATGTAATAGCCAATAAAGGTTTTTCTATTGATTATTAAGAAAGGGTATGAATCATTTTGGACTGGACACTTTTTGCTCAAATCTAAAAGCTAAGAATTTTTTTCCACGATAATGCCTCTTGTACATCGTCTTATCTTTTGGGAGACACCTATGTAATTTCCCATCATCAAATGACTTGCTCATTGAATAGAAGTAACTTTGAATGAAAATTTTCCAGGGGTATAAATTATGGGCAGCACTGTGTGTGTGTATAAACAGTGCCACAGGCTGATTGCCTCCATGCCACGCCGCGTGCATAACTGAACATAATTATTTGAAGGTTGACTTTCTTTGTTTTAAAAACCCTTTTCTTTTATTGGTCGGATGAAATATGCTAATTTTTTTGAGATAGGAATTTTGGGTTTTCATGAGCTGTATGCCAAAATCATCAATATTAAAACAATAAAAGGCTTGAACTACTTCAGTTGTGTGTAATGAATCTAAAATATATGAAAGTCTAATGTTTATCAGTACATTACAGAAAATAATGAACTTTATCACAATATGCAAATTTTTTGAGAAGGACCTGTATGTGTATATATATATATATATATATATATATATATATATATATATATATATATATATATATAATATGCACTGTGATTGGTTAATTTGTTTTCAAGTTTTTTAGCTTAAATTGAAGTTGTTTAATGCCAGCAAAGATCCATTCTATTTCACAAATAAAGCCGTGTATTTTTGTTATAGGTTGCATTTTCAGTGTTTTATTCACACTGTTGAAAAAAATAAAACCTCCATCTTAGCTGAGTTTTGGACTTAACGCTTTAAGCCAAAAACCTTGCTTGGAAATGGTTTCTCCAGAGTCCCTACTGCTAAGGTTACGTCTGCAGAAGCACAAAGAATCATCCTATGTCTCCGGATTAAAGAACTCCCACCGAGATTTGCTTCTCCTCTGTGGCCAATCAGCAGGCTGTAGGATTGTCCACTCTGCATTTCCCATACCAAAAAGGGATTTTCAATAAGATGCAAATAATTCTATGCTGATGCAGGATTATGCAAATGTATGCAGCTTGAGAATAGCCCCATCGAATCTCACCTCGGAGGGTTTCAATTGGTCTATTTTCAAGCTGCATGAATTGCCATACAAAATTTGAATAATCTTGTATCAACTTGGAATTATTAGCACCTCATTGACCATCCCTATTTATTATAGCCAACAAAAAGCAGTTCTGTGTTCTCTCCTTTCTAAAGAGAAACTGTAAGCAAAATAACACAATGAACAAGATTGGTGATTTTTTTTTTTACAATATTAAGTTATAAATTATTTAGTCAGTGTTTGCCTATTGTAAAATCCTACCTCTCACTGATTCACTTATGAAATTAACACAGGTGTCAACCTCTTTGTGCTATTTTTGGTCATGCAGGGCAATGGGCAGTGAGAGCAATGGCTGTAATTGGTAGCAAACAGATGTTTGAGCAGTTATTGTCCCACCTCCATACCCTCTTGTGGTATTAGCAGTCTTTGTTCTCCACTGAAGAAACTCTCCCATAGCTGGATTGAACTGCGATAGAGATGCTAAGCATATCTTCTGCTATTACTAAAGAGACATAGCCAAAACAAAAACAAATATTGTACTGTTTGTAGAAATTTTAATGCGTCCATACTAAGTGGAGAGACATCTATTCGCAGTCTTCATTTGTTGACTTTATCTCTGCTTTTAAGGCTTCCTGAAAACAGGATTGGGTTCCAGTCAAGAGACCTCTATTCTTTTTCATTAATTTGCAAACTAAATGATTAGAAGGAATTGCATGCATTTCTGGAAGCGCAGCAATTCCCTTTTTGTCAACTTGTCTATTTTTATTAATATCCATACTGAAGGGAGACCTGCTCTGCGATTGTAATATGCTGGTCCTGCAGTGAAAATTATGACACATGGTGTTGATACTCTAATGAAACAAGAAGTATGATCTGTACAGTGTAATTGTCTTTCAAGAAGGGAGATCTCAATCAGCTCACTAATTGAGCATGTTTATCTCTTTTTCAGTTGCAGCAGCTTGAACTAGAACAGATACAGTATAGAGAAGCTAACATTGCAGCACTGGCGGCCATCGGACCAAGAAAGAAAAGACCATTGGAATCTTCAAACCTTCAGAATGTTTTAGAGGTATGCATGCCAATCGCTGCCTTATAAGCCCTCTATATCCATGCTCCTCACATCTCTTATGCTGGGCATACACGAGTCGATGCGCCCTTATCAATCGAGCCACTGATGGCTTGATTGATCATTTCCGACAGGTCCGCTGACCCGCCGGATTGATTCCCCGCGGGCGGACAATAGCGGGGAATCGAGCGGAAGATAAGGTAGTGCCCGTGGGGACGAGCAGGAATCAATCTGGACCGCGGCGGGAGTCCATCCGGCGGCTAATCGAGCCGCCGGATCGACTCATGTATTCCCAACATTATGCCTAGTACACACCATACAATTTCTGTAAGATTTTCTGTAAAATGTACCTGCCAGATAGATAATTTCCAACATGTTGGAAATTATCTATCTAACCATCTATCTGCCTAGCAATTAAGCATTGTTCTAATCAGCAGGAGATAACCAGAAGACAATGCACCAGAGATAATGACCAGTCTCTACCAGTACTTTACCGAAAATAATCTAATTACAGAAAATCTTATGCTGGGGATACACTAGGTTTCTGTACCGTGTATCGGCCAGCTGATAATGTTCAGCTGGCCCGATCAAGCCGCTTGACCCCCGCCCGCTCGATCCCCGCCGGCGGACAATGGCAGGGAATCTAGCGCAGATAAGGAAGCGCCGGCGGGAACGAATGGTAATCGATCCGCGCGGACGAGCGGGGACGCGGCTGGGCTCGATCCGGCGGCTAATCGGTCGCCGGATCGACCCTTGTATTCCCAGCATTACAGAAAATCTATCTAACAGAAAATTGTATGGTGTGTACTAGGCATTATGGTAAGTCTTTCTGTCTATGCTTCTCACCAATATTTGCCCAAAAAGCTCCTCAATCCATGCTTTTTACTGATCTTTGCCTGATGACCCTCTTTATCTATGCCTCTTGCCTATCTCTGCCTATGAAGCTTCTATGTTTATGTACCACTGATATCTTTGCCCAGTGCTCTATCCGTGCTTTTTACTGATCCTCTGTGTGATAAACCTTTATATCCATGCTCTTAACCAATCTGAGCCTGATAACCAGTCTAACCATTCTGCTCCGTGATCTCTGCCTGGTAAACGTTTCTATTCATGCTCCTCACCAATATCTGCCTGATAAGCTTAGCTATGCTCTTTGCTGATCTATGCCTGATAAGTCTCTCTATTCATGCTTCTCACCAATCTTTGCCTGATAAGTCCCTCCATTTAATAACCTGATTAATTTCTGACTGATAAGACCAGTTATCCATTCTTCTCGCTGATCTCTGCCCGATGAGCACCTCTATCCATATTTCTCACAGATGTGTTTAGTAAGCATCTCTGTCCATGCTCCTCACTGATCCATGACTGATAAGCCCCTCTATCTGTTTTTCTCACCAATCTTTTCCTGATGAACACCTCGATCCATGCTCCTCTGCAATCTATGCCTGATGAGCCTCTCTATCCCTTCTTCTCACTGATTTCTCCCCAATAACCCTCTCTATCCATGTTCCTTAATCTCTGCCTGATGAGTGCCTCTATCCATGCTCTTCACCAATCTCTGCTAATAAGCCCCTCTGTCCATGGTCCTCAACTCCTCCTTTTTAAGAACTAGTTAAAGAGAACCCGAGGTGTGTTTAAAGAATGTTATCTGCATACAGAGGCTGGATCTGCCTATACAGCCCAGCCTCTGTTGCTATCCCAAACCCCACTAAGGTCCCCCTGCACTCTGCAATCCCTCATAAATCACAGCCATGCTTTGAGGCTGTGTTTACATCTGTAGTGTCAGTCTCAGCTGCTCCCCCGCCTCCTGCATAACTCCGGTCCCTGCCCCCGTCCCTTTCCTCCAATCAGCAGGGAGGGAAGGGATGCAGGCGGGGACTGGAGTTCTGCAGGAGGCGGGGAGAGCAGCAGACTGACACTATAGAGATAAACACAGCCAGCTCTGACAAGCTGTTTGTCAGCAGCGTGGCTGTGATTTATCAGGGATTGCAGAGTGCAGGGAGACCTTAGGGGGGTTTGGGATAGCAACAGAGGCTGGGCTGTATAGGCAGATCCAGCCTTTGTATGTAGATAATATTCTTCAAACCCACCTCAGGTTCTCTTTAAGAATAGCGTAGACCAATAAATATAGTGATCATCTAATTTGCAATGTTATAAGTATTTTCTGTACAAGCAATCCTACGAGTCTGTAGGAATTGTCTTTTGGGAGTAGTTTGTTTTTATCATGAAAGCTGTCCACATGGATGAAATCATTATAACCTGATGGTTTACTAAACACATTTTTATGTCTTCCCTAAATGCTTAGAAGAGACGACATCTATTCAGTATTGTTGACCATTCTGCTGCATGTGTTGCCCTGCATTTTGATGGCATAAACAACTGACTAAAAAGGGACAGGTTGAAAACTGCAATGATTTTCTTTGGGCCAGTTCACATTTTCAGTTTTTGTTTTGTTGTTTGCATGCATTTTTCTGGGAGAAAATCCGACTGAATCAGACCTACTAAGTCAGATGATTACGTTTAACATCAAATGTGCCGTACCCTTCCTCTTATATTCCAATCACTAGGCCTCCTCTCTTTGGCTGCTGCCCACCTGTCCCTTCTGGGTCTGGTGCTGTCACCAAACTCTCCCAATCTCTCTCTTTCTTGGTAGTACCTTAGCAACTAAAAACAGGAGTCAGGGCAAGGCTTGACGACTTCAGCAGCAGAGAGAGCATCCAGAAGACACAGTGGCACACTCTGAGGACTGATGAGAAGCAGTAACTGAATAGAGGCGACCCAGGCACTGAATACACCAGAGATATAGCTATAGCACAGCCGCTACAACATGCTGCACTGCATATTACTTTGCATTAGGTGATGGAAAATCACTGGAAGTCTAGTAAGAATGGTGGATTGGAAGGCAGGAAATGCTTTGCTGTGATCTGTATGGTGCAGTGTTATGTGGACAACAGTGACAGCAGGACCAACAAGGAGGTAATGTGGACCATATTGGCACAAGACCAAACAGAAATCCTATGTGGCAGGAGTGACAGTGTGGTCCTCTGTTTATAATTGAGTCAACCACATTTACCTGTTCCTCTAGAAAAAAAAACAGGGGAGCAGTTTATACAAAGATCAGTTTATATTAGATTATACGCAGTAAACACGAGTTTTTGAATCCAGCCACGTGCCGCCTCTATTGGTAATATTGTTCCCTTGGCAGCCTCAATTGTGGCCTTGCAATACCTATTTAAACAGGCAGTTTTTCAGTGCGGAAGTACATTGGAGGAAATATACTGTCTGCTCTCTGAAATGTCAAGCAGAAGTATTTGATTATACTTTCACCTTTCTATAATTCCAAAGTTTGAAGGACATCACTCCTTGCTTGCTGCAACTCCCTTGGGGGTTGTTTCATTTATAATGTTGCCTCAGGCTTTCTGCTGCTTCCTGCGGATTTGACCTCGTTTTCAACCCTGCTCTGGCAGCTGTGCTGCCTTACTAGAATTTCCTTCGCATCACACAAGGTTGTCATATAAAGGACCCAACCTTACAGCATTGTGTCTGAGGAGATGGCAGAACCCTCTTATACGGTGACCTGTAGTTAGTAGTCATACTAAGTACACTGGATTTAGAGTGATAACATCTGAACCAAATCTGAATGATAACGTTTTTCATATTAAGCAGAGGTATTTAGAAGCTACGCAGATGCACCTTGTCTCTTTGCTGCATTTCCATTTCAGTAGAATATTTATTTTGCTACTTGCAGACTACTCCTTTCATATCTATCCATTACAGTTTTTTTTTTTTAACCCGAGGCAAGCACACATTTTTATAAAATTATTTAAAGGATAAATGTTCTGTTAAATTTCCATTAATAAAAAGCTTTAACAGTAGCCCCTGATCAGCAATGAAAAAATGCCTGATTTTGTTCTTATACTGAAATATGAGAAGGCACTAGAGCCTCATTGTTTACATATGACTGCAGTACAAAATCTAATACACTGTTATGTCTGCATCCATCTAGTAGGTCACTGTGGTATATAAGGGCTGTGAATGTATTCCTTGGTGGATGACTCAGAATGGTTGTTAGTGGTCAAGGATATGTAAAATGTTCACTGTGAGTTGTGCTACAGATGGTCTCACCACCTCCGTTAGTGATCTCTAGGACAAGGAAACATTCATAGAGTACAGTAGTAGGCGGGACATTGCTCTAGCTAGGAGTTAGCAATTGTTTGTTGCAGTTGGCATTCAGTATAGAGATGGTGGGGGTGCGTTCCCTGGAGGTGAGAGGTCCAGGGCTTGCCCACACTTCCCTCTGGGTATTGCATGGTGGTTTGGGGGCCTCGGCTAGTGAGAGAGACCTGGGGCCCCCGGCTTTCGTGCGGACCAGTGTTTGTGATTTTGAATTTCTTTTTTGCGGCTTCCAGGATGCGGTTGACAGGTGAGTGGTTGGGGAGGGGGCCGTGTGGGAGATGTGGCTACATGGGACGTCCCTGTAAACAATGCGATCTACGATTGCGTCCAACCGAGGCCTCCCACCTGAATGCTAATTTATGCAATTCCTGCTAGATTTGGTACAGCAGGCAAAGGGTGTATGACAGTACATACATGAAGAAATGAAAAAATGGTAGCGCATCTAACCAAGATGCACCTGACATTGCATAGGGCTAACTAGCCTCTTAAAGGCACAACTGTGCTCATAACAGTATAACAGGTGCATTAGAACTAATGCATCTCACAATACAAATAATGGAAGCAAATCCATGCGTTACACATTATTAACTTATTAGGGGACCTTACCCTTGTCTTATTGAGAGAGACATCAGTTCAGTAGCAGGGACGGCTCGTGCAGCCTTCTCTCGGGGTCCCCGCCCTAACCTACGTTTAAAATCACCCAGAAATATAGGAACATGCTTGCAGCATTGCCTTGGGAGCAGCTGGGAAGGGGAGTGGCGTGGGCCCCCAGGTTCTCTCACTGCCTGGGGATACCGCCCACAACCACACCCCAACCCAAAGAAACAAGAGTTACAATTGCATACTTGAAGAAATGAAAAAATGGTAGCGCATCTAACCAAGATGCACCTGACATCACATAGGGTTCGGTTGTGGTTGTGGGCGGTGTCCCCAGGCAGTGAGAGAACCTGGGGCGCCGCCCACACCACGCCCCTTCCCCTTTATATGGCCGGCTGCTCCCAAGGCAATGCTGCAAGCATGTTCCCATATTGCTGGGTGATTTTAAACGTAGGTTAGGGCGGGGACCCCGAGAGAAGGCTGCACGAGCCGTCCCTGCTACTGAACTGATGTCTCTCTCAATAAGACAAGGGTAAGGTCCCCTAATAAGTTAATAATGTGTAACGCATGGATTTGCTTCCATTATTTGTATTGTGAGATGCATTAGTTCTAATGCACCTGTTATACTGTTATGAGCACAGTTGTGCCTTTATACAATACAATACAATAACATTTCTATAGCGCTTTTCTCCCATAGGACTCAAAGCGCTTAGGCTCTCTCAGATTCAGTAATTAGTAGGATGAAGTATTCACACAACAAAAGTTATATTTCTGCAAATGCCAAACTGAACAGGTGGGTTTTCAGTCTGGATTTAAACACGTCCAGGGATGGAGCTGTCCTGATCTGTTGAGGTAAGGAGTTCCAAAACGTAGGGGCAGCATGACAGAAGGCTCTGGGACCAAAAGTTTCCAAGTGGACTCTGGGTATGACTAGATTTTTAGAACCTGTTGATCTGAGAATGCGGGGATTGCTACGCAGCTGCAACATATCTTTCATGTATCCAGGGCCTAAATTATTCAGGGATTTAAATGTCAGTAGGCCGATCTTGAATAGGACCTTCCATTCTATAGGTAGCCAGTGAAGGGAGTGCAGGACTGGCGTTATGTGGCAGTGACGGGGTTGGTTGGTTAGCAGTCTGGCAGCAGTATTCTGTATCAGCTGTAATCGGTACAAGACCTTTTTTGGAAGGCCAGTGTAGAGAGCATTACAGTAGTCCAGTCGGGATGTGATGAAGGCATGGACTAAGGTTGGCAGATCTTCTGGAGGGATGAGGTGCTTGATTTTTGCAACGTTCTTCAGGTGAAAATAGGATGATTTCACCACAGCAGAGATTTGAGTTCTGAAGTTTAAATCCCAATCAATTAGAACTCCCAGGCTACGCACATGATCAGAGCTGCGCAGATCTGTGCCTCCTATTCCCAGTGGTGAAGACTGCAAGTTAAGTTGTTTTGTTATCATGCTCTGCCCTCCTATCAGAAGGACTTCAGTTTTGTCTGCATTTAGTTTCATCCAGTTGTCATTCATCCATTGCTGTAGTTCACGTAAGCAGGCGTTTATAGTTAGAGTTGGGTCTGTCACACCAGGCTTGAAGGAAAGATATAGTTGGGTGTCGTCTGCATAGCAGTGGTATGTCAGGCCATGTTTTTGGATTAGTTTTCCCAGCGGTAACATGTAAATCGTGAAAAGCAGGGGAGAGAGGATTGAGCCCTGGGGCACCCCATACTTAAGTGATACAGGGGTGGACAGGAAGGGCTCCATAGACACTTTGTGGGTTCTGCCACTCAAGAAGGATTGGAACCACTGAAGAACTATGCCATCAATGCCGCAGTATTCCTGTAGCCTGTTTATCAAGATGTCATGGTCAACTGTATCAAAGGCTGCAGAAAGGTCTAGCAGTATGAGGATGGAGCACTCTCCGCTGTCTCTTGCCATGAGCAGGTGGTTGCATATTTGGATGAGGGCAGTTTCAGTGCTGTGGTGTTTCCTGAAGCCAGACTGGAATGGGTCATAACTGTTGTTTTGTAGGATTTTGGCTTCTAGCTGGAGGTAAACAGCTTTTTTAATTAGCTTGCCCAGAAAGGGGAGGTTAGAGACAGGTCTGTAGCTGGTCATTGCATCTGGGTCCAGGGAGGGTTTTTTGAGGAGAGGCCTGATGATTGCTTCCTTCAGTAAAGCAGGAAATATCCCTGATTTTAAGGAACAGTTAACAATTTTTAGGAATACCGGTACGAACAGGTCGGGGCAGTTCAACATGAACTGTGTTGGGCCAGGATCTAGGTCACAGGTAGTTAGGCGGACGTGAAGGAGGATGCTTGATGTGACTTCTTCATCAATTTCTTTGAAGTTTGACCAAGGTGTTACATTGTCTCTGCTAATGGTCTTCGGCGCTATATTAGGCTCAGATGCTGTAAGTTGGATGGCGGACCTTATAGCGGAGACTTTGTCTGTGAAGAAATGGGCAAATTGGTCACAGAGGTCCTTTGAAGACTCGATGTTAAGTTTTTGACATGCCGGGTTGCAGAGTTTTTCCACTGTGCGGAACAGTTGGGCTGGTTTGTTAACTGCATTTGCAATCTCTTGTGATAGAAAGGATGATTTTTTTCCCGTGATTACCTTTTGGTAGCTCTTCAAGTGGAGGATTAAGGCATGTTTGTCTTCTGGGGACTGAGATTTGCGCCACAGTCTCTCAAGTTTTCGGCCTTGTCTTTTCAGCTCTTTTATAGCGTTATCAAACCACTGTGCATGATGGTGTTGAGTAAGATATTTGGTGCGCAGAGGAGCAATGGTCTCAAAGGTGGAGGACACACATTTGTTGTATTTAAACACCAGAGTATCAGGGTCCAAGCTGGAGTCAGTCAATTCATCAAAGCTAAGGTTATCTCGGATATGTTGAGGTGTTAGCCCTTTTAAGCTGCGATATTTTATTTGATTCTTGACCTGGTGTTTGACAGCTGGTATTGAGAGGCAGAAGTGGATAGTGTGATGGTCTGACCAGGCAACAGGATTAATTTCCACATTGGCTATTGACAGCCCAGTATGGAATATAAGGTCCAGAGTGTGGCCTTTCCTGTGAGTAGCAGAGCTGATTGATTGGAGGAAGCCCAGTTCATGTAAGGCACGAGGTAGCTCTATTCCAAGTTTTGAAGAGGAGTCATCCACCCATGTATTGAAATCTCCAAGAACAATCCATCTGGGGTGTTCCAGTGTTAGGTTGCATAGGAGGTCTACAAGTTCCTTAAGGAAGTCTGAGTCTTTTTCTGGTGGGCGGTAGATCAGCAATATGTTAATGTTTTTCTCAGCTGAAAGTTGCACCCCCAAGCATTCAAACGAGTTGGTAGGACCTACAGTAAGTGGTCTGATTTTCAAAGCTGATCTAAAGCAAAGTGCAACCCCTCCTCCCCTGCGTTCTTTCCTGTTGCAGTATATCACGGAATAGTTTGTTGGCACGGCAGCCTCCAGGGTGGGGCCAACTGGTTCAGAAAGCCAGGTTTCAGTCAGGCAGGCCAGATCAGAAGACTCTATTAGTTCATGTATGATTGCTGTTTTGTTGTTTATCGATCTGACATTACAGAGGACAGCCTTGATGGGGCTACCCTGGGAGCCAGGGTCTGAGATTGATGACTCCAAGACAGAACAGTCTCCAGATGTGTGGCTGTCATCTCTGCTGGATTGTGCTGGAGCTATTAGGGTTGTTGGCTGGGTGTACTCTGTAGATTTTGTCACAGTTATTTTGGTTCTGCGGTGAAGAATATCTTTTCCCACGTCCTCTCGAGCCTCTCTTTGTCTTTCTGAAGATTCCAACAGACTTCAGTAGAATTATTGTGAATTTGTCAATTGGATAGATATTTCTTGGTTGGTATACAGCTAGAAGTCTCTCTGCTGAATATTGATGTTTACACATTAGGATGGACAAGAGACAGCTCAGGGCTCCTGCTGAGATAGGTCAAATTTAGAGTCAAGGTGTGAACTTTGTCAGCTGTGGCTGGTATCCTGCAGAGATCAAAGGGCCTGTATAGACTGAATTGTCCTTACACAGAGATGTATGGATGGACAGCATGAATTTGAAAACACAGTTCTTTGTTTAGGAATTTGAAGATATAATGTATAATATATGTAGAAAAATATAGTCTATTGAGCATAGATGCTGTAGATAATCGATGAAAGTTACTCACAGGATGGGAGAGGGCAGACACAAAGAGGCAGAAAGTCTTTAAGAGGCTAGTTAGCCCTATGCAATGTCAGGTGCATCTTGGTTAGATGCGCTACCATTTTTTCATTTTTTCATGTATGCAGGTGTATGACAGTACACCTGATTGGCTGCTGGCCAGATAGAGGCGGGACATTGCTCTAGCTGGGCGTTAGCAATTGTTTGTTGCTGTACAGTAGTGGTAGGCCTTATATACTGCCTAGGCCTTATTATAATTTTTTTTTTTCACAAGCTCAGCTCAACCTCGTCCTTGCCAGACTTGACTACAGGCTTTGAGACACTCCTTGTGTCTGGCTCTGTTTGCATCTTATTTTGCATTGCAATTAGCAAAATTATACTTCATTAAGAAAAAGGATAAACAATAGAAAAAATAGCACTCATAATAAATATAGCACTCCTAATACCACCCTCCCCACTCCCATTCCATCTCACTCAAATAACACACTCATGTCCCTACCACCCTTACCATCCACCATTCCTCCTTGCCCAATCGGCCCACACATACTCCCAATCATGCTTCATTCACATACAAGCCTGATCATACGAAGTACACTGGATTTAGAGTGATAACATCTGAACCAAATCTGAATGATTTTGTTTAAGTTCCTGTTGATTCTTCCTCCCTAGATAATAGGTCTTTCCACAGGTCTTTGAGTCCTTCCAAATTGCTCTCCTCTTTGAGGGCCTCTGTCCCCTCCTCACTGACCTCATCCCAAAAATAGCACATCCTTGCAAACCAAACCGACAGGTCTATTGGTTCTTTATCTTTCCATCTTTAGGCTAAAATTATGAGCCACCAAACTCCCAATTTCTCTCATCTCTCTGTTGTCTGTTCTTCTCTTTTTTCTACAATACCAAAAACGGCCTCAAGGGGTGAAATATGTACATCCTTTCGCATATATCTACTCAAAAACCCTTCAACCACTTGCCAGAACCTGCTCACCTGGATATTATTTAAAGGATACATTTCCTTTAATAAAAAGCTTTAAAAGTAGCCCCCGATTTTGTTCTGAACTGAAAGATGAGAAGGCACCAGAGCCTCGTTTACATATGACTGCAGTACAAAATTGAATCTACTGTTGTGTGTTTGCATCTATCTAGTATGTCACTGGGGTATATAGGGGGGTATGAATTAGCTATTCCTTGGCGGATGACTCACAATGGTTGTTAGTGGTCAAAGACACCGTAAAACGTTCACTGTGAGTTGTGCTACAGATGGTCTTACCACCTTCTTTAGTGATCTCTAGGACAAGGAAACGTTCATAGTGTACAGTAGGGGTAAGATGCCTAGGCCTTATAACACTCCCATGGTTTAATAGGTAGTATTAGGCTCCTGTAGTAGAATGCGGTCTTAGGTTCCTACCTCGTATGTCTGCTGGACCTTACCAATCTGAAGGTTTTCCTTGCATGTCCAAAACACCAGAAGTCATGATCTTTGCCTAAGCTTTCCCTGATGTTCTCTCTGGACGCCACATATTTCTTCCTGATATTCCTCCGATGTGGAGAAAAAGCTGCGCAGCTTCTTCCTAATGGTAGAATCATTCATTAGTAGTGGTGATGAGGGTGGGGGAGCAGATGAACAAATAATTCTGCAAACTGTCCATACATTTTGAAAGGTGGAATCAGGATAGTTGGAAACATGCTGTTGTATACAACAAATAGTTTGGTAACTCTAGCAAGTCATAAAGAGTCAAACTTATTTACTAACCTAAGAGGAGGGAAGTCTTTGGATCTCTTAGAACCCTCTGTTCCTCTGTGCCCTTGCTTCTCTGCTGGGCCCCGTTCAAATCTCCCACCGACTGCGTCTTTAGGTTTCCTTCAAAGTATTTGGATCACTGAGTACTTCTGAAGATCTGTGGATCAGTACATTGCATGTGCAAGCCCGTGCTCATGCATGCGCAGTATGAAGTCTCTTGTCTTATGAGTACTTTCATGGCCTTCCAAGGAGACCCAAAGGCTTCAACATTAACTAGTTAATGCAAAATGGACGTTTTAAAACGTGTCTAACTTTTTTTTTTGCAAGGTTACAGTTGTCCTTTAACGGATACCCGAAGTGACATGTGACATGAGATAGACATGTGTATGTACAGTGCCTAACACACAAATAACTATGCTGTGTTTTTTCTTTTTCTGCCTGAAAGGGTTAAATATCAGGTATGTAAGTGGCTGACTCAGTCCTGAACCAGACAGGAAGTGACTACAGTGTGACCCTCCCTGATAAGAAATTCCCCTTTTTATCTCTTTCTTGCTCTCAGAAGCCATTTTCTGCTAGGGAAGTGTTTTATAGTTGGAATTTTTATCATTGAGGGTCAAACTGTAGTCATTTCCTGTCTGAGTCATGACTGAGTCAGCCACTTACATACCTGATATTTAACTCTTTCAGGCAGAGGAGGAAAAAAAGGAACACAGCATAGTCATTTGTGTGCTAGGCACTGTACATAAACATGTCTATCTCATCATGTCACATGTCACTTTGGGTATCCTTTAAGACCTGCTCTTTGAAAGTGGGAGTAGCAGAGATGACGCTGCTGCAGGTTTTACTTTTTTTCAAGTAATGCTGTGGTTATGCAATTGTGAGACGTATTTATAGAGCATTATATATTATTTCTTCTAGGAGTTTCAGGGATCTGGATCATCTCTTTTCAGCATTCCCAAAACTGTATTTGTTCCGAGAATAAGTCGCATTATTCTCAGAGATTTGATATTTTGTCTGGAACAAGAGCGAGCAACGAGGCATTCCCTGTCCCTGTATCGGGCGCTCCTGAAGTGATCTGTATGGAGCGGCGACACTGGTCTCTGTGTTGCACTGTAGTGAAGTACGGTTTGTCCAAATCCTCTATTTACAGGGTATTTTATACAAATGAAACACTTTGTAGAAAATGTTTTGTTTTCTTACTTTTAGTTTGTCTGTTTCATGTTAAAGCAAATGTGAAGTGAAGAAAAATACTCCCCTATGGAGAGGGAACGCTCCACCACTGACTCAAATTGGTCACCACTGGTCAAATTTTCAGGGACTGAGAGAGGGCAGGGAAGGCTCTATAGGATCCAGAACCTTCCCTGTCCATAGGTGAGTGTCATTTTTTTTTTTTTTTTTTAAATTCGCTTCACATTTGCTTTAACAGCCAAAGATGCAAGGAACAAGTGCAATTTGTAGAAAAGTTTAATATGTATAATATGTCGCTATTCTCACAATGGTGCCTTTATTTATCTGGCTTTTTGGGGAGGTATTTTGTGTAAGTAGTTACAGAACTCCTTGTAATTGAAATATACCCAAAATTCCAACTCCATTTTTGTTTCTTTGTGTTATTTTGTTACCCAAGTGTGGCGCAGTTTGCAGGTGCTCCCATTCATTGTGGGCGCCTATCATTTGGGGAGCTGAATGATGACTCACTCTGCTGCCGCACAAATTCCGGGCAGCACTAATTACTTCTCCCCCCCCTCCGAGTCGTAGCAACTTGGTGGGAGAAGTACAGTAATTTGAATTACCTGTAAGCAGGACACAGACTACAGTATTTCTGCTATAGGTGCATCGAACTCGGGCGATACGCCCTGCCTCGGCTCTCAGGACTATATACAGTATATATGTATATGAAGCCAGCGATAAACTATATTAGAAATATATTCCATAATGCCAACCCAGCTTTTTAACAGCAGATTGCTAAAATGTTTCATGCACCGCTGAAAATCCATTCTGATGAGCTGCTCATGGCTAATCGCAAGTGCACCATGGAATTGGACTAATCAAGTGCAGTATCCACATAGATCATTGCCGTGGTCAACCTATACTCAGGCCTGGTTCAGCCGGAGCTGCCGGTGCTCTATCCTTCTGTGGGTTACCACTCCACAACCAGTCCAATAAATAAGGAGAAGGCACTCCAAAGGCTTTTTAACTTGCGTGTATCAAATCATCAGCAGTTACACAACATGCTTCGGGGTGTACACCTGATGAAGGGTGTCACCCCGAAACCTGTTGTGTAACTGCTGAAGATTTGATAAATACAAGTTACAATGCCTTTTGATGCCTTCTTATTGATTTAATCAAGTGCAGTACCCTGATTATATTGATTGGGCCAGTTCCAAGTCAATGAGATGGAAATAATTTGAACATGCACATTTCATGCTGATTGTACACAGCTGGCAATTGAGCAAGCTGCGTACAGTTTTCACTAAATTTGCACGCAAGCTGACATCATTTGCATCTCATTGACTATCTCGAATGCCAAACTGCATACATTTGCATAAAATCCAAATCATTAGCTCCTCATAGATCATCTTTGCTTCTGCCATGAAAATCTCCTCTGACCAAAGAAGGGAATTAAGTTAAAGGGAACCGGAAATGAGCGGCATATAGTATCTGCCATATGTATTTCCTTTTAAACAATACCAGTTGCCTGGCAGTCCTGCTGATCTCTTTAGTTGTAGTTACACAATTATTTGAAAAACTGCGCTGATAATACAATACGGGGTTTCTCCGGTGGTGCGCTGCTCTCTATAAATATAAATCTCAATATTCAACCAATAGCTGCGCACTTAGATACTGCAAAACAAGTGTCTCTCTTTCTCATGCAAGACAGTCCTACAAGACAAGCAGTGTGGAGTTCTTCCTAAATGACCTCCAGGTTGCAGTGACCAATCCTTGCGGTAAATCACCTCCACCACACCCCACGCAGTGGGAACTCACCGCATACAAATGACCCTCTGTTAGATGGGTCTCCAGCGCTTATGGGGTCATCTTGCCGCCCCCTGCCATTACAGGATTTTCCTCCTCAAAGATCACTCTGCTGCAGTATCAATACACCTAAAAAAAACATAACCAGAGCTCCCATAGCGTAAAATTGTAAAACCACTTTAATTTTAAAAGAAATGCACACTTACAAACGTGTCCGATGTTTAAGGCACAGAGGTTTTTATGGGCTCCACCCCAATCGTGGGCCGCCGGGTCGGCTTGGCTGCGCTGGTTCCTTTCCCCCCCCCCCCCCCCATCATCACAGCATTGTTGCAGAAGTGCCTGACCCCTTTCTGTTCCTTGGTAACCACATGTGTGGGCACTCTGTTTTTTCTCTACATGTAACTAAAGGTGGCCACTAACTGTCCAATTTCAAGCAAAAAATCGTTCGAGCGATCAGAAATTCTGATCGGACGAAAAATCGTTCACTACACCATCAACTAACCAATCTTTGCTTCCTATCTATCACGACCACCAAGAAAATCCAAATTTTCGTTTGGTGAAAATTCATTCGGGCGACATTTTTTTCACTCGTTCATAATCGATTGTGTCCACCAATGGAGATTATTTACAACCAGACCGATCAGAATTTCTGATCGCTCGAACGATTTTTCGCTAGAAATTGGACCATTAGTGGCCAGCTTAAGGGTCAGGAGCCAATGAAAGCGGCTCCTGACTGGCTCACAGATCTCTGCTGTCATAGAGACGGCAGAGCGGGTGGGTTGAGGTGCCTGGTTTGTGGTGTGAATGGCAGTAGCAGCAAGTCAGTGCAGGGAATTGTGGGTATGCTGTGTTTTTGGTGCCAGCGGTCTCTGGTCCTTAAGGGGCCAGAGACCGTTGGCATTGAAGGGGTTACATAATGGGAAAAAAAACAAATGAGTAAACAGAACAGAAGCTCATGTCGTGCACCATTGTGTATAAAATTTGTGTGTGTGGGAAGGGGGGGGGGGGTTTCTCACATAATGTGAACACATGAGCTACGTTTGTGTGTGTATTAAATTTATATATATTTTTTTACTTTTGGCCACTAGATGGTGCTATACACTGTCCTGGAAGTTACCAGGAAGTGTTCATTTGCTTAACAATATTTTGTATTTTACGCTTTTAGAATGGACATGGCTTATGATTCAAGTCATGTCCATTCATTCTTAGGCACTTTGGCTCGGGGAACACACGTTCCTCTTCACCAATCGCCAGCGTATTAATCCTGCTGTGAAAGAGCGGCGGGAGCATGTGCACCCGCCACAACAACACTGGATGCATATGAGCATCTAGATTGATCTACTGCAGCTCAAACTTGATGCATATATGCATCCAGTTTGCGTTATCAAGTTAAATGGAAAAAAAAGTTGTCCTGGTTTTTGATATCCTTGTATGTTCCACCCGGTAAAATGCACCAGAGAAAGCAATTGAAATTGAGTAGTAAAATTTGCAGCTTCAGTTTTTGTCTCAAGTCATTTTTATATTACTGTGCTGAACAGTAAGATGCATAATATTGACTTGAAAATAACTTTATTAGAACTAAAAATTAACCTATAGTAATCACTAAAAACCCATTTTCACGGTATTTTGGATCATCAAGAACTTCAAGGTGATTTTGTTGCAGTAAAGAAAGCGCCAGGACATCCAAAAGTGTCCCATCATGCACCAAGTTCATTTACTCCGAATGAGTTTGCTACAGAATTGTGTTGTTACCAGAGCAGAGCTTACTTCGTATTGGCAACAGGGTAGCATGAGTTACCGGAGTCCTCTGATGAAGTGGTATTTATACCGTGATGCTCATCGGGCATAAGTTTTGGTGGACAAGCACGGCACCCAGTTCTCGCTTTACTTATGTTTATTTCAGTGTGTGTTTGGCACTGTTTACTTTTTTAGCACCACGGTTTTTACCGTCATGTGTTGCATCATTTTGGCTTCTTTGTATTCACTCAGCCCTGGACGCTACAGACTTGCAATATTGCACATAAACCTTTTGTATATTCATGTATGGTTACGCTGTCACCTTCAGATACGTTAATATTCATATGCAATTATTGATGTTACCAGGTCCATATACATTATTGTACATGTACCATCATTTACGTACATGTTATCAATTTGTATCCATTACATGCCATACTCTGCCACCCATCCCTTTTCTCTTATCGTTGTCTTTAGTGCCAAGAGAGGCTGATAAAGATGACGTGTAAAACATAAATTGGTACTGCAGTGGGTCTCCTGTGGGGTGTTCTGTTCCCTTCATCGGATATGTAATGTGTAACCATTGTTTGTTGCTTTTTAGCTAATGGATTTATCTCATTTTTTCTTTTTTCAGTTTTATATTCCTTTAGCAGTTTGTTCTGCACTAATCCTATACATAGGGGCCAGATTACACATTTTATTTGAATCCGCACAGTTGTTTGTTTTCATTTCCAGCCATCTATTTTTTTCAAAGCTCTGCAGTAAAGGATGAATAACATTTCATGTAAACAGTTGGTGAGGTAGGCACATTTCGCCCTATGTTCTGGCACAAGATTAGAGCAGGATTTAGGCACTCTTAATTGCAGCTATTACCGCACTGGGCTAAGAGGCTACCATGAGGCAAAGGAGAGCGTTTTCTTCCTCCGGCAATATTAAAGAAGCCAATTAAAATCCGGAACACATACAATTAACTGTGGTGGAGGCTGAGCAGTGCCATATGAGCAGCAAATAATCTCAGATAACTAAAGTGATAAGAGGGCAGCATTAATTCAGTCAAGTGGCATTTTGTCCTTGGGTATCTGCCAGTAAAAGGGTTTTATTCTTGCAAATTCATGTGCAACATTAATAAGCCACATATAGACTATCGGGGGAACAATCATGAGTAATCCTTCTAATCCCTTTCTTTCATGCATAGCCTGGACATAGAGCCATTGGTGGGCGTAAATAACAATGTAGGGTCACTTGCTAAAGCAGATGTCACCTGTTTAAACTGGTGACACCGATGCAATACATTAAAGTGCGTTGAAACTCTGCATTTCTTCTTTGTTCTAAAAGATTTACAGCATAAAATCTACTACCACAAAATACATTTGTAGTAGAACAGCATTCGAACAGTTAAACAGCACTTTGTTCTTCAGTGGAAAAGTTCCTTAAGTTCTGACCGCATTCGAAAAGGTGATATTCTCTTTTATTTACATTCCTTTGTTTGCTACAATTAGTATCCAGCCAGCAGCGTGCTGACACTGAACTGCACACATTGTAGAACCAGAGAGACCTGAGAAGTGGATACGTTATATATATATATAGCAGCTATGCAGTAAAATGCAATGGCAGCTTTCAGTGCAGATAAACTGTACTTTGGGAATTTGTAGACAGACAATATTATTCACAAAAGCAAATATGATAACTGTATGGGTAACAAAAAGTAGGGAAACACTTTTTTTTTTTTTTTTATAAATGTTTGGTTAGTTTTATCCCATTTTAAAATCCATTAACAGCCTAAAAATCCCCCACTACACCCAAGGAAGCCAGGAATTAAAGCGTACCAATCACCTAAATTTGACGACTGCATATGTAAATTGATTTCATATCGCAGAGTATACAAATTAAGCTATTTTACTAAGAAATGTAAATTTCTTAATGTAGAGCTTTACATTTAGCATTTTGCCTAGGCACAAATATCTCAGCTTGACTTCCAAGTAAAATGTGTGTATGTTTTCATCTGTAATATGTATACTATGCATGCAGAGGCAGAGAACATACACACCTATGGAGCACATCACTACATTAAAAATGTTAGCCCAAGACCTAGAAGGAAAACATTTTGGTTGATCCAGAATAAGGGCCTCAAAAGTAAATACAGTAGAAACTTGTTATAGTGAACTGTGAAGTAGTAAACCTTTGGATATAGTAAACTCTGTCCTCAGGTCCCAGCAAATGGGTCCGTATCAATATACAGTGTATAACCAATTGTGATATAGTACACTAATATATTTACCGGTAACTCCTTTTCCTGATCCCTTGGAGTTTACTATAGAGGAGTTCTACTGTAGTATATTTTGCCGTTACCAGTCCATTTTAAAGGGGAACTGTAGTGAAAATAACATAATGAATAAAATTGCATTTTTTTTACAATAATAAATGTATAGATTATCTAGCCACATTGTAGAGTCTTTCCTCTTCCTGATTTACATTCTGAGATTTATCGCAGGCGCTGACATCTTTAGTTCTGCCAGGTGAACCGTATGGAATGTTCGTTACTGAGCGTTCTATGCACAGAGGGAGATATTGTTTGCTTGGCAGTTGGAAGGAGAGGGGGAGAAATCAGAAAAATTCATTCCCCCACCCCTGCAGTCTGACGATATGGACATGTGGGCTAGTAATATTCAGGAAGCATAGCTACTCAATGACAAAAGGTACAAGGGTTTAAAACTGCTTGTTTAAAGGGATATGCGGGGGAGGAGGGCATGCTGGTTTTTTTTTATATCTTAATAAAAAAATGTTTGTTTGCAGGAATGGGAACTTCACCTGGCACTGTTTTGGTGACTGAATCATGTGAATAGCAGCTTGTATGTGACAAACAATTGTTAGCCTTTTAATGCTACCAATGATTGAATCAGGCTCACAAGAGCCTGATGCCCCACCAGCAATTGGCACTGCTGCTTAGAGAGACATACCCTTTTTATTGAGTATGTTTACCCTGATGCTGACATTTGCTGAGTACTGGTGATATTGTGAGTGTAAAGGTGCAAACCTAGTCACATAATGCTCTCATTGTCAGATAGTGACGTGCGTACCTTCCTTCCTAACAGGTGGATGTTGATTTCTGTTACTTACAGTAAATGTATGTTGCTGATTATGTAGAAAAAATACCCAATCAGCACCATGGAGAGCACATAAGATACTACTTTTATGCACTCATCTGATGGAATCAGCTGAAATTGAATAGTAGGTTGTTTGTTCCTTTTTTAGCTATGGCATATAAACAAAAGTTATCTGACAACTATGATGCATTACTAGGCAAAAAAAGGATTACTTTAAACTGCTTCAGTTATAAACTTTTTGTTATACATCAGACATCAGGGGCCGTATGCAATTCACTATTTCTCTTGAGTTTTCTCCTTGGGGATAATTTTTCACTACTTACGCGCGGGAGCGTGCATGCGCATAGCGGCAGCAGCACTGTCTGACTTATTAAGACGTTTTTAGAAGTCAGCTTGT
The DNA here is from genome assembly GCF_040937935.1 of Hyperolius riggenbachi. Taxonomy (NCBI): domain Eukaryota; kingdom Metazoa; phylum Chordata; class Amphibia; order Anura; family Hyperoliidae; genus Hyperolius; species Hyperolius riggenbachi. Next base: position 324,705,823 of record NC_090650.1, read on the forward strand.
CATTAAGTGGTTAATTTAAATGAACTTTTTAGCACTTTGCAATGGAAAAAGAATCAAAAAGTAGATGAAAAAGTACTGTCAAAATTATTTTGCAGATTTGTTTGCTTGATGGTGGTGTAAAAGGCATTTTATTTATAGGTTGGGAAAATATCACCTAAGGGCTCAAACCCACTAGCAGCCTTTTCTAAGTGCTAGTGATTTGAAAAAGCATTTGCTATTGCAATGGGGATTTTTATAAAATTGCATCGCTCCAGTGTGATCACACCCATAGCATTACAATAGCAAGAGCTTTTCAAATCACAAAGCGCTCAGAAGAGTGCTCCTAGTGGGTTCCAGGCCTCAGACAAAACTTAAATGAAAAAGTGAATTACATATTAGCCCAGGTGTGTAAGCAATGAAACTGAATATGATATTTTGTTGTTAAACAACTGGATCACCCTACTGTTGCAAATATTGATTTAAGTAGCAGGCAGGATTCAGCAGCATATTACTAACTTTGGAATGAAAAGGTTTTTCTGATAATTCATTTGAGTGGACATGTCCTGTAAATTATGTTTTACTCCTGTACAGAAAAAGGTGCCCCACATAGATACTTACCAAAGTAGAGGTAAGCCCCTAAATAAAACCAGAGGCTTCCCCAGTCCTCCTCAACCTCGCTGGTCAAACAGTTGGTCCCCAAAACCTCCTTGACAAGGGCTTGTCGACTGAACCCTCTGGCTTTGCTTTTTCCACCGAGCATCAACAGCGCCAAGCTACTGCACAGGTGTGAGCCGTTATGCCCCTTGGCAGTGCAGCCACACTCGTCCACATATGGTAGCAAGGCCACAAACTTTCAGAGGGTCCTGGGATGTCATCTAGAGAAGGATGTGGGAATGGATCATGTCATGTCGCTGCTGATCAGAAAAGTGCTGAGAAGCGCCTAAGTATTAACCAGCCCTAAGAGGGGTTCTCATACTTTTTCTTGACTGTAGAAAAAGTACTGGACATTGGAAAACAAGTGGGTGGAGGATCCACCCAGAAGCATCTTTCCATAACAATTATACAGCTGTATGAATCTGCAACATGCTTTTGAGTTGGCAAAACGTCTCCAAGTTTTTGTACAAATGAAAATCAATACATGAATTAAAATATTTAAACACCAACATAAAGTAACTGGTTCACCATCTCTGGCAAAAAATAAATTTGGGAGGGTGGATCAATAAATAAGAATACATCCAGTAAATGAACCCAAAGGATGAAGACAAACATAGTTTCATAGTGCCCCATCTGATAACTATTGTACTTCTGGGTTTATTCTCACTAGTTGTTTTCAAATGCATTTTTCCCTGTATCAAATTTTTGAGGAAACCCATTAATTTTCCTAGAATGGAATATTTGCAGCTGTACACTTTAATGAAGTAATGTATCTTCTTAGCACACTAGTATGTAGGTAATTGTACTTGTCAATGTATAAAAAAAAAGTCAAACCTCCAAACAAAGCATTTGGCCTCACAAAGCTAGAAGTAAAAGCCATGGAAAAATATGATGAATTAAAGCGGAATATAACCCTGCATTTCAACTTTGCTCTAAAACATTATTTACAGTATATTATATGCAACCAGCATTTTTTTTTTTTTACTAGACCAGCATTGGAAGGGTTACACAGGGCTAGAGATTTCTGCAGACGCATCCGAACTTCAGTTAGATACTTTTTGTTTACAAATATGTATCTTTTAAGTGTTTATTGTGACTCATCTCTCTCACTGAGAAGGAGCTTGGAGGACAGCCAAAGAGTGTGTAACTGTTTATCAATAGATACATCTAACTAAATAGAATGTAACTATCTGAACGTCTCCACGGAACTTAAAACCTCTGTGTTTAACCCTTCCAATGCTGGTCTAGTAAAAAAAAAATGCTTTTTGCATATAATATGCTGTAAATAATGTTTTAGAGCAAAGTTGAAATGCAGGGTTATATTCCGCTTTAAGGAAGAAAAAAAATATTTCTAACTTATAGGAGGATATACACTGCACTAGAGATGATCAAGTTCTTCTACATAATGTGGCCTATAGAGGGAAGTATGTTGAAGCATGGCAGCGATTTGCAAGTCTCTGGCTGATTGCAGGATCTTAAAGTAAGCCTGAGATGGGCTTACTAAAAGATTTGATACTTACCCGGGGCTTCCTCCTGCCCCATGATCACCAATGTGTCCCTTGCCGTCGTCCCAAGTGCCTCAGTTCAACCGCAATCAGCCCCGGTAATTCGCTCAGTCATGCCAGTCGGCTCTTCTGCGCATGTGCAGCACCTCGGCGCATGCACAGAAGAGCCCGAATGGCATGGCTGAGCCAGTTACCGGGGCTGATTGCGGCCGACCGGAGGCCCTCTGGAGGACGGCGAGGGACGCATCATGGGGCTGGGGGAAGCCCTGGGTAAGTATCAAATCTGTTAGTAAGCCCATTTCAGGTTTACTTTGATGGTGGCCATACATGGTACAATTTTTTTCATACAATCTTACCATTTCTATGTAATATAAGGGAACTGCACAAATTATCCTTTCAGTATATTCACTTAATTTACCTTTATACTACATAGAAATGGTAAGATTGTATGAAAAAATTGTACCATGTATGGCCACCATACGACAGATGTTACATATTGTACACAGGACAGTGAAGGTTTTGTGTGTCAAGTTAGAACAATGGGCTCAGTTTATCTGTGCTCGCCCGAGATAATCCAGAACTCCGGATTTATCATCAAAGCATTGAGGCTGCCATACACATTCTAGATTCTTGCCAAAGGCCTGAAACCCTCTAGTGCAAGGAACTTTGGAAAGGTGGTTTGTGGAAGTGTATTTATTGAGGAAATACTCTCATACCAGAGCCAAGAGAGGAGCAATGAAACAATACTGCTTTATTTTTCTTCAAGAGTGTACTCAAACTTCATTCAAGAAAATAGATTTGAGCATATGAGCAGTTGTCTTATAGAAAAGTAGCAAAGTAACCCATACCAATTGTGTTTATTTACCTGGTTTAAATAAAGATTGAAATGCTGTGTTTTTGACAAATCAAGAACCTTAACTAACAATGATGCTTTTTGAATAATTCCCCTTAAACCACTATGCATGAAGGCCTCATTCACACCCAGGTGCTTTCAGCCTGCGTTTCGCGGTTTGCTCATTGCCAGCGATCAGCAAACACTGCAGTACGAGTCATCCTATTACTCACACCGCGGGGATTGCGGCACATTTGTGATTTCCGACAATCACAAACTTGCTGCATGTAGCCTTTTCCCTGCAATTGCGGCTTAGTTCTAATTCACTAGTGAATTGCAAACACTGAAAAATCACGGAACACAGCAATGCAAAATTGCAATTGCTAGAAGATTGCAAATCAATAGTAATTTGCGGTTCTGAATATGAACAGGGCTGAAGACTACCTTTGGGTTTCCCAATGTGCATGGTTGCTACAGATCAGTAAGTCAAAGGGTCTTACATACGGTACCCACAGTTATACTATGGTCAGCTGAAAACAGAAATTTAGGCTGGCAGTCTCCTGCAAGAAAGCTCTTTTGTCATCAGAATAAAATAGCTCTCTTGGTCAAAAAAAACCCTCCACAATCTGCCTGGAGGGATAATTTTCAGTTGCGCATCAGGGGAGTGTCATGTAACTATGGTATCTTGCCTGTTGGCGATGGAAGAAAATCCATTTAACTCTGATCTACACAATTCCAGCCCAAGTGTGTTGGCTGAAATAGGAGCTGGGCCCTGTTTCAGCAAACATTGCACTGCAGTGTCTATAGGCTGCTCGGCATATGATAGGGAGGTGGTAAGTCCATGGTAGCCAACCATCTGCAAACTAAAGCTTCAAGTCTCAGGCTACCATAACTTATATACTCCTGAGCTGAAGAGTCACCAGAGAACAGAAGTGATCCTGCAAATGGTCCTAGGTTTATTAAGAATTGTCAGCTGTTATTTATTAGTGTAAGTTCTCTTGTGAGATATATAAGTGAAGCAGGTTGATTTTTTCCTCCAAAGGACTGGGTACTGCTGCTCAACTACAACCTTGTCTTGGGCGAGAAGAAGGATTGGGAATTTGGTGCTAAAGAAAAAGTTTTGGTGAAATAAAAAAGGATTAGATGCTGAAGAATTTAACAAAGAAAGATTAGCATTGGTTTGGTGCAAATAAATATGGTAAGGGAGGGTTGGCTTTAGTAGTTAGGAGTTGGAAAGTTAGGCATCAGGAAGGGGTTAATTCTAAAGGAAAGGTTAGGCATCAGGAAGGAGTTAATGAGAAGGGAAGATGTAAAGGATAACTGTAATAAGTGGAGTTTTTTTCTGATGGAATATATTGGAGTTAAAAAAAAGAAAGCATCAAAATCACCAGTCAATGATGAAGTCAAATGTTTGCCATGCAGGATCCCAGCAAGTATTGCTACAAATAATCTAGAACTGCTGCTTAGGGCCTGACCCAATTTTCTTTTTTTTTTTCCCTACTTTTTCTCCTAGGTGATATTTTCACCTTCTCAATAAAATGCATTTTAAGCCCCCAACAAGCAATACAATTATTCGGAGTATTGTATTGCTTGGTGGTTGCTTAAAGTGGACCTGAATTCTTACACAGGACAGAAGGAAAACTGAGAAATCCACCCTGTATGTATTTAGAGAGTTTAGCCTGTCAAATTCCTTCTCATCTGTGACTAAATACAAGTTGTAATTTGATCCCTCAGCTGTGTCTGCTCCTGCCACGGCAAAAAGGTATTTGGTAAGAGAGAGGATGCTAACAATACGTCTGCTTCCATGGAAGCAGGAAGTAGACAAACTGCAGATTTATTGCAGGATTTGTATCAGCTGTAACAAAGAAATGTTTTTGTTTAAAGGTTATTATGCTGTTGCTTATCTTTTAGAACAGAGATAGTTCTGAGTTCAGGTCTGCTTTAGGCTGCTTTCACAGTGGGACGTTAAAGTCCCACGTTACAGCAGTCTGTAATGCAGCCCAATTCACAGTAATGAAAAATCAATGTGTTGTGCACAGTGCCCACGTTGCATCACATTGTAAAGCTACACGTTGAATGAAAGTGCAGCACACTGGGCTTTAGCTGCGTTAGACTGCTTGCACATGCTCAGTGACTAGCCACATGGTTAATTAATATTCACTGCACTGTGGTGACGTAACCTGGACTCGTAGTGTTGTCCGGATCATGAATGAATCGTTAATTTGATCCGGATCTTTTTTGTGAGTTGAATCATCTGGATCATCACAATGAACGATTTGGTTCACAGTGGATGTCTGTCTGGAAGAAACAAGAACATACAGAATGTACAGTGCAGGGAAAGTCCTGTCCTGCTAGTCATTTCACCCCCAGTCTGCTTCCCTAGTAAAATGATTCAAATGATTCGGTTCAAAGATCCAGATCTTTTCAATGATCCGATTCAAATCATCTGAATCCTTGAAAAGATCCGGACTTCCCACCACTATCCTAAACGGCTGTTCTATCAGTATAGATAGAACGAAAACAGCGCACCAAGAGCTGCATAACGCGGCTCAATCTGACGTCCAACTTCAACACCACCATGCGTTGCGTTAGGGGCACGTTATGTGACCTTAACGTCCCATAAAACGCAATGTCTTGGTGTGAAAGAGGCTTTAAAAGGCATCAGGCCTAATTGTAAAAGATTTAAGTAGACTGTCTATGTCCAGGTAAACATTGCAAATTGTCCCCACCAATTAGCAAACAATATATGCAGGTATTAAATTCTGGCAGGTATGCAGGATCTGCAATATGCAACCTTCAGAATGTTAGGAAATGAAGACCACTGTAGTGAAATCTAACATCAACATGACAAATGGGCAACTGAGGCCGCTTTTCCACGGACAGCTGGAATGCCTCTCAAACTCTCACAACTGCTTTCTGGTAACTGCTCAAAGCTGCCTGGTACCTGCTTGCTGAGCACACCGTTTAACTGCCCGTGGAACAGAGGCCTGAGGCTTCTGTTCCATGGACTTGTTGAGCTGTGTGCTTGGCAAGCACTTACCAGGCAGCAACAGGTAGTTACCAGGCAGCAGTGAGCAGTTGTAAGAGTTTGAGAGGCGTTTTACTGCCTATCAACGGTCTATGGAAAAGAGGCCTAACACCTGGCAATGGCAGCCTCTGTGTTTCTCTCATCACAGGTTTTTGTGAAGCTGGTGATTGATGCATTACTTAATAGATCACCGATGGCTAATGCACATCACTGGTGTTTTCATTACGTTATCAAATAACCTAGAAGTATGTGTCAACATATGCCTTCCTTATGCCACACATGCAGTAATCCAATTGCAGTAAATCCCAAACTGAAATAAGACCATCTTGACATTCACAAAGTTTTCCAGATGCGGAAAAAGTTTGCAAATAATGCGGAAAAATGTCTGCAAAAGTCAATAAATTATTTTCCACAAAAAACTACCGTAAATGAAAAAGGGGTGCATTGTTTCTGCCCTAACTACTGATTTTATAGCACCTACAAGAATCTGATTAAATATTTCACTTTCCATTGAGTTAAATGGAGTCTAGAGCCGCTGTGTTTGCAGGACTTTAAAACATTTTTTGACTTTTTTCCCCGCATGTTTATGCATGTTTCCGCACTTTTTTACGCAATATACTCCTATACAGAACATTTTTTTGCAAATTTGGAAAAATGCGTAAAGTACTGCTGAGCGTAATTTTGTGGTAAAAAAAAAAATCCACGACCAGATGTGGGATTGAGAATAGAGCCCATTTTAGATGCACAGGTCATATACAGTATATGTGTGATTATATAAATATATATTTCAGAAACAAACTGTAGTGAAATCCCGTGAATGCAATTTTCTTTCAGTCCTCATTAATGTAGGAAATGTAAGAAAGAAGGAAATCGCTATACAAAGCGCTTTTTCAGTACCTTACATTGAGCAATTTTCCTAAACCTTCCATTGAGCCAAAGCGTTCAGAAAATGGTACAGGCAGCGCTTTTGGAAGCAGAGCGTAATCAAACCGCTCATACATGAACACTCATAAGGAATCATTGCACAAGTGCTTTAAGGGTGATTTCTAAAATCCCTGCGCTAAACAAAAATGCACAAACGCTCTGTGTGAACAAGTCAGTTGAGCTGTGTGCTCAGCAAGCAGTTACCAAGCAGCAGTGAGCAGTTTTCAGGCAGCAAGCAGTTGTTAGGGCACATTCACATTTGCAAAACGCAAATGCTTTTGCTAGCGTTTTGCTCTGACTATTAACGTGAAAAAAAATCTCCATTCACACTTATAGATTTTTTTTCGCGATCACGTTTAGCGCTTCTATAGCACTAAACGCGATCGCCGGGAAATCACCTGAAAATAGTAAAATAGTGCAGGATACAAATTTGCGTTTGGCAATTTGCGTTAATCGCCGGCGATTAACGCAAATAGCCCAAGTGAGAAGTGGGCCATAGGGTATTATGACACTAGCGCTTTAAAAAGCTCTAGCGCTTGAGTGTTTAGCCAGCAAAACGCTCAGATGTGAACGGGGCCTAAAAGTTTGAGAGGCATTTCACTGCCAATCAACTGTTTGTGGCAAACACATTTCCTTATGGTACAGCTACGCACACACAGTACATTGCCTGAATGAGTCATTCATGATGGCTTCAGATGAAAATCTGAACATCTCCATTTCTCACCCATAAAGCAGCAGCCAGACCATTATCCTCCCTTCTCTCTTCATAGATTTAGGCCTCCTTTCCACGAACTGTTGATAGGCAGTGAAATGCCTCTCAAACTCTCAACTGCTCACTGCTGCCTGGTAACTTCTTGTTGCTGCATGATAACTGCTTACTTCTGCCTGGTAACTGCTTGCTGAGCACACAGCTCAACAGTTCGTGGAAAGGAGGCCTAAAATGGGATGCTTGGTAGAGAGCCAATCAGCATCTCTGTGCACTGATTATTCAAGGTGAACATTTATCCCAAGTATGCATGCAGCTTTAGTCCAACTCTGCATAAAGTGAGGAGGGACAATCCATAAGTACAGATAAACAAAAGATAATCATATGGAGGAACTGTATTTACAACTCTCCTGGGGCCATATGCAATTAACTTTATCTCCTGAGTTATCTCCTAGGAGATCTTTTTCATATTCTCTTTTAAATCACGTTTAAGCATTTTACAATTGGAAAAAAAGTACCCCTAAAATTGGTGAAAAAGTACTATCAAAGTAATTTTATTTTCTTGCTTGCTGGTGGTTTAAAAGGCATTTTATAACAAGGTGTAAAAATATCACCAAGGAGAAAACTAAGAAGAAAAAGTGAATTGCATATGGGGCCTGATGCAATTCACTTTTTCCTCCTACGTTTTCTCCTAAGTGATATTTTAAAACTTATCAATAAAATGCCTTTTAAACCGCCAGAAAATATTAAATTAGGCCTGGAACCCACTAGAAAGCGCAAAACTATCTCAATCGCTAGTGATTTGTGATAGCGGTTTGCAGGTGATTTCCCTGCTCCTATACAATTAATTAGAATGGAAGCGCTCCCAAAATGCTGCATGTCCTGCGATTGCCTTAATCGCAATCGCTCTAGTGGAATTTATCCCATCCATTTACATTGGCAGAGCGTTCAGGGAAATTGCTAGCAATTGAAAGTGCTCCCTAAACGCTCAAAAAATCGCTCTAGTGGGTTTCAGGCCTCATTTTGATCATACCATCTCACCTACTTTTTGGTACTTTTTCAGTGCTGAAACATTATTTTAATAAGAAGATGAAAAATTATCTCCTAGGAGAAAACGCAGGAGTAAAAGTTAATCACATATGGGCCCTGGTGTATACTATAGAAGTGTGGACTGCAGCCAAGTCAGTGTGGCATAAAATGTAAACCATATTTCAGCTCCAAACATACAATAATTGTTAGCTTTTGAGGTTTTCATCACCTTTCCCGGTTTCAAGATTTTTTTTGTTTTGGTGTCTGTTTAGTTTTCAGGAGAGGTGCTGTCCTGCATTTCATTAGCTCATTTGCATATATACAGGTCCTTCTCAAAAAATTTGCATATTGTGATAAAGTTCATTATTTTCTGTAATGTACTAATAAACATTAGACTTTAATATATTTTAGATTCATTACACACAACTGAAGTGGAAGTGGTAGTTCAAGCCTTTTATTGTTTTAATATTGATGATTTTGGCATACAGTTCATGAAAACCCAAAATTCATATCTCAAAAAATTAGCATATCATGCAAAGGTTCTCTAAACAAGCTATTAACCTAATCATCTGAATCAACTAATTAACTCTAAACACCTGCAAAAATTCCTGAGGCTTTTAAAAACTCCCAGCCTGCTTCATTACTCAAAACCGCAATCATGGGTAAGACTGCCGACCTGACTGCTGTCCAGAAGGCCATCATTGACTCCCTCAAGCAAGAGGGTAATACACAAAGACATTTCTGAACGAATAGGCTGTTCCCAGAGTGTTGTATCAAGGCACCTCAGTGGGAAGTCTGTGGTAAGGAAGAAGTGTGGCAGAAAACGCTGCACAATGAGAAGAGGTGACCGGACCCTGAGGAAAATTGTCGAGAAGGACCGATTCCAGACCTTGGAGGACCTGCAGAAGCACTGGACTGACTCTGGAGTAGAAACATCTATAGCCACAGTGTACAGGCGTGTGCAGGAAATGGGCTACAGGTGCCGCATTCAGAGAAGCAGCACTGGACTGTTGCTCAGTGGTCCAAAGTACTTCTTTTTGAATGAAAGCAACTTTTACATGTCATTCGGAAATCAAGGTGCCAGGTCAATGCAGCTAGCTATCAGGAGATTTTGAAGCACTTCATGCTTCCATCTGCTGAAAAGCTTTATGGAGATGATTTCATTTTTCAACACGACCTGACACCTACTCACAGTGCCAAAACCACTGGTAAATGGTTTACTGACCATGGTATTACTGTGCTCAATTGTCCTGCCAACTCTCCTGACCTGAACCCCATAGAGAATCTGTGGGATATTGTGAAGAGAAAGTTGAGAGAGGCAAGACCCAACACTCTGGATGAGCTTAAGGCCGCTATTGAAGCATCCTGGACCTCCATAACACCTGAGCAGTGCCACAGGCTGATTGCATCTATGCCACGCCGCATTGAAGCAGTCATTTCTGTAAAAGGATTCCCGACCAAGTATTGAGTGCATAACTGAACATAATTATTTGAAGGTTGACTTTTTTTGTTTTAAAAACACTTCTCTTTTATTGGTCGGATGAAATATGCTAATTTTATGAGATAGGAATTTTGGGTTTTCATGAGCTGTATGCCAAAATCATCAATAAGAAAAACAATAAAAGGCTTGAACTACTTCAGTTGTATGTAATGAATCTAAAATATATGAAAGTCTAATGTTTCTCAGTACATGACAGAAAATAATGAACTTTATCACAATATGCTAATTTATTGAGAAGGACCTGTACATCACTAGGTTTGCTAACCCTTGCAATTTAAAAAAAACAAAAAAACAAAAACTATACACAGGGAAGTAGGCTTTGGTATTATATGTACCCATGTTTGTCTCATGTCATGTGTCAATTCGGGCATGTTAAAAGCAGACCAGTTGCTCTGGGCAACAGTATTACTTCTCTGCTGCTCCAACTTGCTGCTTCTCCCCACAATAATGGAGGCTTGTTATGGCATTTAAATTGACACTTAGTTGTCTAAATCATGCACTTAAAGGGATACTGTAGGGGGTCGGGGGAAAATGAGTTGAAGTTACCCAGGGCTTCTAATGGCCCCCCACAGACATCCTGTGCCCGCGCAGCCACTCACCGATGCTCCGGCCCCGCCTCTAGTTCACTTCTGGAATATCTGACTTTAAAGCCAGAAAACCACTGCGTCTACATTGCCATGTCCTCCTCGCTCCCGCTGATGGCACCAGGAGTGTACTGCGCAGACCAAAGACCATACTGGGCTTGTGCAATACTCTCCTGGTGACATCAGCGGGAGCGAGGATGCAGCTGCGCAGGCGCAGTGGTTTTCAGACATTAAAGTCTGAAATTCCAGAAGTGAACCGGAGGCGGGGCCGGAGCATCGGTGAGTGGCTCCGTGGGTACAGGATGTCTGCGGGGGGCCATTAGAAGCCCTGGGTAAGTTCAACTCATTTTCCCCCGACCCCCTACAGTATCCCTTTAAAGAGAAACTGTAAGGTGGAAATGAACCAGTGTGAAGCTGATGGCAGGTTTGTTTGAGAAAACCCAGTTCTCAGAGGGGAAAAAGTCCTGCAGCCAATGGAAATCCAACTGAAAAGGTGAAACCCCTCCCACTCTATAGGCCTAATTAAAATCTGTCCTACTGATGCACAGCCTTGTGGGTAATGACATCACATGCAGCCCATGCCTGATTTGCATATGCTGATATTAAAGACTCGATATCTCAGGACTCATGCAAAATTGCACCCCTTCCAGCTCCCTGGTTCACAAGATAGCTTCGATATACCCTAATCAGCAGGTAATTTGGGGGGTCCCCTCCCTACCGAGGAGTGTGTAGGAGTTATGAGTGCAGAGATAATTGAGCCTTTAATATCAGTAGCATAATGTAATACTGTAGACATAGGAGGATCAGGCACAACAATCTAGTGGAGAGTAGAAAAATAGCAGAAAATAACCGTGTGAAAAGCAGTCTGTTTCATACTGAAAATCGTGGCAAAATCTTGCCGTGATTATGTTTGCAAATCTCATTTAGGGAACGAGAATCGCTTCTTGAACCAGAATTGCTGCAAAATAGCATGATTTTGTTAGTGTGACACAGGGCCCTAAGCAATCTGGGTAGATTTGGGGATCTATATAAGAAAAAAAGTGGTGTGTATTCAACTAATGGAATAAAAGAAAACCCTCTATCTTTGCATGCCAGTATTAAACATGATTCCTCCCATTCTACATGAGGGCTTGTTTACACTACAAGAGCTTTTCTGATGCTACGTACACACATGCGACAACGATCGTTCGTTAAGAACGACGAACAAACTTTTAATTGATGAAAGAACGACCTAAGTAAAGGTAGTTTTAAAATGTGTGTAACGATCTGATCGTTAGAACGAACGTTACATCACAGAAAGCAACTATTGCGCCTGCGCATAAAAATGAGAAGTTTCATGGAGAAATAGTGAAATGCGCATGTCAAGCCTAGTATGAACGATCGTTTCCAACGATGTACTACTTTTGCAAACGATCGTCGTTGGTTAAAATCCGCCGAGACAGAACTTTCTTTTGTAGCGATTTGGCTCGTTCGTCGTTTGCCTTAATAGTCGGTGGTTCTTTTTTTGTAACGATCGTCGTTGGTAAAGATCGGGGAACGATCGTTACAAACGACTATAGTCGCATGTGTGTACGCACCTTAAGTGCTTTGTGATTTTGTCAAAATCCCCCATACCATTGCATTAGCAAGAGCTTTTCAAAATCACTAGCACTTAAAAATCTTGTAGTGTGAACAAGCCCCGAAGCACTTTTTATACATGACGTTGACAGGGTAAGAAAAATTGTTTTCTCACTTTTGCTTATCTCTTCTTCTCATAACACACTATTTTCCTTTGTTTTGTAAAAAGAAAAAAAAAACAAATTTCTCTTTAAAGGGAACCTAAATTCAATTAAATAATAAAAAAAAAAAAGTTTCACTTACCTGGGTCTTCTCCCTGCCCCCTGCAACCACCCTGTGCCCACACTGTCACAGATCGAGTCTCCAGTCCCCCTGCTGCCACTAAGTTTCATTCTTGGCGATTTAGCCACGTGGATGGCCACTGCGCCTGCGCGGCCTTGGCAGCTAGCGTCCTCAATCACGCTCCCGCCGCACAGCGTCCTGCGAAGAACAAGATTTTCTCATTTCGTGCGGGATGCTCCTCTCAGCGGGAGCGTGATCATGGGTGCGCACAGCGAGGTCCAAGCAGGTGCAGTAGCCAAGGACTGGCCAGTTGGCAAGAATGAAACCAAGTTGTAGCGGGGGACTGGAGGATCGGTGAGTGACTTTGCGGGCACCTGGAGGCTGCAGGGGTCTGGTAGAAGCCCCAGGTAAGTGAAACATTTTTTGTTTGATTCGGTTCCCTTTAAGTTATTACTACATTTGCTGGAATAGTGATCTGAAACGAATGCCACATTGGTGCTGTTGCCGAGAGCAACCAATCAGAATCCTAGTTTCAGTTGGACTTTGGCTGCTTTAGGTCACTGCTCTACTTTTTCGCCAGTTTCCTCTTGTACTGATGTTGATAAATAATCCCGAATGCTAACCCGTCTTTAGGCATTTTGCATAGATTTGGAATTTATTATATTTGCAAATTGTTGTTTCATTTAAAATAGATGCATATTTTATATCACGGCATCACAACCTCTTTGAACTTAAAATGTAAAAAAATAAGCTATAAACAAATAGGAAGTCAGCTCCAGATGACTGTACTTTTTCATGTGCCCTTGGCCTGTTCAATCTGCCCTGATGTAGGACGCCAGTATTCCTGTACCAAACCCTCAGGTTTTCTGGGAATGTGTCGCTAAAGAACTTGTACCAAACAAGAGACTGCTTCTAAAAGACTGATAGGCTGCTTTCTCGTGTAGGAATGTTATCACACAGTGCTGGCATTATTTAAAGTGGATCTTAACTCAGAACTCCTCTCTGCTCTAAAAGATCCACAACAATATAATAACCTTTAACTTCTTCCTGACCGACTAACACCAATGGGCGTCGGGAAGGTGGCAGCCCCAGAACCGCCTAACACTGAAAGGCGTCAAGTCCTGGGGCGGGGTTTTGCTCTGCTCCGTCATCTGTCTACTAGCAATTGCCGCTAGGAGACTGTTCGACGTTGTCTATTTTTGTTGTACAGCGCTGCGATCTACTGCAGTGCTGTATTGGGAACAGCTGTGTTACTCGGCTGTCCCCTAGAGAGGCTCCGATCGTGACCCCTTCTGATGCCTATAAAAAAGAGATTGCCCTGATTGGCTGGCGGGGGGAGGGGGGAACAAAAAAGAAAAAATACATTTTTATTCAAAATGTAATCATAATTAAATAAAAAAAAAAAGAGCTGCAGCAGCAATCAGAGCCAACCAACAGAAAGCTCTGTGGTTGGGCAGAAAAGGGGGGGAGATTCATTTGTGTGCTCAGTTGTATGGCTCTGCAGCAAGCTATCAAAGCTGCAGAGCCCTGAATTGTAAAAAATAGCCTGGTCACTAGGTGGGTGTAAGGCTGTGGCCCTTAAAGGGGTTCTGTGGAGGTTTGCTAAGGATAAAAACCGTCACTTACCCGGGGCTTTTATCAGCTCCCTGTAGCAGTAATGTCCAACGGTGTCCTCCTCCGATCTGCCATTCCCCGCCGCTGGCACCGGGCATCATTCGCCTGTCATAGCCAAATAATGCATGCTGCCGTTCGCGTCATCGGAAGCTTACTGCGCAGTACCAAGTTTTCTTGTACTGCGCCTACGCAGTAAGCTTTTGATGACATGGCCGCGCAGCCGCAGTTGGACGGCGTGACGTTCTAGGCGGGGAACGGCGGATAGGAGGACGGCGTGGGACATTACTGCTACAGGGAGCTGATAGAAGCCCCAGGTAAGTGGCAGTTTTTATCCTTAACAAACCCCCACAGAACCCCTTTAACTACTCTGACTGCTCCACGCCAATGGGCGTGGCCCGCGGCGGCAGCCCCAGGACCGCCTAACGCCATTTGGCGTCAGGTCCTGGCGCAGGCTACTGAAGGAGGTTGCGCGGGCATCTCCTTCTCGGGGGGGGGGGGGGGGGGGGGCTGGGGGGCAGAGCTCCGCCTCCTCTTCAGTCTCCTATTGCCGCTCGGGAGACTGTTAGATGGCGTGATCACAGTCTATTTACATGTACAGTGCTACGATCAGCAGCAGCGCTGTACTGGGGACATCCGTGTGCCACGGCTATCCCCCTGGGGGAAAAGAGAGCGATCGGCTCTCATAGGCAGAAGCCTATGACATCCGGTTGCGTAATTGGCCAGCTGGGGGGAGGGTGGGGATTTCTAAACATAAACAAACAGGATTAGGAAACAGTGAACATAAATATTTATATAAAGAAATAAACACAAGGCACAGGGGGGGGGGGGCGCGATCAGACCCCACCAACAGAGAGCTTTGTTGGTGGGGAGAAAAGGGGGTGGGGGGAGGAATCACTCGGGTACTGTGTTGTGCGGCTCTGCAGCTTGGCCTTAAAGCTGCAGTGGCCAATTAGGAAAAAAACAGGCTGGTCTTTAGGGGGGTTTACCACTGTGGTCCTCAAGTGTCTGTTACATTTGATACAAATCCTAAAATAAATCTGCAGTTTCTACTTCCTGATTCATGGAAGCAGACATATTGCTTACAGCCTGTGCTTTCAAATGGGCTCATCTGCCATAGGCAGTCATGTGACATGGGGGCGATCAAATTACAACTTGTGATTAGTCACAGATGAGGGGGAATTAAACAGGCTACACTCTAAATACATACAGGGTGCATTTCTCTACGTTTTCCTTCTGTCCTGTGCAAGCGTTCAGGTCCACTTTATTAGGCCCACGAGGGTAGGACCCCACTAAATCCCCAAAACACTTTGCCAATGAAAGTGAGTGAAGGGAACCCATTAGTGGGATTGTGATTAGGGGTAATCGCAGTTGCAGGACATGCAGCATTTTGAGCGCGTTTGCCCTCAATGTTAAGCATAGAAGCGCTGCATGAATTGCTTATCAAAGCTATTATGCAGGGCTTTGGGTGGGGGAGCGATTACCTTATCATAAAACTTTATTATACTACCAGGTCTCTGTATTTTTTGATAAAACGTTATTATACTACCAGGTCTCTGTATTTCCTTCTTCCGTTTGTAGCCCTGCCCCCTAAAAGAAGAGGTTACAGGCGTGTCTCTGGTCATAGAAAAACACCTATGACCTCTTCCTTTGGGGGGCGGGGCTACAGACAGAAGGAGGACGCCTGGTAAGTATAATAGTTTTTTTTTTTTTTATGCGAATCGCAAATCAGAAGCGCTGTACAGGTCAATATGCAGCGCCTCCAATTGTTGGGGAATTGTTTGCGATCGCAATTGCCCTAGGAATCCCACACAGCACTGTGGCAATTTTAAAGCGCTGCAGCAATACCTAGTGGGTTACAGGCCTTAAGGTTCATACACACATGCGACTATAGTCGTTTGAAACGATTGTTCCCCGATCATTTCAAACGACGATCGTTTAAAAAAAAAGCAGCCAACGACCATTAAGTCTAACGACGTACGAGCAAGACTGTTAAAAATGAACGATCTAGCTTGGTGGATTTTTTCCAAGACGATCGTTTGCAAAAGTAGTACATCGTTGGAAAACGGTCGTTCGTACTAGGCTTGACATGCGCATTTCGCTATTTCTCCATGGAACTTTTCATTTTTATGCGCAAGTGCAATAGTTGCTTTACGTGATTCTAACGATCAGATCGTTACACGCCCTTAAAAGCTAACTTTACTTAGGTCGTTCTTTCGTCAATTAAAAGTTTGTTCGTCGTTTACAACGAACGATCGTTGTCGTACGTGTGTACGTAGCTTAAGTGATGCATGTTATGCAGAATAGAGTTTGCAGAGAGCAAGCACCTCTTTTATTCCTGCAGTTTCTCCTGGTTTCTAATAGCTATAGCTGCCATGTTCTCCCCCTCCCCTTCTAGATGCCCTTAAATAATCCAAAGGGAAGGTGTGAAGAAGCATGTGTGACATGATGAAAGCTTTTGTTTGCTCAAGCAGAGTAATAAAAGCCTCTGCTAAACTTTTAAATGTAAAAAGAAGAGGCAAAATGGAAGGTTTTTTTTAATAATGAGCCACAATGTTAGCATGTATTTTTAATGTGCTATTGAGATGCCCTGGGTGGTGAAAATGGTGCTCGGGTCACTTTGACACTGCTGGTGTACATGTAGCCTCTGACCCTGCTCACTCCATCTCCCAACTTATGTCTACAGGTGAAAGATACCAGTCAGTTACAACAAAAACTTCCAGGCACAAGAACAGCTTCTTCCCTCAGGGGGTAGCCATGCTTAAAGGACAGCTATAGTGAGAGGGATATGGAGGCTGTCATATTTATTTCCCTTTAAACAATACCAGTTGCTTGGCAGCCCTGCTGATCTATTTGGCTGCAGTAGTGTTTGAATAAAACCAGAAACAAGTTTGTGGCTAAACTTGTCAGATCTGACAATAATGTCAGAAACACCTGATCTGCTGCATGCTTGTTCAGAGTCTATCACTAAAAGTATGAGATACAGAGGATCAGCAGGACAGCCAGATAACTGGCATTGCTTAAAAGGAAATAAATATGGCAGCCTCCATAGCCCTGTTGCTTCAGTTGTCCTTTAAATGGAATATCGAGACAGCCCCCAAAAATGACATTTACTTACACAGGGCTTCCTCTAGCCCCCAGCAGCGAAATGTCCTTCGCTTCAGCTCTGCACTCAGCCGTTGGCTCCCGGTCGCCGTCAATACTTCCACTACTGCGCCTGCACGAGTACTGCTGTCTATCACTCGCACGTGATGTGTACTGTGCAGGCGCAGTAGAGGGCAACCTGGCGAGGTTGGCCTCTGCACCGTTGGGCAACGGCTGAGAGCAGAGCTGCAGTGAAGGACTGTAGCAACTGCTGAAATTGACAATCGTATCAAATCTTTCACAGAACTGCATCCATTAGGCACTATCCGAACAACCTAATGCTTCTGAGAAGTGTATACAGTAGGGGTGAATGTATACAGATGTTTGGTAAATCTGTAGGAATATAAAGCAACAGGTGACGAGACCCAGATGTGGCCCAGGCTGAGCACAACTGCTACAGTGAAACAGACAGTAATTATTTCAGTCTAATGTACACAAGGCCCATTAGGACTTATGTAAATGTAAGTGCAAACATCTCAGAAGTAAAGGCTTTTCATCAGTTTATGGTGGATAAGAATAAAATCAGAATTCCGGCCTTTTCATCTGTCCAGCCCAAAGAGCTGAGAAATATCACTGAAAACCCAATTCTTTTTTTCTTTTTCTTTTTTTTTTTCTTTTAGAAAAAGAGGTTTCACAAACCCATCACAAAGATCAGATACAGATCATAACGTTGTTCCAACTCAATTCAAGGTGGGGCGGTATTAAAAAACATATATAAAAAGTATAAATACATTGATCAGATGTACATCGCCTGGCAATAATCACGTCACTGCTCGGAGAAACCGAAAATACAGATGTGGAAAACTAGTTCAGGCTGAAACACAAGCCGCTGTGCACCTTATGCGTGGTTTCTGCAGCAAGCATTCTAGAACCTAGATTCTCAACGTGTGGTACCCATACCCCATGGGGTACTTCTGATAGTTCCAGGGGGTACTCAGGCTTCATATATTTAACTACATATAACAAATTAAGAGTTTTAGAAAATGATAAATCCTATTTAAACAACACCAAATTTGTGTTTTAGCCAATTAAAAGCAATAGTAAATGCTTGGAAGTGGTTTAGACCCCAATTATCATGTACTTCGAATACATTTGTATTTGTCAAGGGGTACTTGTGATAATATTTACTATGCTAGGGGGTGCTTGGTGAGTACTGGGTTTTAAAAGGGGTACATACCAATAAAATGTTGAGAAACACTGTCCTAGAAGACACAGCAGTACCGTTTTTACGAATCAGGTCATTTCAGTGCTCAGTGCCGAGCACCAAAAGTTGGGCGCCGTCATAGCACTAGTGCCATGCTGTGCCCTCTGCACAAGGGTAATTCGGGGTTTCGGTGATCGCCAGACCCCAAATAACTCCTCCCTCCGAGTTGCTACAACTTGGAGGGAGAACATTATTTAACTACCCCGGGGATTTGAACAGCAGCAGGGTGAGCAGTCATTCGTCTCACCCTGCGCCCAGCTCACCGGTTGCCGAATGAAGTACGCCCGTTTTTAGGCTACGATCACAGTGGTGCGTTGGGGTGCAACATCACTGCTGCACTGTAACACGGAACATCACATTGCAATGCAACACCTATGTGATGTTGGCAGTGCAGCTGGTACAATGTGGTTTAGTGGCGCTCTGTATTATAATGCTGTGCATGCAGTCTGTTAATGCACGTGTTAGCAGTGATGTATTCTTTTCAATGACTGTATGCAAAGCAATGGGCTTATAACCTGCGACACGACTTACTTGTTCCGTTGTGTTTCTGCTTTTACAGGGAGTGCAACACAGCGCCCACTGTGAGCCTAGTCTTACTGAGCTGTTTCTGTAAAGCACAGTGGCCAGTTTTCAGTCTGTGCTAGTTTCCCTGAAGTCCAGTATAGTACTCTCCCTGGTAGTGTGAGAAGTGATCCTGTGAGCATTCAAACATATATAAGCCAACAGCACTATTATCATGGCTCCGGTTCAGAAATCATAATCTTGAAAACCTGGCTTGCACTCACAATCTTCTATTAGGTAAAATGCTGTAGACACACTGTGAGCGCTTTTCTGACCATCAGTGCTTTCTGAGCGTTTTTAAAAAAGATGCTCCTATTGATTTGCAATAAAATTGCCGTAATCATGATTTATTTTCTTTTCCCAGAAAATCATCATCACAGCCAGTTGCAAACCGAGGATTTTCAGTGGGGGTTGGGGATTCCCGAAAGGTCTCCCTCAGCCACGCACAATACAGTATAATAATATGGTAGGATATCATGCTGGGTACACACAATGCAATTTCCTGTCTGATTATTTCCTGAATGTCCAATATGCTATCGATCGTCAATGAGATCGATCAGGAGCAGTTTGGATACAGATAATGAGGACAGCCGACATTGCTAATGAAGGTGAAAATGAAGCATTCACACAGCAGGGCACAGGGCTGTGCTCATACCTGAGTCTGTTAAGTTCCCCAGAGCTGCTCCATGCTCTGTACACATGCTGCTGCTCCATCCTCTGTACACATGCTGCTGCTCCATCCAAAGTCAACTGTAGCAGGGAAAGAAAGGGGCAGTGCTGTGAGGTGCAGGATGCCTACAGATGTTCTGGTGTCTCAATCTATGCCTAGCCCGAGACACTGCACCGCCCTGGTCTAAGGGGGGATTCTGAGCAGCTGTAGCAATCCACCCCCCCTCCCCCCCGCATTTGACAGCGATTTTACCGCAATTTTAATGCAAGTCAATGAAAGAGTTTAAAAAACACTCAGAAAGCACTGATGGTCAGAAAAGCGCTCAGAGTGTGTTTACAGCCAAGAACTTTGCAACCCTCCCCAGGTCATATTAGAAGACCATGGCGACATAAGCTAAAAAGTTAGTATCAGCACCTGTGTGATTGCAGCACACATTCACAGCAAGAACTTCTAAACAACCACAGGACAGTCTGGATGTATTAGTCTCCCCTGGACAGCATGTAATTCAGTCTAATGTGTGTTTATGGATGCTAAATCCTGATACGGCATACATCTAACTGCATTGGCTTCACCTAGTCCTGCTGCAATCCTGCATACCAGCTGAGACTAACGTGACTGTCTATAAACAGCTGAGCTCTATGTGCTGATCAGCAGAGCCAATCACAGTGATCAAAATGTGAGTACTACCTCACGCTGGTGGGAGGGTGGTGCTGCCAGGAACGCCAAACGCTGATTGGCGTCAAAGTCCAGGATTAGCAGGAAACACAAGCACGCTCCCTGCTAGTAAACAGAGTGGGGCTCCTTGATCAGCCTGCCAGCCGTGATCAGAGCTGGCAGGCTGTAGTGGGAAAAAAAAGCAAATAAGTGTACATCGGTGCGATCTAGCACAGAGCTGTACAGGGGACAGTCCTGACACTTAACTGTACCACCCACCTAATGGCTCCCAGTGTAATCCCATACATAGGCTGATGCCTATGTATGGGTACTGTAGTGTATGGATCGCAGTCTATGGCCAATTTAAGGGGGAAGGGGAGGGAATAAAGGAAAAAGGGGTTTGTTTGGTTGTTTTTTGACAAAATTGATCTTTTTTAATAAAAAAAAAAGTCTAATAGCAGCAGCAATCAGAGACCACCAAAAGAATGTTCTATTTGTGGGAAGAAAAGGAGGTAAAAGTCATCTGGGTGCTAAGTAGTATGGTCAAGCAATAAACTGCTCAAGTTGCGAAGTGTTGAATTGTAAAAAATGGCCTAGTCACAAGGGGGTATAAACTTGTGGTCCTAAGTGGTTAAAGAGGAATTTTACTAAAAGATAGCAGTAGGGGGAAAAAAAACTAAATGAAGACATTGGAAAGTGAGAAGTCAAAAAATAGAAGATTGATCAAGAAATGATTGATATTTGCAGTGCAATTAGTTTGTGATGTTTGATCCACCATGAGCCTGCGGTTCAGCATCTTTTCTTCTGGAAGACATGAAAAAAATAGACAGTATAAACTGCCCTTATCTATAAACACGCCCACCAACAATGTGATAGGCTAGCCAACAACAGCTGTTCTCTCCCACAATGCAAAAAGGTTCACAGAAAGGAAACTGTCATGACATCACACCGTGGGAGGGGTTTCACCTCAATATCAGCCACATAGATGCCCCTGATGACCTATTAGAGAAAAGGTAAAGACTATAGTGGGGAAAGGGGGTATTGGCTACTGATTGGTATGAAGATCAATCCTGGGTTAAGGTTCCTCTGTAAGGGGGCATTGCAGGTTGGTACTTGGCGTGTTCTTTCTGTGAATGCTTGTGCATAACTGCAACTCCACAAATGTTACGTTACTGACCCTTCCAGCAGCCGCCACTATGGTACAATAGGTACCAAGTGAGGGCTGCAGCCTTTCTTATCTAGTAGGCAAATTCTAATAGATTTCAGGCTTACTTGTTTTCACACTTAGAGATGCCTTATTAACCCTTAGACCGCCAGCTATTTTTTTTTAGAAAAGCTATGTGCCAGTGCCATATATGTTTGTATTGTGTTTATTAAATGTCTTGCCCATATCTGCGTGTACCAAATTCCAAATTAGCAGGAATGTCATAGAGATGCAAATACATGAGATTATGCTAATTATTATAAACCAGAATTGTGCTTCTTCTTCTTAAACTCTATTGCAAAGTAGGCTAATCAAATCATTGACCAACATTGATTGGTCAATGTTCAAGCTGCATAGATTTGCAGTAACATTTGCATGATTCTGCATCATCTGATGGCACAGACTCAAAACGTTGTAATAAATGACTTTAACCTCCGTGGCAAAGAAACATGGGGACACAAAAATGCCTAAAGATGTCCACTGTAGGCGGAAGTAGTGTCTTTACACATCCATGGCGTATGGATGGGATAGAACAGAACACCTACAGATGTCCACAACAGTCTAAGGGTTAAATCGGGACATATTAAATACCACGACATGCTTTTACTATTACTGTCCGTGGTTGCAGATTCAGCATGTGTTCCCTCACTTGGGAACGTAGCCGCCATTCTCTCATGTCTTAAAAATCCATGTGCTTAGTACTAAGGGATGATCAATGATATGCAAATACTTCCCAGTTGATGCAAATTTTTATGCAAATATACACAGCTTCAAAATGGACTTATTTTAAACCTGGGTTTAAAATGATTGGTCCATTTTCAAACTGCATATACTGTATTTGCATGATAACATTTGCATAAACTTGGAAGTATTTGCAACTGTTTGATCATCCCTAGCGCTCAGTCAAACAACCAAGAGAACCACCTGGCACCAACGCCTGTACCAGCAGAAGCTTTTTAGTGCTGTGTTGCAGCTCGGCCGGCACAGAGAGTCCATGCACAGATATCTCCACTCCTGACTTGTAGTACCTTCCTTTATGCAGCACTGTAGGTTGATATGTGTTTGACTGTCACAGGTTCACTTTAAAGCCAGTAAATAATGGGGCTCATTTTTACAAACTAAGTCAAGGTTTAATCGGGGGGTGTGGCCCAAGGCAGTCATTAGGATTTTAGCTGCGGTGGGTGACACCACCATTTCCCTTGATGAGCATGGCTGTAATGTTGCCCTGCTACTGCCCCATCTAAATACAACAGACAATTACTGTAGTGGTTTTTACTTATCTGCCATGAACCGTCTAAATCTTTGAAGAGTATTTTCAGCTGCTAAATCTCTGTGATGTATGGAATAAAAACTATGAACATAAAACTTCTTATGGTATATTATCTAGTGTACAGTATCAGTTGTGAATAGTGTATAGTTATCATTACAGTACCCTTTTGTAATGTTACAGGCTAAGTTTTTTTTTTTTTTTATTCTACATTTTAACATCCTGTAGTTGCCGTCCTGCTGTGTGTTCCTGAGGCTGCTGTGTAAATAACAGCCTTTGATGTCTTTTGAGGTGACTGAAATGCCTCTTTCTCAGTGTTGGTTCTGGGATCCGTGTCCCAGCTGCACAGAAATTGTTCCATTAAGTGTTACAAAAAAAAGTGTCTCTGCTCAGTCCAAGGGCTCCTGCTTTATTCGAATGACAGAAGGTGCGCGTGATGTCCTTTTCAGTTCTCGCCTCAGTACATATTCACTAAACTGAGAAGAATCAACTCCTCCTCCACAGGATCCCACAATCTCAAAGCCTCGCTGCTGCAACCTCTCCAGCACCTGCAGTGAGGAAAAAGCAAAATGAAACAAAAGAAAAAAAAATATTGTTTTATAGAACAAATACACATTGTATAAACAGCAAATACATGTATATAAATATTTTATAAATCCAATGCTGCCCAAGAAGTGCTGAAGAATTCTACCAAGCTGGTTGGAGAGCTTCACTGGGGCCCAGCAGTGGATAGAGGGCACTAAAAGCGGTAAATAGATACTCAACTATGGAGAGGGAATGCTCTGGATCCTAACTTTTTAGCTCCCTTCAGTATTCCTTTAACTGAGAATTCCATACAATATTAAAATGCTGCACATTTTACTTGACACGCTGATATCTGACCAGTTTTGCAATGTACAAAGGCTACACTATACTCGGCCAAAACAAGCTTCTCGGCCGAGAATCCTATATGTACAGCGACTTCTGAGCGCAATGTTCCCCTCCTTACAGTGTTCCCCAACCCTGTCCTCAAGGCTCAGCAACAGTGCATGTTTTGTGGAAATCCACAGAGATAGTTAATCAGCTCTGCTGAGACACTAATTACACCACCTGTGCATGTTTGTGGTTTACTGCAAAACATGTACTGTTGGTGGGCCTTGAGGACAGGGTTGGGGAACTCTGCCTTCTTACATCATCAAAATGCTCCTTTGTGCACCATGCCTTCATCTATCCTCCCATACTCAAAGCAACAGTACACATCACTGTGCTTGAGTTTGGCATGTAGGGGAACAAACTGACAGCAGGAGATGGAAGGTCCTCAAATTTTTGTTTCAGATACAGCAAAGTCCCCGTTAACCAGAAGTCCCAACTAATCAACATGATCACAGGGGCTTTGTTTTTTGCAGATTTTGAGGCTTTTCAAATACTTACCGAGCCTCCAGTGATGTCTAGCAGCCTTTCTGCACCACCTAGCGTGCTCCTAGCGGCTTCCGGATCCGTGCACGCAAGTCGGCGTGTCACGTAACCCGATGCGGGACAGCTAACACTCTGGCTTCCGTGCACAGGGTAAGCCGGAAAGCCGCTAGCAGCCTGCTAGGTGATTCAGAAAGGCTGCTGGGGTTTGCTTCCTTAAAAATTATTTTACAGCTACCATGAATGATGCACTGGATAAAAATTGTGAAGATGTGGGGTCCGTTTGGGTAAAGATTCATGGTGGAAATGACTGTTGCCAATTGCTTATTGGGGTGTGCTATAGTCTGCTACATATCCATATTGCTGCAGAACTGCAATTACTACAGCTGATTGGATAGTTGAAGTCACCCATAACTATGGTCACACTTTTACTTGCAGATCAGACATTGATTAGGTTATTGAAACTACTCACCTTGGTAAAAGTGTCAGATAACAGACAACACTACAGGACAGTTACTTGACTCAAATGTTAAGTGAACCAACTAGAGGGAATGAATGCACTAATGGATTTGGTCATTTTAAATAGACCAGATAATGTATCAAATGTGCAGGTACAAGAACACTTTGATCCTGATGGGAGACACCAGAGGAGGTGGGGAGAACATACTTTTTCTTGAAAATGAACAAGACATCATCTGTCGTTTAGTGTTGGGGGGTTTGTTATATCAGCACAACCAGTCTATTATACAGTGATTCGGGTAAAAAGCCTCAGCTGTCCTATCTAATAAACTACAATAATGTACAACCATTGTTAAAGATGTATAAAAATGTGCACGAGTGTAAGATGGTAACAATTGCTTACCTGAACGGAATTGAGGTGGCAGTATCCATTGAGTGGAAATCTAATAACGTGTGTGGAGTCGTGGTTCCAGCCCGCATTGACAGAGTTACACATCACGTCACCGATTTCTGGAAAAACTTCCTCAATCAGAGATTTGTCTCCACTCAGAGTAATCCTTTCCCCAAGATCTGGAGCTACTCTGACAACCAGACACTCACAGGGCCTGGAGAAACGGCCGGCCTCCCTGTCCTGCTTCCACCTCTCCAACTCCAGCAGCATTGGTTGAAGCTGAAAGTACTTTGCTTCTTCATACAGAAGAGTGTAATCCTAGAACAATACATTGGAAGACAGAAGAAAAACACTGCGACTTGAGTAAACTTTAGTTATACAGTTCTATCAACAGCTCAGTTATTAAGTAAAAAAAAAAGTAGCATATGCCAACTGATAACACAGTATAATATCCGCTACTACAACACATTGTTAACTCACGGTTTAGAAAAACTGGTGACGGTAGAAAATTCCACAGATTGCTGAAAGAGGCAAGTCTTGGCCTAGTACAAATCTGCAATCTTTTTAGGCAAAAGTACATAGTATGTACTTTATGGCTTTTGTTTCCTCAATTTTTGTCATGGTCAA
This sequence comes from Hyperolius riggenbachi, assembly GCF_040937935.1. Lineage (NCBI taxonomy): Eukaryota > Metazoa > Chordata > Amphibia > Anura > Hyperoliidae > Hyperolius > Hyperolius riggenbachi. The sequence continues at coordinate 324,731,588 of NC_090650.1, forward strand.
CAGGCTGTGTTTTACAAGATATCCTTAATCTCAGCCTGTTTAGCTGAAATGGTAATTACCACAGCTGTTCTCAGTAAAGAGGACCCTTAATACATGCCCTGCTGCAGAAGTATCTAAAGTGAACCTGAGATCAACGATTATACTGTATTTATACTTACCTGGGGCTTCCTCCTGCCCCATGAGGTCCATGGAGTCCCTCGCCGTCCTCCTGAGCCCCTCCGTTCAGCTGCTATCTGGACTGGAAATCGCGCCCCTTGAGCGCATGCACAGCTCGTCCGCACGCGCGCCCCTATCATGCTCGCTACTGCGCAGGCGCAGACCGCTCCCGGCAGCTGGAGCGCGAGCTGGCCCAAATATATTGGGAGAAAGCGGCTGAACGGAGTCGCCGAGGAGGACGGCGAGGGACTCCACGGACCTCGTGGGGTAGGAGGAAGCCCCAGGTAAGTACAAATACAGCATAATTGTTTCTCTCAGATTCACTTTAAAGACTGAAATGAAAAAAACCATACTGCTTTATACATTTTACACCTGATACTTCCTGTAATTTTTACTTTAGAATCAGACATCCATAGTGGCCATACAATGGAAGACTTTTCTGAGGCTTTGTTCACAATGGGTGTTGTATTCCCTGTAAAAGCAGGAACACTATGCAATGGAATGAGCAAGCGGTGTTGTACGACCATTGCGTCACATACAGTGAAACATTGTCAATGAAAAGTAAGTATGGTTCACTTGTCACTGTTAACGCGCGCATTTTGCCGTAACGCATTGCATGCAATGCAATAGAATGCCACATGCCGCCAGACCGTTGTGCACTGGACACACTGAGAACGTCATATAGGTATTGCTTTGCAGTGTGATGTTCTGTGTTACAGCATAGCCGATATGTCACACTGCAATACGCCACTGTGGACATAGCGGACTTAAAACGGAAGGACCGGCGTGGGACAGGACGGCTGCTGGGGGCTTGCAGAAGTACCACGTAAGTGAAACAGTTTGTTTTTATTTCTATTTACAGTTCCGCTTTAAGGACATAAGTTGTTAGATTTTTTTGTAAATTCCAATGAAACTCTATCAAGAAAGGACGCCATCTTGGTTGTTGTGATCACACATTGATCAGAAAAGGCTGTTTCATGGGTCATATCATGGGACGAAGCACTATGCGAGCAAAGCTCTGGGAGTGGGACTAAAGTGGAAAGAGGGATATTAGATCGGATCTCTGATATCTAATATGTATAATGTGGTAAATAATCAATATTAGGGAGACATTGTTCCTTTACCACATCGTACAAGTAATGGGAGAAAGGAAAAGCTAAAAATAAATCTATAAAGTTTAAAATGGTAAGGCTAGCTTACCTCAACGACACATCACCATGTATGGGATATCTGTGCATGCTACACCTCCAGACACTTGCACTGACCTGAGGAAGTGGGGGTGTATCCGCACTTTCTTAAAGGCTGATCACCGACTCTGGATCCCCCTATACATCTCAAGTGTATACCTTCTTTTAGAAGGACAAAATAAGCTTGTGCATGATTAGAGTAGGACTGTGTGCATAAGATTCTAAAGACTCAAAAGCTAATCTCCATTCTTCTAGTTATTATGCGTAAATTAACTTCGTTGATCTTAAAAGGTTACACGTGTTGAAAATACCATGCACAGGACTCTCACGCCGGCTGGCATGATGACGCGTAACGTGCGCCGTCAGGACTTGTAGTGGCAACTTCAGACGGAAGCCGCCAATCAAAGTAGCCGCCAGCGGGGCCGGGAAATGAGCCACGAGGACGCAGGGGGACCTCGCGGCCTACAGTGGGCTGGAGGAAGCCCCAGGTAAGTACCAATTATGTTTTTTTGTACCTGCTCCCTATCCCTTTAAAAATATCATCAATACTGTGTATTAAATAAACAAAAGGTAATGACGTGATAGAGAAGAACAGGAGGAAATGACGTGATAGAGAATATCAGGAGGTAATGGCATGATAGAGGTTTTCTTTTCTTTTTTTGTGATATTAAAGTGAACCTTAACGGAGATAAGTTTCACTTACCTGGAGCTTCCACAAGCCCCCTGCAGACGTCATGTGCTCACGTCGGAACAAAGTTATCCTCCGGTCTTTCGCAGCCAGCTAGTTTCAGGGGCCCGTGCACCTGCGTGTCCCTGGCTGCATGTGTCCCTTGATCACGCTTCCATTGTCAGGGCTGTCCTGCACATGCACAGGATGGCCATGGCAATGCGATCAAAGGAAAGTGGCTAGGTGCGGGGGACCGGAAGATCATTTTTCCCAGCACACGCACAGTACATCTGCAGTGGGCTGGTGGAAGCCCTAGGTAAGTGAAACTTTTTTTTATGAATCTGTTAAAGCAGTGGTCCCCAACCCTGTCCTCAAGGCCCACCAACAGTGCATGTTTTGTAGAAATCCAGAGAGGTAATTAATCAGCTCTGCTGAGATGCTAATTACCTCACCTGTGAATGTTTGTGGTTTTCTGCAAAACATGTACTGTTGGTGGGCCTTGAGGACAGGGTTGGGGAACTCTGTGTTAAAGTGTCAGACTAAACATCTTCTCAGCAGCACTGAAAAGGCTTGGTGTTTCTTTAACAGTTTCACAACATCAGAACTTTGTTTTTCTAACCTAAGCCTAATTTTTAGCTGCACAGAAGCTAAGCTCCACCCCATCAAAGAAAATTGCCCGGGCATTTTTCCCTTGATTCGGTGCAATGCATGATGGGATTTCTGATGTTGTTGTTCTCGTTGTCTAGCAACTGGGAGGGGTGATCAGGACACAAGACAGTTGGAACTGTGTCTCATGCTCCCTGTCACCTCCTTTCAACCAAAAAGATGGCTGCCCCCATAAAAACCATGGCTGTCCCCATGAAATCACAAATGATTGCCTGTTCTTTTAAAATAGGGTAGGTAAGAGATTATATTACCTATATATTTTAATTAACATAACTAATGTAACTTAATGACAATATGTTTGTTTAAGCTGAAGTTCCTCTTTAAGGTTCACATTGACCACTTAAGTACCAGCGGTCTCTGTCCCGAGATGAACTTTTACTCATTGCGTAATTGTGTTCCTTTTCTATAGTTTATAAAGCATTCCTCAAGCCAAATACTTTTTTGTTTTTGTTTTAATACTCTAATTCCCTATAAACTAAATAAGCCCCACCCACAGTTTTCAGATAGCCTTGGCAGTAGCAAGGGCTCATTGGAGCTCAGTCTGGGCAGTAGGAGGGGGAGGTATTACTAGGCAGAGATTTCAGAGGCAGAGGGGAGAAGGGAGGAGGGGGGATTCGTTTTTTTTTCAGTCTGAGTGCTGATGGTGCAGATAAGCCTGCCTCTGTGTAATGTTTACAAACAACATGGCTGCTGTCATTGTATCACAGGCAGAAATAATCATATTAAATCAGTATGCAGACAGATTTGCTGTTTAAACCATCTAAACTGTACATTAGATATATAGACAAGTTACTTGTTAGTTCGTTTTTCATCTCGGATCCGCTTTAAGGAACAGAGATCGCTGGTACAGAAACACCGGAATCCCGACGGATAACGGCGAATCGCTGCACCTACCTGCCGCAATTGTCGTCACCGCCGCACGTCGGGAACCTGGGCCACGTACTCTGCCGTCTTTATGACGGCAGAGTTCCTGTAAGCCGGTCAGGAGCCTCTTTTATTGGCTCCTGACCCTTTCTTTCAATGTAAGCCAATGGTAGTTGCTTACATTGAAAGACAGGGCCAGAAGCCAATGAAATCGGCTCCTGACCGGCTCACAGGGCTCTGCCGTCATCGAGACAAGCAGAACAAGTGAGCTGCGATGGGACACGGCGGGGATTCAGCGGCGAGATCGGCGGGAGCAACGAAAATTGTGCATGCATGCAGCGGCAGGGTCAGGATTGAAACCAGATAACCACCAAAACAGGGCGTAGATTTCAATCACTGCGGTCCTAAAGTAGTTAAAAGGTTACTCAAATGTGTTGACAATACCAAATTGAAAAATGTCACCAATACTGTTTATTAAACAAACAGGAGGTAGTGACATGACAGAGAAGTACAGGAGGTATTGATGTGATAGAGAAGAACAGGACATAATGACGTGATAGAGAAGTACAGGATGTAATGATATAATAAAAAAAACTGGTGGGAATGACATGATGGAGGAGGTTTTCTTACTTTAAAATCATCGGAGATGAGGAGTTTTGATGTACGTAAAAAGTTCAGTATGTAACGAAACATTTGGCCATCTCTGTCAATAAAGTAATGCTGCTTTAAACTGTCCAACACAATGGGCTCTGTTCCATCGAAAAGTCTCCCGATTCTGCAAAAATATAAAGTGTTCAGTCAGATATTTAGGAATGAAAGCAAACGATGCAAAATATGTAGGCAAGGCTTGAAAACACAAAGCAGGTAAAGCATAATTTATATCTTTATCATGCTAGTAAAAATGAAAAAAAAAATATTTTAGGAAAGAAACCCTTATAGATTTTCTTTTTCTCTTCTAAAAAAGCTACTGGCCGGGCCGCTATAATGTTCCTTTGGCTGCAATATTTTCTTTTGAAGTCCCTGACATGGAATAAACATGCAGTCAGCCAAGTCAAAGCACAGTCAGATTACATGATTTACATACATTTTCCAAGTCTGTGATTTGGACAGGATTCATATGACAGGCACAAATTAACATTTTAGACACAAGACAGCACTGACAACCATCATAGGTTTATAAATGCAGATTTCCCTTTGTTCAGGTCATGTTGCAAGCATGAAAGGTATTTAAACAGTGAGTGTAATAGAGGTCAACTGTATTAATGACATGGTAAACTGCTAAAAATGGAGACCTAAAAAAGCCTTCATAGGCTTGAATTCACAAAGCCTTACCACATGTAGTAAAGCAGAAGACAGCTGATTTTACCAAATATTTACCAATTTACTTAGGGCCCTTTCACTGGTGCAGTGCTGCAAATTGCTGCACTGCTATCGCAGCCTAATGAAACCCTATGGGGAAGTTCATACTTCCAACGTAGCAGTACGCTGCGCCAAAAGTGCCCTATTTAACGGTAGCACAGAACTACATTACCATGTGGGACCTGTGGCGATCTGTGTCGGCCCTGAAGTCATGTTAGTCTATGCCACCACAGGTGTTTTTTAAAGTTGCTGTTGCGGCGCGCATGTCCAGAATAATATTTTTACAATGCGCTTCTGCATACCCGAAGCAGGAATTGACTACAAGTGCGCATCACTTCCTGCTTGGCTGGTGGCCAGGTGGAACACCGTGTAATAACGCAGTGTTCCCTGAAGGCCTTTTGTTTGGCGAGTCAGTGGGGCGGGTGCGCCGCAATCCAACCGCCAGTTTGCAGTGTGAAACCAGACTAAGGCTATTATCACATGGAAGTTTCAGACACGTAAAGTAAATGACCAGAATGTGAGATAAATACTTTATAAATGTCAATTCACAAAGAATAGAGCATGAGGTAAAACAAGCGAGATGTTCAATATTTTACCTCCAGCCTGGAGCTGTCGGTAACTAATAGCCATTTGGAAAGTTATAGAAGGGAGGAAACTGAGCAGAGAAAAGGTGAAAACTAATTTAACTATTCAGGAAAATAAGAAAGTTAATAACAATATATTTTCTTATTTCACAATAATATTATGTAGTAAATAAAATGGTTACTATATGCTAATGATTTTGAGCTGATACAAATTTTATGTTAATATTATGCACCTTGGACTTGCACTTGGCAGTATTTAAAAAAAAAAATGATATCTGTATTACATATTTTATCCATTTTCACTGCACTGCAACAATCCAGAAAATACAGAATTAAATATCTAACGATTCATTAAATACTGCATGAGGTAAAAATCTTAGTGAACTGTCATGTAGTTTTTTGGTAACTTATCGAACTATTACCACATGTATGAACATCTGAGTGAATTCTGTATAAAAATATTTTACATGCATGAAGTAAATTAACAAACAAGGACTTAGTGAATTGTAGCCACATAGTGTCCAGGCGTGTTCAAGGGCATAGGGATGTTTCACTTGGTGCCCACTAGGTGGCACTGTTCAGTAGGAGACACACATTTTATACTGAGGTAGTTTATTGCACAAATAAATCATGTGACGCTTTTGAATAAATAAACACATGCTCTGACATACAGGTTTCTGCAGTAAGCCATGCTTAAACAATTTGTTACAATAACAAAGTCACTAGTTTAGTATTATGCACTGTGATATAAGAATCCCAAAACAAGCAACAAAACGTATACCTCACAGATGAGAAAATGTTGATGTTTAATTACAAATATCAAAGCCATACTAAAAACACAAAAAACGCATCTTTCTTTGGGAATAAATTGCTAAAAAATGAGAATAAAATAATCTATACATGCAGAAAGTAAATGACATATTGACATTCTGATCGCTGGGGAGACACCACTTTGCAAGGAATATGTAGCATGTAATTAGGAACATAAATAGTTGATGGCCTTGACGGCAGTATCTAGCGCATAGGTTTCCCATTGAAGGGCTATTGCACAACGTGTACAAGCGGTTTATTCCTGCTATTAGAAGACTATAATTGTTACATGTCGAAAGGACTGAACAGAATATTCTGAAACAATGAGCCATGCAAAGTGACCGGTCATCGTGCCTCACACACTCCCTGTATTTCCAAGAATCTAATAATGGAGCCCAAATTCCAGCATACCGTGCCACAAATACATTGTGTATTGTGTATAAATATATGCACAGGCAACATAAAGGCTTAGCAAATAACCTTGCTATCCTGAGGACTGTACATAGGGCAAGTAGGCCTCAGCTGCAAATGGAGGATACTGTAGTAGATTGTACCATACATTAAAAAGGGTCTAATTAGAAGCAACCCGAGGTGAGAGACCTATGGAGGCTGCCATATTTATTTCCTTTTAAACAATACCAGTTGCCTGGCAGTCTTGGAGCAGCAAAAAGATACATATAAGTTAATTGGCTTTCCCCTAAGTTGACCCTAGACCATATATGCATACACGATACATACGATACATACATAAACAGGTGACTATAGTAGGGGGGGTTAGATTGTGAGCTCCTGAGGGACAGTTAAGGGACAATACAATATACTCTGTACAGCGCTGCGGAAGATGTCGGAGCTATATAAATACTACAGTAAATATTCATAATAATCTTTCTCGTCAGTAGGGTCTAAATCATACAGGGAGTGCAGAATTATTAGGCAAGTTGTATTTTTGAGGAATAATTTTATTATTTAGCAACAACCATGTTCTCAATGAACCCAAAAAAACTCATTAATATCAAAGCTGAATATTTTTGAAAGTAGTTTTTAGTTTGTTTTTAGTTTTAGCTATTTTAGGGGGATATCTGTGTGTGCAGGTGACTATTACTGTGCATAATTATTAGGCAACTTAACAAAAAACAAATATATACCCATTTCAATTATTTATTTTTACCAGTGAAACCAATATAACATCTCAACATTCACAAATATACATTTCTGACATTCAAAAACAAAACAAAAACAAATCAGTGACCAATATAGCCATCTTTCTTTGCAAGGACACTCAAAAGCCTGCCATCCATGGATTCTATCAGTGTTTTGATCTGTTCACCATCAACATTGCGTGCAGCAGCAACCACAGCCTCCCAGACACTGTTCAGAGAGGTGTACTGTTTTCCCTCCTTGTAAATCTCACATTTTATGATGGACCACAGGTTCTCAATGGAGTTCAGATCTGGTGAACAAGGAGGCCATGTCATTAGTTTTTCTTCTTTTATACCCTTTCTTGCCAGCCATGCTGTGGAGTACTTGGACGCATGTGATGGAGCATTGTCCTGCATGAAAATCATGTTTCTCTTGAAGGATGCAGACTTCTTCCTGTACCACTGCTTGAAGAAGGTGTCTTCCAGAAACTGGCAGTAGGACTGGGAGCTGAGCTTGACTCCATTCTCAACCCGAAAGACCCCACGAGCTCATCTTTGATGATACCAGCCTAAACCTGTACTCCACCTCCACCTTGCTGGCGTCTGAGTCGGACTGGAGCTCTCTGCCCTTTACCAATCCAGCCACGGGCCCATCCATCTGGCCCATCAAGACTCACTCTCATTTCATCAGTCCATAAAACCTTAGAAAAGTCTTGAGATATTTCTTGGCCCAGTCTTGACGTTTCAGCTTGTTTGTGTCTTGTTTAGTGGTGGTCGTCTTTCAGCCTTTCTTACCTTGGCCATGTCTCTGAGTATTGCACACCTTGTGCTTTTGGGCACTCCAGTGATGTTGCAGCTCTGAAATATGGCCAAACTGGTGGCAAGTGGCATCTTGGCAGCTGCACGCTTGACTTTTCTCAGTTCATGGGCAGTTATTTTGCGCCTTGGTTTTTCCACACGCTTCTTGCAACCCTGTTGACTATTTTGAATGAAACGCTTGATTGTTCGATGATCACGCTTCAGAAGCTTTGCAATTTTAAGAGTGCTGCATCCCTCTGCAAGATATCTCACTATTTTTGACTTTTTTGAGCCTGTCAAGTCCTTCTTTTGACCCATTTTGCCAAAGGAAAGGAAGTTACCTAATAATTGTGCACACCTGATATAGGGTGTTGATGTCATTAGACCACACCCCTTCTCATTACAGAGATGCACATCACCTAATATGCTTAATTGGTAGTAGGCTTTCGAGCCTATACAGCTTGGAGTAAGACAACATGCATAAAGAGGATGATGTGGTCAAAATACTCATTTGCCTAATAATTCTGCACTCCCTGTATACCTGAAACAAGCACGCAGCTAATCTTGTCAGATTTGTCATGGACATCTGATCTAAATGCTTGTTCAGGTTCGCTTAATGTATTAGAGGTAGAGGATCTGCAGGACAACCAGACAATGTGCATTATTTATTATTACTGAAATTAACAGGCTGCTGTTCAAATCGCATGTGGGTGAACATTTGGACAGCATGCTGCATTTTTTCACGTTACGCATGTGATTCCCCACAGCTGTGTATGGCATGGCTACAGGGAATCACATGTGTATTGGCAATGTAAAAATTGCCAAGGTGCGATTTGGAAACGCACGCTGGGCACAAGTGGAAACAGGCGCTAAATGCGTTCCGATCCGATATGATTCCTGCTGTTCTTCCTTGATTGGCAGCAGGGATGGTCAAAGGGATACAAACAATTCAGAGTTGATACAGAATGATGCTAGGTTTTAAAGCAAATGCAGGCAGTTTGAAAATGGACCAATCAAGTGGAGCCAAGATGGGATACGATTCGTCTGTTTCCAAGCTGCATATATTTGCATTCAAAATTTGCATAATCTCATTCCTCTACTACTCACCCAAGAATCACAGCTTTTTGAATAACTTCTAAACAACATATAAAGTTAATTCTGCTTATAAAGCAGAATATCGTATGTATTCCTCAAATATGCTCTCCACCTGTGTTATAGGGCTGCATTCTCCAGGGGGAGAGGCTTCACTCCTCCCTCATTCGCGCTGCTGCACCTGTTGCCTTCCAAAAGTCTAATCAGAAGACTCTATGCTATTGTTTGTGTTAACAAGCATTAAAACTGAAAGATTACCTTCCCATGAAATCATAAATCAGCTATTAAGGGCAATGTGTTATCACGCTGATTATTTGGTGTCCAAGTTTCCTTATGTAAGATTGACAGAAAAAGGACAGAAGTAAAAGAGCTCATAGAGTTGCCAAGAGATCCACACAGTGCATCATAACACACACACACACACACACACACACACACACACACACACACACACACACACACACACACACACACACACACACACACGATTTAAAGTGTACCTGAACTCTTGCAAACAAAACACAGAGAAATGTGCCCTGTGTGTTTTTTAGAGAAAAGAGCCTAACTCCCCCTCATCTTCAAATAACCACAAGTGTAATTTTATCTCTAAGCTGTCAGCACAGAAATGTGGCAGACACAACTAATGTGTAAATGCAGGATGTTAACCCTTTGTCTGCTTCCATGAATGCAGAAAGTAGACATACTGCAGATTGATTGCTGTTGCTTATCATTTAGAGAGCGGAAGTTCTGAGTTTAGGTCTGCTCTCTCTCTATGGGTGGGCTGTGTCTTCCTCGTCCTTGGATCACCTGTCTGGGAGTTTGAGGGTTCTGTGCAATATACTAGCATCTCTGATGTTGCTCTTGGGATCTGTCAGAGCCCCTTTCTGAGCCTATGAGTTTCACCACAGGGGACCACTTTGGCCTTCAAATATATCTTCTCTAGTTCCTCCTTCAGACTCAGGTACTTCTCCAGCTTCTCATAATCCTCTTCCTTCATACTGTCACTTGGCACTGCTACATCTGTCGCCACTGCTGTCTTCTGGTCCTTGTCTACTATATTGACTGGATGAATTGCAACTTATCATTGATCACACCACTCAAGTGCTCAGAAGTCCTATCAAAAAAAGTTGAAGGGGAGGCAGATTTCTGGAGTGAACTTTTAAGTCCTCATTTATTTGGGGTCCAGGGAACCGGAACCAGGGATGTAAGTCTTAGCTTATTTTTTTGGGTGATGTGATCAATAAAAGGTCTCTTAGAACCTTTTTGCTATTATGATTCCACATGCCTGCTGGGACACCACAAATCTGCCAGTATGAATTGCAAGGAATTGACGACTGAGGTGTGCCTGCCTGGCCTAAGATTGTAGCATTCAACATGGAATGTTCTTATGGTTTGGGCCTTGCATTGTCTGGTACACCTCAAACTATCTTGGTGGCGAGCACTAGAGAAAACGAGATTATACTCCATTGCTCATTAAAGAGTGTCCCCAGATTGTGCTGCTTATGGCACAATACTGAACCTAATTATTATTTTTGATTCATATAGCGACAGCGTCTTCCTTGTTGCTGACCTAATAAAGAAGTAAACCAAGAAAATCACTTTCCTTTGAGCTCCTTATTCTTGTGGTTAATAAGTGCCTATGGCATTTACTGAAGGTAGCCACTAGCCAGCACATTGTTTTATAGTGTATCTTTATTATAACTAAATTATAATAGAAGTTTAAAAGACATGGTGAATGTCAAATGCATTTTTCTATTATATAAAGCGCCATGTTTCTGGTTTAAGATCACGGTCGGTGTTTTATAAGGACACAATGCCCAGCTGTATACTCCTTAAAAACCTGTCTGCTCCAGTCACAGCTCACTCCACTGCACTGACTAATCAAATTAATATACGCCTATGATTCCAAGAATTCATAATACCTGTACTGAGGAAAGAGACGTGTGCCAACTTATGCCACACAAAAGATGCACAGTCCTTATTTACAGTAAAATAAACACGGCTGGTGGCAGGCAAGAGCTGAGGGTGAGACAATGATCTATTATTCAGGTGATTCATAAAAAAGAGGTCCTAACTAGATAGCCCCCCCACCACATAGATCAAGCGTAAAGACTGAAAAACAGTCTGACAAGACAAGACGACAAGACGTCATTCTGACGTTGACAATTTGCATAACTCTTGTGGTTGTGCAGGTGATCTGCTCGCGCTCAAGGTTTCACAGATAAGCTGATAGGATGTGTCTGAAAGGTGATAGGAAATTTGGGTGCCAAATACACCATGGAAGTTTGGGCGCCCATGTTAATATAAGCAATTAAGAGAAATTTGGGCAAAGTGCCCAATGTTTGTAGCTGCAGATTGCACCGGGGCCATCCACAATTTCATTGGGCGCTGCACTAGCCAATGCTAACATGGGCTATTTTTTGTGTACAGCACCAAAGGGGGTGTGGTTATCGCAGGGTTTGCACCATGGATGGTGTTTTGTGACAGGTATCGAGGTGGGGGAGCGGGTGTGTCAGTAAGGGTTAAGCATCATCAGTCTGGGGATCGCTTAGGGTTAGTAATCAATGTGGATGGGGGGTCAGTTAAGGTTTGGTGTTGAGAAACCTAGATCGTGGAGCACTCGTCGTCAGGGAGACGTCGCTGGATCCATTTTCTTCCGTCGGGTGGTATTTAGCTTTAGATGCGGTCCCACTAAGCACTGTTACAACAGACCATCTGTAGAGATGATGGCAGTATATGGTTAGATTCAAGAATTCCATGGGTTTCATTGAACAGGGCAATGCAGATTGTTTACTGATACATCCTTGGATATATTAACCAAGTAATCTGTTTATCTTAACAGGAGTGAATCAACTTGCTAGAGAGTCGGATGAATTGAAAACCTTTGTATCTGATAACATTATAAGTTCATAAATAGTGCTCATATTACAGTCCCAACCCAGTAGGACATTATGGAGCACTAAGGGTAACTGAGGACAGCACTGGCCAAACAGCTCTCCAGAAGGAATAAGGATTACATTTACTCAAAAGCTTACTTGATGGGCATCTCAGATAAGCTGACCTCAGAAGGGTCTCTATGTCTTCATGTTTATTAGGACAGTAGCACAAGGACTTTTTTAGGTATCTGAGCAGGCATCTCCAAATGTTCCTTTTCAGCCCACAAGCAATTGATTAAAATAGGATTTTGCCATGGAGCCTCCTGCTATCCACAACGTTTCTCCATTGTTAAGTACAAGTACGTCCTGTCCTCACACTTTAGCCAAAATGATTATCTGTGGTTGTTTTGGCTGGTAAAAGTCCTGAGTCTGGGCTATTCATCATGAGCAAATAATTCTTCTAAAATGCAAATTCCCTCTGACCTAGGTAGGGGATTACATTCAAAATGAGATTAATTAACCAATTTCTAGCTAATTGATTAGAAAACACTGTGATTTTACTGGTCCAGTTTCAAGTGATAATTTGGTCATTAGAAGATTTTTTTTTCTAGCTTATAACTACTGTTGGTGCATTCGGCATATCTGAATTCAGAACCTGTTGGTCTGAACCTGAATGTTTGTGCATGCGCACCACAGCAGTGAGTGTCAACTTACCCTAGTCCCTGCCTCTGCGTACTCCCTTCACGTCACATTCCAGCACTCACATAATTCTTCCATAAACGAGAGCTGGAAAGTGAAGTGACAAGGATGAGTTAACAACCTCTGCCGTGTTGCGCATGCACGAAAATCCAGATTCAGATCAGCAGAGTTTGGAACAAGGTTCCAAACTGGAGTTTGCCGAATGGACCAATGCTAGTCATAACTAGTTTGTGATTCATGCGCTATTGTCAACCAAGGTCAACTTTCTGTGTAATACCATCCATTCATGTATATAGCATCCCCTTCCATGTGCAGTCCATCATGTGCAGCAACAACTTCCCACCCCAACCCCCTTTCCTGGTGCAATAGTCCCATCTTCTCCGTCCACCTCCCTCCCTGGGCAGCCATTTCCCTATGTCACAACCTACGTGACCTTTGCAAAAATCCAGCCCTGATGACTACATACCTACAGATTTTCCCTGTCAACAAGCCATGGTCTGCAAACATTATATACACCTAGTTAGCATAATGTACAGTATATGTCGATGACTGGGCGTATTGTTTTCCATAAAGTGCCAAGCCCATATCTACAATTAAAAGTGACCTATTCTCACAGCTAAATAATTATTTGAAAGACTCTGGGTGGCAGGATGCAAGGAATAATGTCCTATTTTCTACACCCAGTTTATAAGGATTGTTTACCGCATACATTATTTTCCGCTGGCAAGGCACAGTGTTTTCTGTTACTGAAGATTTAATAGTACTCAGTTTAGTACACAGTGTTTACTGTGGGATTATGAAACGTTCGGTAATTATATGTGTGAACACGTGACCTCACCTCAGAAACACTCTGCTCTGCCGCTGCCTGTGCAAAGCGCAGGAGTCACTTGAGGACACCTTGCAGTGCACTGACTGGTTCTGTGCTGAGGCTCAGCTTACAGACACCCAGAAGTGGCTCGACAATTTGTTTTCGGCTTGCAGCGTACAACACGCCTCTTCAAAAATACATAGTACATGCTGATTGTTTAACGATACTAAACAAGGGAGCTCAATTAACTTTACAAACAAGGCAGGGGGTTAGTGTAAAAAAAGATGAAAAGAAAAGCCTTTTCTCTAAAGCTCAGCCTATTAGGATAAATTGCGACTGCAGCACAGCGCTAAACTTGTAACTGTTACACAAGCTAAAAGGTTACAATTTATATGACAGCAATAGTCCGTTCTGTATTATGTGTGATCCATGATTTCAGCTCTGCTGTTAAAGGATGGATAGCATCATTAAAGCAAACCAGTCATTAGCTAGAAAATAACACAGCAAAGAGGGAAAGCAGGCAATGGACTAAAGCTATATACATCCTCTAAAAAGGTTTGTCCGCTGAAATGATAGTTCTTGAGTGTTTTGGGAGGCACTTTCTGAGAAATCTCTGTGCAGACACGTTGTTTGGCTCCTGGCCGAGCAGTGTTTTTTTTCTCTATGTAGGAGGGGTGGAAGGAGGGGGAGCGAGTGGCACCCATGCCACCCTGCTGAGGGCACGTCCTCTTATGTTCATGCAGTTAGCAACCGTCATAGGGCAAGAGGGATGCACCCTGACAAATAGCTACAGGGGAGGCCAGTGACGACGGTCTACAGTACGTTTTCAATCAACCCCTTTCCCCCAAAAAAATCTAAAATGTGTTTGTGTAGCTTAACTGCACTTACCTGAAATGACATTTACTCTAGGCTTCTTTTTATATGAATGTTACCATGGCAGCATTAATAATCCTAACATTTGTATAGCGCTCCTGTTGTACTCAAGAGCTGCAGCCACTAAAGGTGCGCTCAAGAGGCCCCTGCAGTGTTAGGAAGTCTTGCCCAAGCACTTCTTACTGAATGGTACTGACCCTAGCCAGGAATCGAACTCTGGTCTCCCATGTCAAAGGCAGAGCCATTAAAAACCATATTCAGACCATATAAGACTAATAAATAGAAAAGTAACAACAGCCATACATGATTTGATATATATATATATAACAAAACTGCCGGGTCATGTAAATATTAATAACAGTGCAATTACAAGCAACTAATTAAAAATCTCTTTGGCCGTTCATTTTCTGTCCCCTCTTCCATGGTGTTCTGCCCTGTAACCAGAGTTGTACATAAAATAACTGACATAGAAGAAGATTGATCGGGTGGAAGATTTGTAAGGTTCTGATTTGATGCTTATGGTAATGTGTTGGATCGGTTTCCTCTGTAAACTGATTTAAATTGAGCTTTGAACTACTTAGGGCAGTGTTCCCCAACCCTGTCTTTAAGGCGCACCAACAGTGCATGTTTTGTGGAAACCCACAGAGGTAGTTAATCAGGTCTGCTGCAACACTTATTACCTAACCTGTGCATGTTTGTGGTTTCCTGCAATACATGTACTGTTGGTGGGCCTTGAGGACAGGGTTGGGGAACTCTGCCTTAGGGTATAGTGTCAAAACAATTGACACACTTTATTCATCCAAAAGCATAACCATCATGCTTACTGCAAAATGATAAGCAAATACATGCTACCCAGTAATCCAGAGCTTAACACAAAAAAGAGTGACTGCAACCACAGAAGATGTTGGCGTGATATAAATCAATAATAATAACCATCCAGCGTACATACGTAT
Source organism: Hyperolius riggenbachi (assembly GCF_040937935.1). Classification (NCBI taxonomy): domain Eukaryota; kingdom Metazoa; phylum Chordata; class Amphibia; order Anura; family Hyperoliidae; genus Hyperolius; species Hyperolius riggenbachi. The sequence continues at coordinate 324,747,119 of NC_090650.1, forward strand.
GAGGCCTACAAAATCTACCGCCTGATTACACATTTCTCCATGACTTCTGCTACACACAAGGGACTTTAATTGTAACAACACTATAAGAATAAATGGGACTTTGAGAGCCACCAAACATAGGTATATTTGTCTTTCTTGGTTGGAGATCTGCTTGGTGGACAAAGTATCTTAAAGAGACTCCGTAACAAAAATTGCATCCTGTTTTTTATCATTCTACAAGTTCCAAAAGCTATTCTAATGTGTTCTGGCTTACTGCAAAACTTTCTGCTATCACAGTCTCTGTAATAAATCAATGTATCTTTCCCCTGTCAGACTTGTCAGCCTGTGTCTGGAAGGCTGCCAAGTTCTTCAGTGTTGTGGTTCTGCTATGAACTCCCCCTTTCAGGCCCCTCTCTGCACACTGCCTGTGTGATATTTAGATTAGGGCAGCTTCTCTCTTCTCTCTTATCTTTTACAAGCTGGATAAATCGTCCTCTGAGCTGGCTGGGCTTTCACATACTGAGGAAATTCAGACAAGGGCAAAGCTGTTTGCAGGAAGAAAAGAGCAGCCTGAAACTTCAGTGCATGAGAGATGCAGGGGGAAAGAAACACTCAAATGATCTCTTGAGATTCAAAAGGAAGGGTGTATACAGCCTGCTTGTGTATGGATGTATTTTGTATGTGTGGACATACTGTACATCAACCTACTTCCTGTTTTGGTGGCCATTTTGTTTGTTTATAAACAAACTTTTTAAAACTGTTTTTAACCACTTTTAATGCGGCGGGGAGTGGCGAAATTGTGACAGAGGGTAATAGGAGATGTCCCCTAACGCACTGGTATGTTTACTTTTGTGCGATTTTAACAATACAGATTCTCTTTAAAGCCCAACTAGACCCAAAAATTTAACCAGGCAAACCCTACTAACTGTAATTAGGTTGATACATGAATATGAACATACAGTCTATCATGTGACAGTGACCACATAACATCCTTAAAAAAAAGGACAACAAAGACCAAACTACACTTTCTAGAGCTAAAAGAAGCAAACCTGTAGCTGAAGGTGGAGGCAAAGGGTGGTGCCATGGATGAACCAGTCTGCACATTTGTCTCTTTAGCTGCACTATTCACCATACACCCTATCCATGTTCATGTTATGCACAAACGGTGGTCAGGAACTTACCTCACTATGCTGGCACAGCCTACCGTAGACAGGTAGTTCACAGGAAGTAAGAATTTAAGACTCCACTTTCTGAACAGGAAGCCAGCAAACTACAGAGGTATTTCATGTATTGGATAGGTAAACAGCAGGCAAGCACAAGTATAAAATAGATTTTTACATCAGAAGATGCAGTGCCAAAAATTTAACACAAACCAACCTAAGTGTTTTCAGAAATGTCTTCATTTCCATTTTGGATTTAGTTAGGCCTCAAAAAGTGACTTTTGTTTATTTGACTAAAAAGTAAAATACCCTCTTTCCATGAAATTAAGACACCCTGGAAAGAAAGCCCTAGCAGGAATTTTGAGCATGTTCGAAATATAAGCCCTACCCCGAAAGTAAGCCCTAGTGGCAGTAAGGGGAAAAGTATAGCAACTTGTGTTATTACTGGGGCCCATGGTCTCATGTGCATAACTACGGCTTCGCCATTGGGCCAATAACTGCATTTGCTGCTACTCAGCAAGTGCAGTGATTAGACCAATAACAGAGCCATGGTCCCACCTGAAAGACCATCAGCTCCAGTAGAAACACAATACATCTTCCCCATGATCTGAAGCTTTGGGACACAGTGGCATGCAGCTAAGGGGGGCCATCGGAGGACAGCGTGGCATGAAGCTGAAGGTAAGATGGGGATGCAGGGGGACATCCGAGGACATGGGGAGGCACCAGGAGGACACTGATAGTAAAAGACACAGCAAAGGACATGGGAGGACACAAGACACAGAAGGACAGGTGATAGAGGAGGACACTGGAACAGAGGAGGACACTAAAGGTACAAGGGGGACACTGGCACACAAGAGGTGGATCCAACAGAGGAAGAGGCGGCACAGTGGGGAAGGCAGGAGGACACATCACACAGGAACTTGTGTGTTCATATAAATAGAAGACACCCCCTTAAAATAAGCCCTAGCACATCTTTCGATGCAAAAAATTATATAAAACACTGGGGTTGATTCACTAAACTATAACGTGCAGCGCTATTTCATAACGCGTGTACGACGTAACGCTGCGTGCACTATCGGCATAACTCCACAAGTGCTATCAGCAAGTATAGTAGAGTGCGTTCATTAGATAGGAGTTGGTAGGGAAATAATCATGAGCGGTGAGGTTTCCAATGTGCGTAATACTTTGCGCCATTAAAGAATTACGCGCATACAAAATTATGTGTTATTAATTTAAATAGTGTGTAGTTTAACAGTGTATGCTTTAAAAACATAGCAAAGATATCATTCATTACCTAGCATGCACTCATCCAGCCAAAGCTCAAACGGCTCCATCACTGAAGGGAAATTAACCACTTAAGCTCTCAGTCGTTTTCACTTTATGCATCCGAGCAATGTTCACCTCCCATTCATTCGCCTATAACTTTATCTCTACTTATCAACTGATCTATATCTTGTTTTTTCCGCCACCAATTAGGCTTTCTTTGGGGGGTACATTTTGCTAAGAGCTACCTTACTGTAAATGCATTTTGACAGTAAGAATAAGAAAAAAACGGAAAAAATCATTATTTCTCAGTTTTCGGCCATTATAGTTTTAAAATAATACATGCCTCCATAATTAAAACCCACGTATTGTAATTGCCCATTTGTCACGGTTATTTCACCGTTTAACCACTTCACCACTGAGGGGTTTTACCCCCTGAGCACCAGAGCAATTTTCACCTTTCAGCGCTCCTTCCATTCATTCGTCTATAACTTTATTATTACTTATCGCAATTAAATGAACTATATCTTGTTTTTTCCGCCACCAATTAGGCTTTCTTTAGGTGGGGCATTATGCCAAGAATTATTTTATTCTAAATGTGTTTTAATGGGAAAATAGGAAAAATGTGGGAAAAAAATTAATTATTTTTCAGGTTTCGGCCATTATAGTTTTTAAATAATGCATGCTACTGTAATTAAAACCCATGAAATTGATTTGCCCTTTTGTCCCGGTTATAAAACCGTTTAAATTATGTCCGTATCACAATGTTTGGCGCCAATATTTTATTTGGAAATAAAGGTGAATTTTTTTCAGTTTTGCGTTCATCCCTAATTACAAGTCCATAGTTTATAAAGTAACAGTGTTATACCCTCTTGACATAAATATTTAAAAAGTTCAGTCCCTAAGGTATCTATTTATGTATTTTTTTTAATTGTAAATTTTTTAATTTTTTTTTTAATTACAAAAAAAAAAAATGGGGAGTGTGGGAGGTAATGAGTTAATTTTTTGTGTAACACTAATTTATTTCTATGTAAAAAATGCTTAGGGTGTAGTTTTACTATTTGGCCACAAGATGGCAACAGTAACTTTTTGTTTATTGCGACCGCTCGCAGGAAGTAGTAGGAGGCTGTGAGTGTTTGTTTTTTTTCACAATGATCGCGCTGCCCATCGGAGAGCAGCGGATCATTGTGGGGCTTAGATCAACGAACGGGAATGGATTTTCCCGTTCATTGATCTCCGGGCGAGCGGGCGGCGGCCTGTTTACTAGCGGCGGGCGGCGTGTTTACGAGCGGGAGCGCGGGCAGCGGCGGGAGCGCGGAAAGTACTTCTCCGTCCCTGGGGGTTAAAGGATGGAAAAGGGACGGAGAAATTCGTACGGGTAAAGTGGTTAAATTATGTCCCTATCACAATGTATGGCGACAATATTTTATTTGGAAATAAAAGAGCAGTTTTGCATCCATCACTATTTACAAGCTTATAAAAAAAAAAAAAATATAGAAATATTTCATCTTTACATAGATATTTAAATAGTTTAGACCCTTAGGTAAATATGTATGTGTTTTTTTTTATTGCAATGTTTTTTTTTTTTTTTTATTAAACATTTTATGTGGGTATTTTTGGGAGGGTGGGAAGTAAATAGTGTTTTATTTAGGGAAAAATTTGTGTAGTGTAATTTTTTTTTACTTTTAGGTGTAGTTTTACTCTTTGGCCACAAGAGTTTGTTTACATGACGTCACTCTAAGCGTACAATGTACGCTTAGAGCAGCCTTTCTCAACCTTTTTATCTTGGAGGAACCCTGTAAAAAACTTTTGGATCTCAAGGAACCCCTGCAAACAATTTTTTGGTCTCGAGGAACCCCTACATTTATTTTTTAGGAGGCATGGTCTTTAAATAGGTTAGGCTGCTAATTTCACTATCTCCTATAACAATGCCACTCATTATACTGTCTCCTGACCCCCCCAATGTAGTGCTTCTTGCTACAGTACCACCTATTATAGTGTGCTCTATTATACTTCCCCCACGATGGGGTAAAATGCCAAGGAACCCCTGCAGAGTCCTCAAGGAACCCTGGTTGAGAAAGCCTGGCTTAGAGGGACATAGACTCAGAAAAAGCGAAGCTTCCGAGAGAAGCTGTCGCTTTTTCTGCGGGGGAGAGGAATCAGTGATCGGGCACCATAGCCTGATTCATTGATTCCTGGGCTACCGAATCCGCGGCCAGGAGTGAGCGTGCACGCGTGCGATCAGCCGCGGGAGCGCGCAGGTCCTCCTTGACGGTTTTTTACGTCAAGGAGGACAAAGTGGTTAAAAATAATTTAAAAAATTAACATTTGTCCAGGACTATTCATTCCTTTAAATGTCATAAATACTAATTTATGTGATCAAGTACATTCAAGCATATGTAAGGGGCCAACAACACCACATAAATACATGTTCCCTATCGGGGGGGGGGGGGGGGGGCAGGGGGAGGGAGAGGCAACTTGGGGTCCAGCAATGCAGGTGCCCCTGCAGAGCTCAGGGGTCCAAGGCCAATTGTCCCCTTTATCTCTATGTCAGCTCCAGCACACACTGTGTCCCAGCTTCACAGCGTCCCCAACAGTGTGCTGCAGCTTCACAGTGTCCCCAGCAGGGTGCTGCAGCTTCACAGTGTCCCCAGCAGTGTGCTGCAGCCTCACAATACACACACATTACACAGCACACAACACAAGTCACACTACACAGTATCCACATGTTACAATGCATACAGGGATATACAATTAATAAAAGTTAAGGTTGCTTGGCATTGTGCATATGAACAACACAATTTAATTACTACTTAAAAAATGAAAAACTTCACAGAGGCCAAAAACAGCTGAAAATTGTTAAGGACACATACAAACAAATAACACTTACAGTACTTGCCCAGTCTCAAACTATTCTGAAGCAAGTGCTGTTGAGCAAAGCTTATATAGGCCAACAGCTGACAAATGTTAACACGTGCATAAACTTCTATGCGCTTAAATGAATGCGCACTATCATTTGTACCGCACGTAGTTTCACGCGCACAATGACGCGCGTAATTCATGTAGCGCTATTCAATTGCACTGTTTAGTGAACCCCACTGTCTTATTTTCGGGGAAACACGGTATGATTGGTCACCCTGGTTACTGCACAGGGTTTCTGAAAAAGAACAGGTCTGTAAATACTTTACATTGTAGGTTATTTTTTCTTCCAGAGGTAATTCATGTACAATAACAAATATAAAGTACCCTGCATATAAAATTAAGATGAGTGAGAAAGCAGGATAAGAGACTAGGACTGTCGATTGCAAACTATATATTTTCATGTATATTTTAAATCAGCTTTACTTGCCTTGTGATAGATTATACTTGTACCAGCTACAATGGAAAATGCATTACTTGAAGAAATACACAGGGGGAAAGTAAATCAAAACATGTTCTACAAACCGTAATGAAAACGGTTATGCCGCTGTGGACCTCAGAAGTGTTTACTTAGTTATGACCAATAACATACTTCAAAAAAACAGATGAAGGTATTTACTAAATTCTCCCTGGTGATGCCCTACAGGAAGAACATTTCAAAGGAAAAACATCATCAGCGCAACAAGTGCTTGTGTTACAATGGTGTTTATTTTCCCAGCAAACTATTCAAAGGTCTCTGATTATCCTGCATAACTTGGAACGCTGGTCTGCATTGCTGACACTTGCAAAGGGGACCTCCCTACAGTTAGTATCATCAAAGCTCCACAAGAAACTGCAAAAGGTGACTCCAAGCACACAGTTTATTAAAGAGAAACCATCATGAAAATCTTAAAATTTAACACATACAAATAAGAAGTACATTTCTCCCAGAGTAAAATGAGCCATAAATTACTTTTCTCCTATGTTGCTGTCACTTACAGTAGGTAGTAGAAATCTGACATTACCGACAGATTTTGGGCTAGTCCATCACTCTATAGGGGATACTCAGCATGGCTTTTATTCTTTATAAAGACATTCCCTGAAAATGATTAATACAAAGATGCTGGCCAGCCTCCCTGCTCGCTGCACACTTTTTTGGCAGTTGGGCGGAGCAACTGCCATTCACTAAGTGCTTTTAAAAATAAAGAAAACCCTGAGAACCTCCCTATGAGAAAGAAGATGGGCTAGTCCAAAACCTGTCAGTAATGTCAGATTTCTACTACTTGCTGTAAGTGACAGCAACATAGGAGAAAAGTAATTTATGGCTCATTTTACTCTGAAAGAAATGTACTTCTTATTTGAATGTGTTTTAAATTTTAAGATTTTCACGACCGTTCCAATCCCATTGTATTTTAAATGATGTAAGTGTGGCGAAAAGTGAGAAACAATGGAAAACCTAAAAGATCCAGCAACCTGGACTTGATTTTGTAAAAATTGTCTGCCATTAAGCAGCAACATTTTGCAGTAGTATGCTTTGTGGTAATCTACGATCCAGACCAGAGCTAACCTGGGCACCATGCCAGCCTCCTCACATTGAGCATCATAAATCTTGCCCACAGTATCCCTTTCAGTAATCTGTGATTTGGGTCAGAGCTGACCTGGACACTATGGGCTGAATTCACTAAAGCGTGATAACTCAGATATCACGTGTAAAGGCTTTGCACGCGCAAACGAGCGCGCAAAGCATTATGCGTGCGAACAGTTTCCACTGTTCATATGTTTAGTTTTATCGCGCAAACAGCATTACTCTTCACGCGCTAAGTGCGGAATGCCATTAAAAGCTATGGCACTTCACGCAATCAATAGATACAGTTTGGCAATGAAATCAGCAATGGTGCTTACATTAACGTGATTTAATGTAATACGGCGTGCGCAAAGCTTAACATGCGTCATGTAATGTACTGTATACAGTAATAATTCATTATCTACATACAGTTTGCGTGATCTTCAGTGACTTCACGTGATAACGATACTTTGCGTGCAAAGCATAACGCCGTTCGCGCAAAGTCATACCTTTACGCATGCAAACCTTTACGCGTATGATATCATGTGTTATCACTGTCGAGCTAAGTGTTAGCACGCTTTAGTGAATCAAGCCCTATGCCTGCTTCCTCCCCTTGAGTGCCGTAAATCTTGCCTACAATATCTCTTCCAGTAATCTAGGACCTGGGCCAGAGCTGACCTGTGCCCCATGCCGGCCTTCTCCCCTTGTGTGCTATAAATCCTGCCCACAATATCCCCTGCAGTATTTGGGATTCAGGCCAGAGCTGACCTGTGCCCCATGCCGGCCTTCTCCCCTTGTGTGCTATAAATCCTGCCCACAATATCCCCTGCAGTATTTGGGATTCAGGCCAGAGCTGACCTGTGCCCCATGCCGGCCTTCTCCCCTTGTGTGCTATAAATCCTGCCCACAATATCCCCTGCAGTATTTGGGATTCAGGCCAGAGCTGACCTGGGCACTGCCCTGACCTCCTCCCCTTGAGTGTCGTAAATCCTGAACACAATATCCCTTCCGATAATCTGTGCACCGGGTCATAGCTAACCTGGGCACTATGCCAGCTTCTTCCCCTAAAGTGCTGTAAATTGTGCCCAAGGTATCCCTTCTAGTAATCTATGCACTGGGCACTCCAAAGTAAGCCTAGATACTATCAAAGCTTCCTCTCATTGAGTGCCATAATTTCCGCCCATAATATCCCTTCCGCAAATCTGTACTCCAGGCCAGAGCTGACCTAGATGATATGCCAGCTTTCTCCCCTTGAGTGCCATACATTCTGCCCACAGTATCCCTTTTGCTAGTGTGCACTGTGGGCCAGAGGTGGTCTGGACACTATGCCTGCTTCCTTCTCTTGTGTGCTGTAAATCGTATCCACAATAAGATTGCAAAGCGAGGGAGACTGGGCAGGATTTATATCACAGAGGAGTGGTTTCTAAACTACTAAATGGTCAGAGAGAAATGGATTCGTATGTTACTACCACAATACTAACAGAAGCAGGAGAAAGGTCTCCAAGATCATAAGTACTCCCCCCGGGACCATCAGTGGTTTACCATTTTTGTGATCATTACTGGGCCACGTTAAGTGGAATAATGTCTTCATGTTTCCTTGTTTTCTTACAGGAATTTGTTTTCTGGTACAGACTATGTAGAGAATTGTGGGTTTTCTGGTATGGACTATGCACAGGATTGAGGGTTTTCTGGTATGGACTAGGTAGAGGATCGTGGGTTTTCTGATATGGACTATGCAGAGGATTGTGAGTTTTCCGTTATGAACTATGCAGAGGATTGAGGGTTTTCTGGTATGGACTGTGAAGAGGATTGAGGGTTTTCTGGTATAGACTATGCAGAGGACTAAGGGTTTTCTGGTATGAACTATGCAGAAGATTGTGGGTTTTCTGGTATGGCCTAAGCAGAGAATTGTGGGTTTCCTGGTATATACTATGCACAGGATTGTGGGTTTTCTGGTATGGCTTATGCACAGGATTGTGGGTTTTCTGGTATGGCCTATGTAGAGAATTGTGGGTTTTCTGGTATGGACTATGCACAGAAATGTGGCTTTTCTGGTATGGACTATGCACAGGATTGTGGGTTTTCTGGTATGGCCTATGTAGAGAATTGTGGGTTTTCTGGTATGGACTATGCACAGGATTGTGGGTTTTCTGGTATGGCTTATGCACAGGATTGTGGGTTTTCTGGTATGGCCTATGTAGAGAATTGTGGGTTTTCTGGTATGGACTATGCACAGGATTGAGGGTTTTCTGGTATGGACTAGGTAGAGGATCGTGGGTTTTCTGATATGGACTATGCAGAGGATTGTGAGTTTTCCGTTATTAACTATGCAGAGGATTGAGGGTTTTCTGGTATGGACTGTGAAGAGGATTGAGGGTTTTCTGGTATAGACTATGCAGAGGACTGAGGGTTTTCTGGTATGGACTATGCAGAAGATTGTGGGTTTTCTGGTATGGCCTAAGCAGAGAATTGTGGGTTTCCTGGTATATACTATGCACAGGATTGTGGGTTTTCTGGTATGGCTTATGCACAGGATTGTGGGTTTTCTGATATGGCCTATGTAGAGAATTGTGGGTTTTCTGGTATGGACTATGCACAGAAATGTGGCTTTTCTGGTATGGACTATGCACAGGATTGTGGGTTTTCTGGTATGGCCTATGTAGAGAATTGTGGGTTTTCTGGTATGGACTATGCACAGGATTGTGGGTTTTCTGGTATGGCTTATGCACAGGATTGTGGGTTTTCTGGTATGGCCTATGTAGAGAATTGTGGGTTTTCTGGTATGGACTATGCACAGGATTGAGGGTTTTCTGGTATGGACTAGGTAGAGGATCGTGGGTTTTCTGATATGGACTATGCAGAGGATTGTGAGTTTTCCGTTATGAACTATGCAGAGGATTGAGGGTTTTCTGGTATGGACTGTGAAGAGGATTGAGGGTTTTCTGGTATAGACTATGCAGAGGACTGAGGGTTTTCTGGTATGGACTATGCAGAAGATTGTGGGTTTTCTGGTATGGCCTAAGCAGAGAATTGTGGGTTTCCTGGTATATACTATGCACAGGATTGTGGGTTTTCTGGTATGGCTTATGCACAGGATTGTGGGTTTTCTGGTATGGCCTATGTAGAGAATTGTGGGTTTTCTGGTATGGACTATGCACAGAAATGTGGGTTTTCTGGTATGGACTATGCACAGGATTGTGGGTTTTCTGGTATGGCCTATGCACAGAATTGTGGGTTTTCTGGTATGGCCTATGTAGAGAATTGTGGGTTTTCTGATATGGACTAGGTAGAGGATCGTGGGTTTTCTGGTATGGACTATGCAGAGGATTGTGAGTTTTCTGGTACGAACTATGCACAGGATTGAGGGTTTTCTGGTATGGACTGTGCAGAGGATTGAGGGTTTTCTGGTATAGAGTATGCAGAGGACTGAGGGTTTTCTGGTATGGCCTAAGCAGAGAATTGTGGGTTTCCTGGTATGGACTATGCACAGAAATGTGGGTTTTCTAGTATGGACTATGCACAGGATTGTGGGTTTTCTGGTATGGACTATGCAGAAGATTGTAGGTTTTCTCGTATGGGCTATACCAGGGCTGTGGAGTTAAGAGTTGGAGAAATGTTGGGTACCTAGAGTTGAAGGTTTCATAAACTGAGGATTCGGATGATTTTTGTACCAAATCCACAGCCCTGGTAAGTATTAAACAATAGAGTAGGAGTCGAAGAAGTCTGAGCCATTTTGGTTACCCGGAGTCGGAGATTTCATAAAATGAGGAGTCGGATGATTTTTGTACCGACTCCACAGCCCTGGACTAAAAACAGGATTGTGGGAAAAGTGGTACATTACGCAGCTGTTAATATTTTAGAAATATTCATACTTTCAGAGTAAAGATGAGGAAATATGACAGATAAATTGCTGCTTTATGTTATCTTCCATTTTTAGGCTAAAACAGGCTTGAAGCCGATCTCCAGGCAGAGATCTAAATAAAGCATGTAACAGCTTAGTAATCACAGCTCTTAAATGTTACTTTTATTGTGAAAAAAATACCTCTGCAGCTAAAATCCTGTATAAAAAAAAATGTAAAAATAAATGACACACATTTTATTCAGCAGCTCTTTACTGTGCAACACATAACCGAGCACAACGGAGAAGAAAACATGCTGGCGGTTACAAGCTTATGCGTTTTGAATATCGCCAGACTGACAAGCCAGAAGCTTTATTTTTAAATAAGGAGTTGTAATGATATGAAGAAGTCCATACTAAAGCAAGTGCCAGTCTCTGGAGGGTGATATTCTCAGGGTCATTCTTCCTTGAGGTAAAAGTTAGGCAAGAACAAGACAGACTCGCTCCCCATCTGCGAAGATGTTGCCTTTCCTCAAGATGCTTGACACGGGCACTCTGGGAGCGAGAGATGGACTAGACTCTCTGCACCTCGCCACAAGGCACTGCAGCTCAGCTGACATGCTGTCTGATGGTGTGCAACTGAAGGTGCAGCTCCCTAAACAGACAGTCAGACTTTGTTAATATAAACTGCAAAGCGCCTCTCAGAAATATATTGCTCTTGACATCCATCTTGTAATTTAAAAGTCAGTGTTGCCTTGACTACTGGAGTGGATGTGCTGATTATTTGCTTTTACAGAGGAACAAACACAAATTCAAACCTATCTAGTCAGAAGTCAGCAGAATGCGGAAGGACCTATGCAGAACTGGTCTGCTCAACGACCATCCTGCAGAGGTCAATCTAATGGCTGACGTGGGGGATAGGGAACGTGGTCTGATGATGCCCTCTAGAGTCTGCAAAGTAGAGTTTAGCAATCATTTGCTGACCATATCACATGACATGATCATCACAGAGAGCAAAGGCAATATGATATTTAGAACTTACTTGATATTTTGGAGAAGGAAAGCTATAGACTTAAAGAAAATGTTTGGACAGGGGCTTTAAGGTTTACCTGAGGTGACCGGAAGAAAAAATTAATGCATACCTGCAGCCCCCTTTGGCCTTATCGCTCCATCGCCGCCGCCCCACGCTTTCTAGATCCCCCGCTACGGTCCCTGTAACTTCAGCCAGTTGGCACATGCGCAGTGTGGCTACAGGAGAGCACGTGTGTCCGGGCATGCGCAGTAAGCCCCGACTCGCGAAGCTGCCGGGAGCCACAGCGGATGATCCAGAAGGCAGAGGACGGCTGCGAGGGACAGATCAAGCTGAAGGGGGCTGGAGGAAGCCCCAGGTATGTATGAGTTCTTGCTTTTATGTTATCTCAGGTTCACTTTAAGTAGGTGAGTAGTGTAAAGTAATCTATGTAAATATTTGAAATCTGCACCACCTCATATGGTCATCGATAATTTACGGATCCATAAAGTCACAAAAGACAAACTTTGTAGATGGCAATCTGTGAAAAAAGGATTTTATTATTGATTTTAAAAAGGTAAGTACGTGTTTTTGAAGACAAGTTACCATAATGAGTATAGATAAAAGTTAATTTTAGGGTGACATTCAGTCCATTTTTTCCATTTTGATGCTTTGTACCTTGTCTTGCAGGAAAAGGCCAATTTGAGAGTTTCAAGTGACAATTCCCCTAATGTATTGAATTGTTCGGAATGCGCTGACTTACATGATTTTTGGGAGAAAGGAATCTCCAAGAGATCTATGGAGCTAGCCAATGATTCAACATAAGGGCTCCATCTTTGTTTAAGTTGGGTTAGGATTTCTCCCTTCTATCTACAGAAAGTAAACGTCACGTCACTGGATGAGACATATTCTTAGCACTACTTGTTCTGTGGTCTAATAGAATACCAAAGCAGCTCAGGGTGAACCCAAACCACTTGGAAACCAAAATGCCCTCCTACTAAAAAGCAATGCTTAGTGTGGTTTGCCTTCTTAAAACAGAAGGTATTTGTGATCATTCAAATGTAAGTAGGTAGCTGTGGTTCCCCACAATGCATCACACATGTATATGCAAATTATCTCTTTATGCCCCTGAAGCCAGGCTTACATCTACAACCACTGGTGTATAGCAAGCTAATCTGCAAGATTGCATATTCAGCAGTGGTGCACTTAAATCTGAATTATCGCAAATACCTTCTGTTTTAATAAGGCAAACCATACTAATCATGTATAAAATACTACCGTATACTAAAAGCTGTAGGTTGCAACAACTCATTCACCATATAAATGAGTTGTTTATCATTAAAGGAAACATTATTTACATAGACCACTAGAAATTAAGCAAGTGTAAACAAAAAAACAACCGCACGGAATAGACATTTCTATTTCCAACATCAGCCTTCTTAGATTAAAGGTGTTCCTTTAACAATATTCCTCATCCATGTCAACTCTTGATTGACCATCGCTTTTCATGATGGAGATGCATTGCTCAGTGGGGCAGACAAACACTTTAAAGGATCATTTTTTATATTTGCATTGACTGTTTCTGTTGCTCGGAGACAGGAAGGGTTTTCATTTGTTATCTGAGCTGTAGGGCATCCATGTCCACCTCTGGCATTTAGACAGCACAGAAGAAAAAAATCAATGATGTAGTAACTTAGAGGACTGATCTTGTAAATTTAGGGCTGCAAAGTATTTTTAGACTCCTTTAAAGACCTATTTTTGATTTCTTCATACAGAAATTAATGTAACAGCAAGTACAATCTGCAGAGCTGATGTGTGCCTAAGTAATACATTGCCCAAGCACTTACAAGAAAAATATATACATTTTTTCTTCGTGTGTGTGTGTGTGTGTGTGTGTGCGCTATCGATTCACACGATTCACATATTTTTTTCAATTGACACAGGAATTGTTTGGGAAGTGCTGCTAAGTACTGGTGTATACATTTTAGTAGCAACTTCTTTGTTTACTGTTATCAAAATACATTCAAACTTTACTGACGCCAAAACTGAGGGCTGACTGAGCGATGAGGAGAGGGAAAATTCCCCTCACACTTGATCAGTTAACTCTATGTGTAGCTCTGTGTGTGACAGAGAAGAGAGCTCCCAACAGCTGCAGCTCCTGTGTCCTGTGTTTCTGACTGACATGTATGAAGGAAAAGTAACTAATTGTCACAGCTTTTTCATACTGTTTTTGCTTTCAGAGTTTGATATGTTTGATATTTGCTTGCTGTAGTCTGATATGCAACTCTGGCTGTGCATTGAAGCGGACACCCTTTCTGCAATTGATTTGTCCCAATATAGCTAAATCCTACCCTCAATAAATTACAGCTTTTGCCTCTGATATTTAACAGGAAAAGTAGGAAAATGTTTACACAGCTACTTAGACATTATTTGCACAGTGTCATTTTAGAACACTTGGGTATCGATAGTATTCCTTTAAGTACTAAAGGACTAGAAGTACTAAAGGAAATATAACAAAAAGCTGTAGCCAAAGATGACAATACTATAAACAAACTCATTTGCCATAGAATGCACAAGGCTGTATGCACAAAATGTTAGTAAAATGTTTGCGCACAGACAGCCCATGTACATTTTACTGGACAGTACACAAAATTGAGGGCTTGTTCACACTAGAGGCATTTTTGGCCTTTTTTCAAGCGCAGGCGCCCCCAAAACTCTTGTGCAATGAATATCTATTAGAAGGTTCATATCAGCGCAGTTCGTGTGCTGTGCGTTCAGCAAAGCGGTGCCTGGACCATTTTTGGGTCGATTTTGCTATAAAGGAAGATTGCTAAACGCTCAGAAAATTGCTTTGTGGGGCGATTGTGTTTGCGCTTTAAAGAATAAATACATTGTATTTATTATTTTATGGGTCAAAGAGTTCACCTCCTGACTTGTGTCCGGGAGTGAATTAAAAAAACACTCGGGAAAAGCGCTTTTCACAAAAACGGAACGCCCGGCCAAGGGCCGGGAATAAAAAAAATGCGACAAAACACCCCCAACGCAAACGCGAGCGGAATGCAATATGAATAAGCCCTAATAGTGCAAAAGTCCCAAGTGGGTACTGAATTTTAAAATGATAGATAATAATAAAAAAAAAAACATTACTATCCTGGCAGAATGCGTCTAATCCCCTTTTTAGATTTTCAGTGAGAATTTCTAAATGTTATTATTGTCTAGATATATTTTCATAGATCTTGCCTGGTATTTATCTGTAGTCAGACATGGCCACTATTAGAACCATTTTTGACAGCTATCTCTGATATTATCCACATCCCAGTGGTCTGAACTCCTAAACAGAAAGTACTTTTCAGGCTTCCTGGGATTAATGCTTTAACAGTAAAGTTGTATTTAGGGCCCGTTTCCACTCTCGCGGAAACGGCCGCGAATCCGCAGAGTTTCCCCGCAGGCAAATCGCGCGGGAAAACTCTGCCATAGGGGACAACGGCGCCGCCGGCCGAATCGCTTGCAGTCGCGATTCGGCCGGAAACCCCCACAGAATTCGCGGCGGAGGCTGCGATTCCCATAGCCGTGCATGGCACGGCTGATGGGAATCGCCTGCGATCCCGCCCACCCGCTCAGTGCCGGCGTGCGTCTACGAGACGCACGCCGCACTAGTGGAAACGAGCCCTTAAAGAGAACCCGAGGTGGGGATCTTAGAACGAAATCTATACACAGAGGCTGCGTCTGGCTATAGAGCCCAGCCTCTGTTGCTATTTGAATCCCCCCTAAGTCCCCCCTGCGCTCCGCTCTCCCCCATAAATTACAGCCGCGCTGGCGACACGCAGCGTGTCGCAGGTATTTACCTCCCTAGTGTCACTCACGCCGCTCCCCCGCCTCCTGCAGAGCGCCGGTCCTCGCCCACGTCCCTTCACTCACCGCTGATTGGAGGGAAGGGACGCGGGCGTAAGTGACATTAGGGAGGTAAACATTGCCCGACAGCGCAGCTGTAATTTATGGGCTAAAACGGAGCGCAGGGGGGACTTAGGGGGGATTCAAATAGCAACAGAGGCTGGGCACTATAGCCAGACCCAGCCTCTGTGTATAGATTGAATTCTAAGATCCCCATCTCGGGTTCTTTTTTTTAAGAAGGAATGTTAAAGCAAATCTGTAGCGAGAAAAAAGTCAGATACTTATCTATGGAGAGCTAAGGCTCTGGATCCTATAGAGCCTTCCCGGTCTTCTATCATCAATGTCCTGGTTCCCCTCTCCACCGCTCAAATTTGCTGCTTCCGCGAGCCGTCGGAAAGATTCATGGGAGCTCTGGGAGGCAGCATGCATAGTACGGAGCGGCCCGTCTTTGAGAGCACTTAGGGACACGAGTGCTTGGGAAGTCTTCCGAGAGTCATGAAAGAATATCCGACCAGATGGTCAAATTCATGGAATAGGGATGACAGCACTGGAACGAGAAGACCGAGAGGGGACAGGAAAGGATCTATAGCAGGGATGTCAAACCAGTCCTTCGAGGGCCGAGGTCCTCACACATTTTTGCCACAACTCAAATTAATTGATGGGACTGAATTAGGAAAGGTGTTGTCCATCAGGTAGAACACATTCCTCTCTTTCCCAGTCCGTCCTAAACACTGGCATGGATCTAGCCCTTCAGGCCTGGAGTTCGACAACTGTGCTCTATAGAATCCAGAGCATTCGCTCTCCATAGGTTCCTCTCCATCTGTTTTTTCTTGCTTCAGTATAATATATTGCACAGTATACATAAACAGGCACATGAAAAAGCCTAACAGATAAAACCTAATGCATAAAAAGGAAAAATAATATTGTGTGTGTGTATATACACTCACCTAAAGGATTATTAGCAACACCATACTAATACAGTGTTTGACTCCCTTTTGCCTTTTACGTGGCATTGATTCAACAAGGTGCTGAAAGCATTCTTTAGAAATATTGGCCCACATTGATAGAATAGCATCTTGCAGTTGATGATGATTTGTGGGATGCACAATCAGGGCACGAAGTGCCCGATCCATCACATCCCAAAGATGCTCTATTGTGTGGGGGCCATTTTAGTACAGTGAACTCATTGTCATGTTAAAGAAACCAATTTGAAATGATTCGAGCTTTGTGACATGGTGCATTATCCTGCTGGAAGTAGCTATCAGAGGATGGGTACATGGTGTTCATGAAGGGATGGACATAGTCAGAAACAATGCTCAGGTAGCCAGTGGCATTTCAACGATGCCCATTTTGCATTAAGGGGCCTAAAGTGTGCCAAAAAAACATCCCCCACACCATTACACCACCAGCCTGCACAGTGGTAACAAGGCATGATGGATCCATGTTCTCATTCTGTTTACGCCAAATTCTGACTCTATTGAGACTCATCAGACTAGGCAACATTTTTCCAGTCTTCAACTGTCCAATTTTGGTGAGCTCGTGCAAACTGTAGCCTCTTTTTCTATTTGTAGTAGAGATGAGTGGTACCCGGTGGGGTCTTCTGCTGTTGTAGCCCATCCGCCTCAAGGTTGTGCGTGTTGTGACTTCACAAATGCTTTGCTGCATACCTCGGTTGTAATGAGTGGTTATTTCAGTCAACGTTGCTTGTCTATCAGCTAGAATCACTTGGCCCATTCTCCTCTGACCTCTAGCATCAACAAGGCATTTTTGCCCACAGGACTGCCGCATACTGGATGTTTTTCCCTTTTCACACTATTCTTTGTAAACCCTAGAAATGGTTGTGCGTGAAAATCCCAGTAACTGAGCAGATTGTAAAATACTCAGACCGGACCATCTGGCACCAACAACCATGCCACGCTCAAAATTGCTTAAATCACCTTTCTCATTCTGACATTCAGTTTGGAGTTCAGGAGATTGTCTTGACCAGGATCACACCTCTAAATGCATTGAAGCAACTGCCATGTGATTGGTTGATCAACCACTTCACCCCAAAGACGTTTTTACCCTAACGTACAAGAGCGATTTTCCCCTTTCAATGCTCATCCCTTTCATTTGCCAATAGCTTAATCACGACTGATCACAATGAAATGATCTATATCTTGTTTTTTTTCACCACCAATTGGGCTTTTTGGGGTTGATATTTGTTTTTTGTAATTACTTATTTTCTATGTATTTTAAAGGGAAAAACAAGGAAAAATGAAAAACTACACTATTTCTCCAATTTCATCCCCTAAAGTTTAAATATAAACACTGCTACTGTGCATAAAACCCACACATTTTATTGCCTATTTGGTCTGGTTATCACAAGATTTTAATTATGTCCCTAGTACAAAGTATGGTGACAAAGTATTTGGAAATAAAGGTGTCTTTTTTTTTTTTTGCTGGTTTTTATTTTCACATGCGCGGGGATGCACGTGCACGAGCAGGAGCACACGCACAGCAGTAGCAACACTGTCTGACTTATAGAAACGTCCTGGAGCCATTAAGAGGCAGGTTGTCATAAAGTGGTTAATGAGAAATTGAACAGGTGTTCCTAATAATCCTTTAGGTGTGTGTGTGTGTGTGTGTGTATGTATATATGTATATATGTATATTTATATATATATATATATATATATATATATATATATATACACACATATATATATATATATATATATATATACACACACACACACACACACACAAGCACACACACATATACCCTTTAAATGTCATAACCAAGTAATTTATGCAAAGCAAGTCATCATTTCATCTTACAGGAACTCCAAATACCAGAAAAAATTCCCCACATCAAGGAAGCCAATGAATAATGTATAGTGGAAGCGACTTTAACTTCTTCTGAGACAACACCCTACAAAAATTTCCAGCACATAAATACCTCCCCTTTTGTGGTTTACTTTTGTGTGAGAAAATGAATATTTCAGAAGCTTGTGAGCACCTGACGCGTTCTGCCAGAAAAGCTCCGCAGTGAAGAGCGGGTTTACATATAAACGTATTCCTAATATTTCTAAAGCCTCTTAAATATGTATGGCCGCATATATAACCAATCGTCAAGAAAAGGCACCACAAAGGAAGGAGCTTGGAGAGCTTTCTGCACAGAGCGCGGAAAATATAATATTTACCCATCAGCAGAATAGATCTGCATACTGTATTTTTTACAAATCTTCATAAGATCTATGAAAATAGCTTAAAGACAAAACACAGCTAGGCAGAAAGTAGATCAGCGCCAACGATTAACTCTTGAACAATAAGATGCGGCTCCAGATGTTAATGATGAACAATGTACGCCAGAGTTCCAGGAAAATCGTGTTGCTGGAAATTCTGGGAAGGCATTTGAGAAACTGGCATATTTACCTCTGAGCGATATACACGCCCTGAAAATCGCCCTAGGTCTACAGCAATTGAATAGATCCGAGCACATTTCATTGTGCAATTTCATACAGAAGCCAAGGCTGCCTGGCAACCACTGTCATATAAGGACAGCCAAGTCTCTCATCTCATACGGTGCCAGGAGATTTTCCATCTACTCTGGGCTGGCACCAGAGTTTTCTATGCCAGTCTACAGGGAAGGTGGACCACCGCTGGTCACAGAGGAGGGATTTGTGGACAAGTTAAGCTTCTTTCTTAAAAGACAGGTGAATTAAGGTGGTTACATTTCGAATTCCTCTTAGGAATGTAATACTGCGATGTTACATTTGCCCTATAGAATGTTTCACCTCTCATCTAGAAAAGTCAAGCACAGATTTTTTCCAAGAGCTACAGGGCTATATCCTAATGGCTTTTTTCTTTCTCCCAGAACATAATTATTTAACTTATTTAAAAAAAATAGCTTTTCAGCACTTAACAAATGAAAAAGTATAAAAAAGGTAAACAAGTAATATCAAACTTATTATGACAATTTCCAGGCTTGAAAATATCTCCTTGGAGAAAATGCAAGAGAAAAGTTACGACCATATGGGCTACAATGTGTTAACAGTAAAATAAAAATCATATAGTTCATTTAGGTGTTACTTACAGGGTGGAAAACTCAGGTTGCCCTGTAAATCACATAAGTCTGTACAGTTCAGTTCCAGTCCTGTCCTGTCCTGTCAGTTTTCTATCAGTTTTACTTGACAGGAATGGAACTGTACACTTTGTATGTATGAACTTAGCCATAGAAAACTGATACAAAACTGACAGGATCGGTCAGGAGTGGAACTGTACACCATTTACGTGTGAAACCAGCCATAGAAAACTCATGTAAAACTGACAGGACGAGAATCGAACGGAACACCTTTTATGTGTAAACCAAGCCTTAGAGGAATGAAACCTGCAGCTTTTGAATTGTGATAACTGCCCTCACCTGCCTATGGGTGTATGTACTGTGGTGATATTGCCACTGTTTCCTGCAGTGGACTAAGACAACTGATATAAGCAGCATTTGTATAGCCCCCTCCCCCATGCAAGTGAGGCCTCAATCAACAATGTCTTAAATTTTGTTATAGAAACCAGTGCCAACGTAGTGCTGCTACTGCTGAAAAGGAGCATGTCGACTGTGTAACGTTCAACGGAGCCCCATACTGGCCGGGTCTAGCATATAGCCCTGCCACCTTGCAGTAAAAGGCCTCTGCCTTTTCTATATCTGATATAGAAAAGGCCATGGCACTCCTCTGCAAGGAAGTAGAACTATGCACCGGAACCCCGGTAATATGGGGTTCAAGTAAATCTTATTAAACAATGTGTTGGGACATTTTTAACTTTAAAGCATTAATGTACCTCTGTGTTTTTTTATGTACACCAGAGATGCACTTTAATTAAACTTAGGATATAGTCGTCCTTGGTAAGAGTACTTGTAGAGGGTACAGAAATGAACCAAGAACATCGATCAGGCCCTAGGCAATCT
Organism: Hyperolius riggenbachi; assembly: GCF_040937935.1. Classification (NCBI taxonomy): domain Eukaryota; kingdom Metazoa; phylum Chordata; class Amphibia; order Anura; family Hyperoliidae; genus Hyperolius; species Hyperolius riggenbachi. The sequence goes on from NC_090650.1 coordinate 324,767,666, forward strand.
ATCTGTGGGTATATCTAACAGTGATGTGCAGGTATGATCTGAACCAAGTTTACAGGTGATAGACAATACCTCTGCATTCAATGTGCACTAGTACTACTGTGTAACTTAGTTTGTAGTCACCAACCCCAAATTGACCAACATATCAAATTACTGTAATTGATTTCATGAGCAATGGGAGTGCATACACCTGCGTACAAAATTTGCATAAACCTGCATCAATGCAGAATTATTGGCATCTCATTGACACTCCCTACTAGTGACACAAGTACACATCAGGCTTAAATCTTACAGCAGAAATATTTTGTGCACTAAGCACCAATATATATATTTTGTTTAAGATTACTATTATCTGAGAAACAGAACACGTTATCATATTTTCTCTTTTAGTCACAGTTTCAATTTAATAGGAGTCTAAATTAGTGCATTTTGTTCCCAACTTTGACTCCAGGTACCTAAAATTGCTTCAACTTCACTCCTCGACTCCAATTCCACAGCCCTGACAGAAGGTATGCCAGAAGATCAGCATCACAGCCAGTATTACAGCCAGGATTGCATTTACAGGCCAACAATGCCTCTTTCTTTGTTTCTCTCATGACAGATTTACTCCAATTTGGATTCACTTAATTTCAATTTAGGTTCACTTTACAAGTTCAACAACTTCAGTTAAAGGACAACCAAGGTGACATGTGACATGATGAGATAGACATGTTTATATCTCATCACCAATCACACAAATAACAGAGGTGTTCCTTTTTCTCTTACTCTTCCTGAAAGAGTTAAACATCAGGTATGCAAGTGACAGTTCCTGTCCGGGTCGGGACTGGGTCAGACTATAGCATAACCCTCACTGATAAGTAATTACAGCCATAAAACACTTCCCTGTCAGTAAATGGCTTCTGAGAGCAGGAAAGAGGTAAAAAGGTTCAATAATTCATAAATTTGAGCTCTGGCATACTTCAATGAAGGTGTCATTGAGCAGAGACAATTATTTAAAAACTAGATTTAAATATAAAATAAAACTGTGTGATATCTAAAACAAAAACATTTTTAGGAGAAGGAGGATAGATACAATTGTTTTTCTCATGCTTATTTTCACCTCGGATGTCCTTTAGTGCCCATTCACACCGAGGCGGTGTGGTATTTGTACCGCACCCCATCGCCATGCAATGAAAGTCTATGGAAACTTTCATAATGGGACGTTTCGGCGCGATGGAAGTGACAGTTTTGCCGCATGTCAAGAACTCTGTTAACGCTGCGGCGCATTATGGCGATCTGCATTGGCCCGTAAGTCATGTTAGTCTATGGCGACGCGTGCATTTTAAAAATTCACTGACGCGAAGTCACGGTATGCATGCGCGGAAGCGTATTTTAACAATACACTTCTGCATACCTGAAGCAGGAAGTGATTGCAAGCACGCATCACTTCCTGCTTGGCCAGTGGCCAGACAGGGAACACAGTGCCATAGCGAGGTGTTTCCTGAAGGCCTGTTTTTGGCGATGCGGTGCAGCGTGCGTGACCCTCCGCTGATGCTGGTTTCTGGTGTGAAACCAACCTTGAGGTTGATGTGCAAGGTGTATAAAGTAATTAAAAAAGTGTAATAAAGCAGGAAAAACATACTTAAGAACATCCACTCTTGCACTTTATAATTACCACACTCAGCATGCACTCTCTGATGCCACACTCCTAGGTTGTGGGCACCTCTGTGTGTCCGCACTTCACTCGTATTTTCTGATTTGACATGATGCTGATATGGTCAAGTCAACATTAAGAACTTGTTTCCACTATTAGCATGCTCTGTTTTTCTATTTTCTGGGCGCAAAATTCGCATGCTCTTGTGAATTTGCATGTGTTCGCGGCAGTTTTTTGCATGTAAATTCGCATGCGTAATTGCTGATTTATTTTCACTTTTTTCCTCCACTGACATAGGCAAAAACGTGTAGAAAAAAAAAACCTAACGCACATGAAAACGCCATACGGCATCCAAAATAAATTGTAGCACCACTGTCCAGATTTTTTTTTTTTCTACATGCGATTTCTGGATACAGTGAAAACAGGGCCATTGAAATACTGTACATTACTATGCAAATTTGTATGCAGCTAATCCACACAAATTTGCATGTATAGTGGAAACATGCCCTAAAAGCATATTTTTTCAAATTTACTGAAATAAGCATGAAAAGGAATTCAGTGTGTCTGAGCAAGACATTAGTTTTGGTTAAGTGTTGTTGCAACAAATGATAAAATATTAAACACAGGTACAATTGAAATCTTTCTTGATTTTTCTTTTTTATTGTAAGTATCCATAACACAAATTCCTGCTGGAAACACCGGTTACACAGAACAGAACCTTCAGCATTCTTACCTGGAATCTGGATATTTTGTCAGTGTTGCTAAACTGCTTGTGTACATGTGACCACCAACGTCAATGTGAACTGGCGCATTGGATTTAGTGAGTTGAGCTGGGGTGGGAATTCCTTGATTGTTTAGAGGAGAGGCAGGAGATCTGGTGATCAGAGGTCTTGACATATTGGGCCGCGTGTCCTGGGGAAAAAAATGTATAAGAAATGTGATGTTTAATTCTTCACAATTATCTTACCAAATCGAATATATAAACACAAAACCACAAAATGATATACAGTAAAATATTCCTAAAAATATATTTTCTCCATCAATGGCATTAACGAGACTCTGAAGTCCCTGAAAAATCCTTTTTTTATTACAAAATCCTGTGTAACATTATTGCCCTACCTAAACCGCCGCATCTCCGCCGCTGTAATCTTACTCCCCCAAACTCCCTGGGGGGCAATCCGGGCAGCGCTTCCGTGAGAGGCAGAGCTATGAGCCGCAAGCTCTGCCTCTCAGCGCGTCTATCAGCCCGGATCTTCCTTCGCTGAGAGGGGTGGGGGAGAGGCGGAGATCCACTGCTGATAGACGCGAATGGAGGCAGAGCTGCGGCTGAAAGCTCTGCCTCCAACAGCAGCAAAACCCACGACCGAGAAAGTCGTGGATTTTGCGGGGGAGAGGGAGGGGGTAGTTAGGGGGGATTTAGTTAGATTACAGCCGCGGGGATGCAGCGTTTTAGTTAGGACAGTAATGTTACAAAGGATTTTGCAATAAAAAGATGATTTTTAAGGGACTTCAGTGTCTCTTTAAGTAAAACAAAAAAAGGTGAAGCAAGGACCAAAGTTGGGGATAACTAAACTAGAACTGAGATATCAAGTTAATGTTTTGTGCCTGTCTTTACAAGGAAACCAAGATTAATAGTACAGCTGTGGGCAGGCCACAGTCTTCTACCATTGTTATTAATTGTTTTAAAAAGAAGTGCAGGCGTGTCCAAGTAAAAAAATATGTTAAATAGGGCACCTGATTCTGATGACATCCATCTCCAAGTAGTAACGGAACCCTGAGATGGTGCAGTATTTATACTTACCTCCAGCCCCATGTAGTCTGTGGGCTACCTCACTATCCTCCCAGGCCCTCCTTTGTCTTGTGGTCACCTCCAGTAATTTGGCTAGTTGCGGGCAGTTGTGCTCTTCTATGCATGTGTGGAGGCATGCGCCCCTGCTGCGCTCCTGCAGAAGAGCAGGACTTGCCAAGTTACCGGAGATGGCCACGGGCCAACCGAGTGGCCGGGAAAGATGGTGAAATAGCTCATGGACCACGTGGGGCTGGAGGAAGCCCAAGGTATACAAACTGCAATATGTACCATCTCAGGTACACTTTAAATAAGTTGAGTGCAAAATACAGCACCACTGAATATGTTAGCGCCTTATAAATCAATAATAATAGTATAATATACTTTGCAGACTTGGGTACTGTTCTCCACAACAGTCAGGTGGAGAGCCAGTGGGTGTAAGAACTAGGGGATCATTTGTCTACATGTATAGAAAACCAGCTAAAGGACAGACAGAAAAGAGTATTAGTAAATGGATCAAAATAAAAAGAGGCAAATTTTAACCTTTCTCTAGTCCAGTACATTAACCAGCCAATAACCAGTGACAGTTATAGAGTAATTTGATATCACATATTGCAGTGCTACTGTGATATCTGTTTCAGAATTTGCATAAATAGTAGTGAGCAAAAAAAAAAAAAAACTCCAAACATGGACATTCCTACTGACCCAAGCAGGGAAATAAATGTAGCCATTTAAAGCCAGCTATTAGCTGACGATGGGTTAATTAACCAGCAGGTCTCTGGCTGGCTAAATGTAATTTTTCTCTGAGTCAGTGGAGATCTGCGTGTTAAGAGACATTTTTGCTCATCACTGCACGTGAGCACCACTGACCAATCATCATGCTGGTGGAGAAGGGTTTGCCAGGTTGGGCATGACGTTAGAGGCATGCTGGGGCAAACAGCAGGGAGTGGGAGGGTAGAAAGCATCACACCCTGAACAACAAGTACCTCATAAATAATAGTAAAGATTATCTATGATTGGCAGATTAAAATTGATTTTTATAATAACTACCTTCTTTTGGAGTGAATGTTAAGCCTGGTACGCACGCTGTGCAATTTTTAATTCGGATCCTATTCTAGTGAGTGATCAGATCAATATTCAGATGTGACATCAATCGAATACAGAAGAAAGCTAGCATATACACGTATGCATTTTTTTCCAAGTCCAATCATTTTACTGATCAGATATTGATCAAAATGAATCAAAAGGACATATACACGGAAGGATAGCTAGCATTTCAGTCAATGTTTTCCAACATGTCTAATCTCAATGTTGAGCTTAGGATCGGTTGCTGGCAATCAGTAATGCCTGGAACCCACTAGCAGTGCCTTTCTAATTGCTCATGATTTGAAAAGCTCTTACTAATGTAACGCTATGTGTGTGATCCCACTTGAGGGGTATGATTAAAAAAAATCCCCAATTACATTAGGTAATGGTGGGATTTATATTTTTGAATTTTCCAAGCCTCAATTATTAGCAGGGGTGCACAGTCATCCATAACAGCCAATTAGAGATCAATATTTAAAGAGAACCCGAGGTGTGTTTGTCAAATCTTAATAGGACGCAGAGGCATATTCTGTGTACAATTACATGCCTCCATGTCCTATTGTGCCTCCAGCTCCCACCGGGCTTTGCTGTCCCCCCTTAAAAAAAGTGACAGGCTAGCGACAATCTGCTTGTCACTAGCCTGCTATTTACCTGCGCTTGTCACTCATCGCGCTCCCCTGCGCCCTGTATTGCGCGGCCTCCTCGCCTGTGTCCCTTCCCTCCCCGCCTCCGTAAGCGGATTGTCGCTAGCTTTTTTTAAGGGGGGACAGCAGAGCTGGGAGGGGGAGCTGAAGGCACAATAGAAGGACATGGAGGCATGTCATTGTACACAGAACATGCCTCTGTGTCCTATAAAGATTTGACAAACACACCTTGGGTTCTCTTTAATGGCTGTACTTGGACAGACAATGAAGTAGACCACAAGCTAGTATGAAGTACATCAGTGCTGTATATATCGGATCACGTCATCTCATGTTGAAGGTGTAACATGATACATTCAATTATTATTTGTATTCTTCTACGAAAACTAACTAAACCTCACCTAGACTTCTAAAAGCATCCGTCAGGGTGACCTTTACCAGAACAACACAGACCAATGAAAAGACTACAGGATCCCAGTATCAAACACTATGAAATAACCTTAGATGTACAGCTATAAAGGCAGCTCAGTCCTGTGGGAAACACATTTAGCTAGGGATTAATTAAGCACAGAGCACTAAAACATGGAGTAAGATTAAAAGTTTCTGTAAAATAGTGCTGTAGGCGTTCAGTCATTCAGATTGTGGTAAAGGTCGGAAGATGGGGAATGTTTAATAAGAGATCATTCCACAGTAAAATATACACAGAACAGTAGAGAAAATGACACTACAACAGTCTACAGGAGTGCATACATGAGCAGGATCACACAGGGCATATCATATTCTTGGCTCTAAATGGTGGACCGCAAAGTCTAATTCAAAAGTCAGTATAGCCTGTCCTGTGTACAGCACCACAGAATAACTTGGCGCTTTATACTTAACTACTAATAATAATCCAAGAAGTGGCTGGACAGTGTACTGGTTAAGGGTTCTGCCTTTGACATGGGAGACCAGGGTTTGAATCCTGGCTAGGGTCAGTACCCATTCAGTAAGGAGTTCAAGGCAAGACTCCCTAACACTGCGGGGTGGCCTCTTGAGCGTGTCCCAGTGGCTGAAGCTCTTGAGCGCTTTGAGCCTGACTTGAGAAAAGTGCTATACAAATGTTCGGATTATTATTCGGATTGTTAAGTAGCCATGGCTAATTCAACTAAGAAGGTATTAATATTGATATATAAAGCCCCAACATATTCCGTGGCGCTGTACAAAGTAAGAAACAAACATGGGGTACATAATAATACAGACAATGGTGTACACCAAAATACAAAGTACAGAATTGGTAACAAAATACAGAATTGGGAATGACAGTGGCAAAAGTAACATGATCAATAAAATGTATACTGAGTTCCAAGACACAAAAGGGGGAGAGAGTCCTGCCCTTGCGAGCTTACAATCTAAAGGAATGGGGGGAAACCAGGTAAACCATCAATTCACACTATTTTAACTTCCAAATCAAATGAATTCCCGCCAAATAGTAACTTGAGTTGTTGAACTTTTACATTTCAAGCTGTGATGAAGAGATTTTTATGGCAAAACACAAGAGATGCACCCTTGAGAGCAAATCCCAGTTATGTCTGCATTCTCCACTATTTATAAGTCACACTAGAGACTTCCGATTCACCTACTGATCTCTGGAAATTTGGTGACAATTGTACCACTATATTCCATGACTACATGCTTCTGGACTCCCCTGGGTCCTAGTTTGTTCTCTCCCAAACTGATACCTTCCGACTGAAGGTATGTACACACAGACCGAAATAGCCAATAATGACCGTTTCAACCAACGATTGTTAAGTGTACAGCGGCTGATGATGAATCTTGCTTGAGCATGACGGATCACAATGCATGTTTCAACACCCGCCGACTGCAGAGGCTCAGTTGTCCCTCAACCCCCCTTCAGAGCAACAGAACACATCACTAGCCTCAAGGCTAGGTATGTTTCTGTACAGCATCATTTCCCGATCCTCAATGGTCAACAATTCTTGCATGTGTGTACTTAGCTTAAAGGGGAACTGAAGAGAGAGGTATATGGAGGCTGTCATGTTTATTTCCTTTTAGACAATACCAGTTGCCTGGCAGCCCTGCTGATCCTCTGCCTCTAATACTATTAGCCATAGCCCCTGAACAAGCATGCAGCAGATCAGGTGTTTCAGTGGCTCAGACTTATAAGTCTGATCTGACAAGACTAGCTGCATGCTTGTTTCTGGTTTTAATCAGATACTACTGCAGAGAGATAGACCAGCAGGGCTGCCAGGCAACTGGTATTGATTGAAAGGAAATAAACATGACAGCCTCCATATAACTCTCTCTTCAGTTCCCCTTTAAAGGACTTACGAGGCCAACTACGGAAAAAAAGTTAATTACCTGCCTCTATGTTTCACGCACGGAGGACGCCGTCCGCGCCCTTCGTGCAGCGCCGCCGGGTCCCCCGCTCATTGTCCCCCCCGGGCCGGCTCCCGACCCCACGGCCCGGGTCGGGCTCTCCTTCCCCTCCAAAGATGGCCGCTTCCTCTGGCCGCGGCTGCGCAGTCCGCCTGGCCGCGAATGTGGCTGCGCAGCTCTAGGGCCAACCCCTCCGTTCCACGCTACGTAGCGTGGATCGGAGGAGTTGGCCCTAAAGCTGCGCAGCCGCATTCGCGGCCAGGCGGACTGCGCAGCCGCGGCCAGAGAAAGCGGCCATCTTTGGAGGGGAAGGAGAGCCCGACCCGGGCCGTGGGGTCGGGAGCCGGCCCAGGGGGGATAATGAGCGGGGGACCCGGCGGCGCTGCACGGAGGGCGCGGACGGCGTCCTCCGTGCCTGAAACTTAGAGGCAGGTAATTAACTTTTTTCACGTAGTTGGCCTCGTAAGTCCTTTAAGAACATTAGAATGATGTTGCTGAACCCACAGTCCTGACAGTCTGCCATATGCATAAGAAAAACACTAAAGCTAATTCTAGTACAGTATTGCATTTGGAAACGCTATGCAGTGTGGTATATTAATGGCTATTTAAAAAAAAAAAAACTTTTCCCATTCTCTTATATGATAAAAAAAAATAATATCAAACTACCATACCAATAAATTACATTTTGGAAACACATCAGACCTCATTTCTCATGTTCTAACTTGTCACCATTCAAAACTCACAAAGGTAAATAAAGATAGGTAGCCAGCATTGTAACTTACCAAGAACACATGCAAAATCTTACTTAGAACAGCTGCATAGTTTAGTCACGGCGTCACCTCTGACATAGGAGTCCAGTGTTTCAATCCTGTCAGGAACCAGTACCTAACCAGGATCACTTAAAAAAGGAGTTCTAATGCTCCAAATGGCTACCAAAGTGTCTTACTGAAAGCTGTAAGTGACTGCAGCTCTCCAGCTACCCATGTGCTTTGGAGAAAAGTGCTTTACAAATTTTAGCATTTCAATTTATTTACCAAAAAGATACAGACTTCTTACGGTCAAAAATGTTAGAAAGCACAGCAAAGACATTGATACATACAGCATGTCATTATGTAAGAAAAGCCTTTAAAAGATGCGCCCCGTGTCAGTATATTTGTGGCTATACATAAAAAGGCAACCGGTGAAAAATACAAACCCCCCTCTCCTCAAACACACCCACACACAAAATGGAAGCCTTAAAGGGAACCTTAACTGAACGGGGGGTATAGAGTTTTACTTACCTGGGGCTATTACCAGCCCCCTGCAGCAGTCCTGTGCCCTCGGCGCCGCTCTGGAATCCTCTGGTCCCCCACTGTCACTTAGTTTCGTTTTTGACGACTCACCAGTCGCCGGCCGCCATGCGTATTATTGGACGCATTCACCAATGCAATTAGCGCTATTGCGGACCGCAACGAGTACAAAAATACGCGTTGCCGCATATCTACGCGTGCGGAATGCGGCAACGCGTATTTTTGTACGCGTTGCGGTCCGCAATAGCGCTAATTGCATTGGTGAATGCATCCAATAATACGCATGGCGGCCGGCGACTGGTGAGTCGTCAAAAACGAAAGTAAGTGACAGCGGGGGACCAGAGGATTCCAGAGCGGCGCCGAGGGCACAGGACTGCTGCAGGGGGCTGGTAATAGCCCCAGGTAAGTAAAACTCTATACCCCCCGTTCAGTTAAGGTTCCCTTTAAAGAGAACCCGAGGTGGGTTTGAAGAATATTATCTGCATACAGAGGCTGGATCTGCCTATACAGCCCAGCCTCTGTTGCTATCCCAAACCCCCCTAAGGTCCCCCTGCACTCTGCAATCCCTCATAAATCACAGCCACGCTGCTGACAAACAGCTTGTCAGAGCTGGCTGTGTTTATCTCTATAGTGTCAGTCTGCTGCTCTCCCCGCCTCCTGCAGAACTCCAGACCCCGCCTGCATCCCTTCCCTCCCTGCTGATTGGAGGGAAGGGACCGGAGCTATGCAGGAGGCGGGGGAGCAGCTGAGACTGACACTACAGATGTAAACACAGCCTCACAGCACGGCTGTGATTTATGAGGGATTGCAGAGTGCAGGGGGACCTTAGGGGGGTTTGGGATAGCAACAGAGGCTGGGCTGTATAGGCAGATCCAGCGTCTGTATGCAGATAACATTCTTTAAACACACCTCGGGTTCTCTTTAACATTGCAGGAAGAATATCCCCATCAAACTTCAAATAATACCATTCTGTAACTCAGCTCTTCTAAACTGCAAGTTAAAATCATTAAAGAACCATTACCGTGAAAAATTTGCAGCATTTAAAAAATGTGCACATACTTATCAGAAGTACATTTCACCCAGATTAAGATGCATTGTACTCTACTTGTCTCCTGTTTTCCTGTCGCTTACAGTAGGCAGCAAAAATCTGACAGGTTTTGGATTTGTCCATCTCCTCACGTAGGTTCTCAGTACCTCGCTTATGCTTTACAAAAGCTCTCCATGAATCTTCGCAAAGATGTTGGCCAGCCTGCCATCTTATTTTCACACTATTTTGGAAGTTGGGCTGAGCAAATGCCGTTTAGTTAGTGCTTTTGATAACCTCCATCAGGAGATGGACTGATCCAAAACCTGCCAGATCTGTTAAGATTTTTAGTGCCTACTATAAGTGACAGGAATCAGAAAAAAGAAGAGAAAAGAGAAAAGTACTTCTTATATGTATGTGCAGCAGTAGGGTATTGTACTGTGTCAGTCATCGGTAAAAGCAAGATGTTTTGAATCAAAATGGTATCATCCTGATTCAAAACTTCTTGCATATGTAGGTGTATACATGTATTCAAATTTTTACATTTTTGTGATCCTTTAAATTGACACCGAAGCGAAAAAAAACAGTAGCAGTAGCAACGAAAACAACTCTCATATTTTTCTTTGCAGGTACACAGCTGTTTTTTTTTTTAGTTTTTTTTTATTTTTATAAAATTGCATCATCTCTAATATTTGCAGTTTACAAACTACACTCTGTATTTGAAACTATTTAAACAGAGGACAGATAATGTCCCTCTGAACTTCCCTGCAGTCAAACTTTATCAGAAGTTGTCTCTGTTTCTTTGATGTCTTAACTCTTCTTGTACTGGAAACAATATGAGACTTAAAGAGAACCCGAGGTGTGTTTAAAGAATGTTATCTGCATACAGAGGCTGGATCTGCCTATACAGCCCAGCCTCTGTTGCTATCCCTAAGGTCCCCCTGCACTCTGCAATCCCTCATAAATCACAGCCGTGCTGTGAGGCTGTGTTTACATCTGTAGTGTCAGTCTCAGCTGCTCCCCCGCCTCCTGCATAGCTCCGGCCCCTGCCTCCGTCCCTTCCCTCCAATCAGCAGGGAGGGAAGGGATGCAGGCGGGGACTGGAGTTCTGCAGGAGGCGGGGAGAGCAGCAGACTGACACTATAGAGATAAACACAGCCAGCTCTGACAAGCTGTTTGTCAGCAGCGTGGCTGTGATTTATGAGGGATTGCAGAGTGCAGGGGGGCCTTAGGGGGGTTTGGGATAGCAACAGAGGCTGGGCTGTATAGGCAGATCCAGTCTCTGTATGCAGATAATATTCTTCAAACCCACCTCGGGTTCTCTTTAAGCTTTGCTGCTAATGTTTTATTACTTAGCTGTACTACACGTTCAATTCATGATCTCCTAAGATTACCGTATTTTTCGGACTATAAGACCCTCCTGACCATAAGACGCACCTAGGTTTAGAGGACAAGAACCAAGGGAAAAAATATATACCAAACAGGTGAAGGGACATCTGGTGTCTCTTTGTACCTCATGTGTCTCCCTCTGTCCTCTTCTGTCCCCCTTGTGTCTTCCTATGTCCCCCTCTATGCCCCTTTGTGTCCTCCTCTATGCCCCTTTTGTGTCCCTCTCTGCATGGGCCCAGTAGAGGGAGTCCAGGACGTTACGGCGGGTTGGAGGTTCGTATTGGCAGGCATTCACAAGTCAGGACCTCCCTGCATTTGGACTATAAGACACAGTGACTCTTTTCTTCCACTTCTGGGGGAGAAAAAGTGAGTCTTATGGTCCAAAAAATACAGTATTTTCATTTCAGATTCTTTTCTGAGAAATAACACAGGAGTAGCCATGAAGACAGCAATACATGGCGCCAATGACACATTACCAAATTACATTTTTCAAGCTATATCCCCTACAGGCTCTAACTTGCTCATCCTACCTAAAATTAGGCAAGTGTCCCTGCGTCTGTCCGTGTGTCAGTGGTTTTTAGCACTGCGCATGTGCAGGGATAAGATGCAGAGACACTGCCGAGAGCCGGAGGAGGACTGGGCCAGAAGGGGCGGTCGTGTGTGCGGGCACGTGGCGGGTGCGTGCGCGCACGGCGGATTACTGACAGACCTAGTCCGTTTTTAAATGGGCTAAGGTCACTAGTTTCATATAAAAGTAAAAACAAAACATGCAAGCTGCTATGAAAAATGAGGAATCTATATTGCACGGTGTGTAGTAAAGTTTGCTGGAATTCTTTCAAAGTATATACTGGTCTGGTGAGTTTTAGAAGTGGAGTTACACTTTAAATGTGGCGCTATAGGATCAGATGAACAATAATAATAGCCACAAAGCAGGTACAGACTTCTCCAGCCTGTATGTGTCATCGGCCATTGTGTCATGTTATTTTCCATTTTATTCATCTTCCCTTCTATTATCATGTTCATTTCTATTTACTGTACATATATTTTCTGAAAGCCAATACAGACATTTAATCATAAACCTGCCCAGAGCCGCCATTTACATCTGTTTGGTGATGAAGCACTTAGAGTCATGTATTTGAGATCTGTGTTGGCGCTAATTGCCCTCTTGAGAAATAAGGACAAGGGCATATCATTCTCAATTACATCTGATCCTGGAGTGCGAGCAGATAATACAAGGACAGGAAAACAACAGGCGTTAATTGGTGTAATAAGAGGGTCTCAGAATCACTTCCCACACAGTGAAGAAGACTGATAAGAAAATAAATCCAACAGTAAAAGGCAGAATCCACCCCTGCAGGAATCCATCATTGGGAGACGCGACAGGCACAATTGCAGCACAGCTTGATTTGCAGTTCCTCAGCCTTGGCACAAACCATCAAGTGACAGCTCAATAGGACTCACTTACGAATGGCACATCCACACAGACAGCCCGTCTGTCATGTGAAGGTTACTGTGTAATACACATTCCTATCTACTCTATCAGCTCAGGTTCTAGAGGTTCATCTTAGCTGGAATTCGGTCGAAAGAGCAGGAGGTAGACAATTGCAGAAATATGAGGGCTACTAAACAAAGACACAGGAAACCGCACGCCATATCAGAGCAATAGAAACACAATGTGAACTGGCATTATGAAAATTGTCCCCTCACCATTTCACACTATGTTTCTTTTTACTTCCATCCCTCACTGTAATGTTTCTAACAAACTCCCTGGGATGGATGCAATATCCTTGGTCCATGAGCAGCTGCTGTCATTACCACCCACTGAAGACTGCAGAAGTCATTCTATTTCTTATTCTCAGCAGAGACAGAACATTTTATGTGGCAGAACATTACATGGTAACTATATGGAAGTTTGCATTCTGTCCACTCAAACTGTGTCGATTGCAGTTGAGGTTTAAGGAGCACAATAATAATTCCAAACATTGGTTTAAAAAACAACAACTCTGCCAACAGCTTACTGATGTTTGGAATCGGTAAGGACTACTGCATGAAAAAAAAGTTTTGCAAAGCTTTGAGTATCTGCAAAGTTTTGTGCTCTACAACTTTTGCAAATGTAATGCAAAACTTTTGTCATGGCTTTTAAGTAGTTAAATCTAAACGCCCAATCCATCGGGCAGTAAACAATAGCTATCATTCATAAAGGAGCTGTCGGTAAGGAGAATCAGTGCGGGAAAACACCACTGCCGGTGTTTTAGACTTCTGGCTGCTGATTCATAAAAATGTATCCAGTTGCGGTGGCAGTGCGGTAGGATTGCGGTAGGCTTGCGGAGACACGGAAGCTGCCGAGTTGATACATTTCTCCGTGTTCCGCTCTGCTGCAGCTGCCTGGGAGGTCTGTCTGTCTCCATTCATTTACATTGTTATCGCCACATCAGAGGGAGCGGTACTTCCCGACCTCACACCGCTTGCGGTGATCTTTATGAATTAACATTTTGCTACATTTTTTACAATAATCACCGCACAAGGCGGTGATTTATCTCTGTGCTCGGTAATGTCAGCTTTTGATGCGGAAGGAGCCTTTATGAATGCAGATTTTGCTACATGTGCAGTAAAGTCAGCTGTTTTAATGAATGATAGCCATTGTCTGTTATTAGCATGCTCAAATACATAAGTGCAGAACAGGGCCTGATTTATAAACATTGGTGTCAGGATCCCTCCTGTAGCGTGTTCTGTCCGTCGAAGTGGAGCTGCAAACGGACAGTTCTGGCTTATCTGCAATTGCTTGCTGCAGCTGAGCTGCGGCCGGCTAGCCCTGGATTTCCTGCTTGCATGTTGTTACATAATATTGCATGTGTTTCTTATGAAAGTCTTTTGCATTCACAGCCAGCTAGCAAATGGTAATCTAGCCAGCTCAGGATTGAATGATTACCATTTAGCTGTGTGGAAATTTGCATACTTACATCCATTGGTTGATGCTGGCATAAAAGTCTGCCTCCCATTTTAGACTTTGCCCGACATATCGGTCAGTACGCTGGTCTGCTGGGCACTTTGTCACTCTGTAAAAGATCTGTTATTGTAGTTCAATGTGACCTTATTACTTGTGATTTAGCTAGTTTCTTGATAAATATATATGCAGACTTGCTAATATATATTTATCCGTTAGTTGAGCCGTTTGTTATTTGTCTGTATTATTGTGTATTGCCTTGTTTCCATGTCTGATGGACGTTCGCTGCATCCATGGTGGGTCAGTGAAGTCCACTATCTTGATAGCTTGGATTCTGCTATCACCACGTTAGTGACTGGTAGTATTCCTGCTACTCTAGTTTCTAGGAAAGTAACTATAGGCTGCAGTTGCTATTAGTTACGTTCTTTCCTGTAGCCTAGGTGGATGCTTGCTGGTGACTGGTTGTTAACCTGCTTGCTCTGCTTCTGTGGACGTGACTGTGACCGGTGGTTGCTACTAGTTACGCTCCAATCTATAGTCCTGTCTTGTATCTGTCTGAATGCTTGCTATCGCTAGGGCAGTGCTTAGTCTTGCAAGCGTTCTGTCCGTCTGTTTGTTCTTTGTCTGGGTACTCAGACCATAGGCAGTGCAATATCGCCATTGGGTCTTATTTGTTGCGATATCGGAAGCCCAGAGCTGCAGTTGCTCTGGACAACACGTGTAGCCTCTTCCATTATCTAGCTGCTTAGCCTTGTTGCGCTGGGTGGTCAAAGTATCCCCCCCCCCCCAGCATTACATGTGGCCTAATAGCAGACCTAATACAGGCAATATATGAATTTGTATGATGAGGTTGTGTACACTACGTAATGTCCATTAAAGTGGGATTGTCAGCCGCAAAATCAAATTCCATTTACTCACTGTTCTGTGTTTATTATGTAGTCTACATGCAGTTTGCATTGCAATCATTCCAATATAATCATAAATGTTTCTGCAGTAATGAATCTTATCTCAGTCAACCTGGCTCTTTTCTGGTACATTGCCAGGGAGAGGGAAGCTTGTTATCTCCCTTCCCACATTCCTGCTCCTCGCTGATTGGCTGAGGACCTTTAGTGTGACAAGAGGCTGAGAAGGGAAATTCACCTCAATCCTCTGCAGAAGCTGCTGAAATACAATCTATGCTGTGCTCACATGTTTGCAAAGCAAGCTAGATACGACAGTACAGTTTCTAGTAGGCAAAAAAAGAGTAAGGAAGGAAATTACATCAGGATAGGCTTCAGTCAGAGGCAGTTAAGATGGAAAATGCCTGGAACAGTTTTCTCTTTTTTTACTATATAAAATTCCCGTAAATCAAACCGTGGACATACAATACATAAGTTTTTAAGTAAAACAAGTATTTATCTCCTTATAAATGTGTTTTTTTCCCTGAGATAGTACGGCTGTCCCTGCTGCTTTAATCTTTTTGTGCACTATTAGCACACATTAAATGTAATGAATGCACCCCATAAGGTCCGTGCACCTGCTTATTAAAGTTGCCGCGCACAAACAAGCGTTGTCAGCCAAACGACACTACCTGGCAAAAATAAATAACCAAGAAGTTTAAACAAAGCTGTTCACATACACTGATATGGCAAATTATTATGTTATTCCAATACCGTATGCACAAGTGAAAGTGACATTTTTTTAAGACATGCAGATATGCTTTGGAACAAAGTCTTTTGAACAACATTGTACACACCGGCTAACTGCACAATATCTGCCCAACAGTCATCTGAACTGATCATCCAGCTCCAGAATACACGGTATTGGTTGCTTTCCGTTTTTTGGCTACATTTTTACAGGGCTGTGGAGTCGGAGTTGGAGCAATTTTGGGTACCCAGAGTCGGGGTTGGTGATTTCATAAACTGAGGAGTCGGAGTCGGGAGTTGGATGATTTTGAATAAAATCCACAGCCCTGGTAAGTATTAGACTAAGGAGTCTGGGTCGAGGAGTCAGAGCCATTTTGGGTACCCGGAGTTGGAGTCGGTGTTTTCATAAAGGGAGGTATCGGAGTTGGAGTCAGAAGATTTTTGTGCAGACTCCACAGCCCTGCATTTTTATACCAATTGTCATCCGATATGGTGATATCTGTCATTTGTTGGACATGTCAAATGACTTTTACCTAGCATTTGTACAAGGCTATAGTGTCATTTTAAAAAGGTAAGATTTAACCACTGTTGGTGTATACGCAAAGCTGCGATCTCCATTTGACGTATAGTCTGCTAGAAAACAAAAATCATCCAGCCTTCTCTATCTGCCACTTTTACAGTCAGGTGTCTTTTTATTCAGCTGTTAAAATGTTGTATTTGGCGTGTGACGGATGTGCGGTACGCTCTGTGCCAATTTAATATTCATAAATGTGCCCCATCCAAATATTAGCAATGTAGAAAGAATTAACCAGGTGCTGCAAACACACAGTGGCAGGCGGGAACACCTGCTCTGAAATGTACTGTGAGCATTATTAGTACTGCTGGAAAAATAACCAATCAATAAATGATTACAGCTGGGCATTTTTTCTGCTCATAAATCCTCTATAACTTCCATAAACTTATTGGAAAAGGCCCCTGGCTCTGAGCCCTGGAATCAATGCAATCCATTAGATATCCGCATTTCACCAACTCTCGCTTCAATTGCCCAGCTAAGAATCGTTATTATAGAAGATTCATTTCATCTTCTTTAGTTTCATTGCAGATGTCAGGGACACTTTTTTGTTGTATTATTTAGTCTGCATGGAGTCCAGTATGTGAACAAAACATAGTGTACACGTGCTGATAAGTAAAGCAGTCTTATGATTTTAGTGATATGTCATAATGGCATAATAAAAATATACACTTTCAGGTATGCAAAATGATTTCCACGACTGAAGATAATATAGAAGAACGTGATGAGGGATATCAACTTCATGAGCTCCTTCATACCATATCAAATTTCATGCGTTTCATCAAATGTGTTTTGTGCTCTTGTAAGAGTATGCGATTCCCACACATTTTTAGTATTCTTCATACTGAAGTTTGCAAGGGAATGCTTGTAGTTACATTCCACTGACTGCACAAACACTGTATCAAACATGCATGTGTTCCTCTATGCATTTTTGTGCTTTTTTGGTGTGTGCGAACCCCTACTGCTGTTTCTTAAAGTATACCAGAGCTGTAAGTTATTAAAGTGGGGAAAGCAGCAGATGCTGTCCTCGTGGCCACTGCTTGGTTGTCATCTGCCCCCCTCCTCTATCACCTAAATTGTGCACAGGGCAAGCTTAGTCCTGGCCGCCTGGTAGAGCATAGGCACCCGCCGCCAGGAGCGCTCTGTGTGTATGCACGACAGCGCAATGATGCTCCTGGCCACGGGTGCCTGCGCACTACAGCCCGACTTAGGCGTCCAGGACTAAGCTTGCCCTGAGCTGCGACGTTGATTTAGGTGACAAAGGAGGGGGAAGAATGACAACACCCCCGTTTTCAATAACTCTATCAGCTTTGGTATCCTTTAACCACTTCACCACTGGGCCAATATTTTATTTGGAAATAAAGGTGCATTTTTTTCAGTTTTGCGTCCATCCCTAATTACAAGCCCATAGTTTATAAAGTAGCAGTGTTATACCCTCCTGACATAAATATTTAAAAAGTTCAGTCCCTAAGGTAACTATTTATGTATTTTTTTTAATTGTAAATCTTTTAATTTTTTTTAATTACAAAAAAAAGTGGGGAGTGTGGGAGGTAATGAGTTAATTTTTTGTGTATAAGTAATGTATTTGTATGTGAAAAATGCTTTAGGGTGTAGTTTTACTATTTGGCCACAAGATGGCAACAGTAACTTTTTGTTTAATGCTGCCTCCAAGCGTCCTTCCGGACGCTTGGAGGAAGTACTAGGAGGCTGGGAAAGTTTTTTTTTTCACAATGATCGCGCTGCTTATCGGGAGAAGCAGCGGATCATTGCGGTGCTTAGATCAACAAACGGGAATAGATTTTCCCGTTCATTGATCTCCGGGCGAGCGGCCGGTGGCGTGTTTACGAGCGGGAGTGTGTTAGAGCGAGCGGGAGCGCGGTCAGCGGCGGGAGCACGGAAAATTTCTCCATCCCTGGGGGTGAAAGGATGGAAAAAGGGACGGAGAAATTCGTACGGGCGGTGGTAAAGTGGTTAAAGTAAACCTGAACCGACTTTTAAAAATAAGAGTTAGATACTTACCTACGAAGAGGGAAAGCCCTGGATCCCATGCAGCCTTTCCAGTCTTCTCTCATCGTACCCTTGTTTCACTGCTGTCCCCCCATGAAATTATTTGACCAGCTCAGTGTAATAACCCTCAGGATTCCTCACGCAGGCTTAGGATGTTCTCATATCCTCGAGTACTTCCAAAGAAAAGTTTTAACCTTTAAAGTGTACCTGAGGCAGAATAAAACAAAACATGAGATACTTACCTAACAGTGACGCCTCTGGGTGCTACAGAGGCTTCTTACATCCTACTGGAGATCACCGACATGTTTGGACCCCTGGGACATATCCAACAAGAGCTTGTCAGATATGTTCTTATGCCCGCGTTCACCACCGTATACGAGCGCAGCCGCACTGCACCTGCACAGTAAGCCAAAGTCACTCATACATGAGCAGATCCATGCTACTGCACAGGAGAAGTCATACTTGTGCAGGCGCAGTAGTATGGCTGAGATCGTGTGTAAAGTTAAGTGTGGTCACAATCTAAAAGAAGGCGCCCGTCAATAGTGGTTGTCTCCAAGAGGACATGCGAAGCCTCTGGAGGATCTAGAGGCTCCCCTCTTCCTAGGCAAGTATCTCATTTTTTTTGTATTAGTCTGCCCTGGGTTCTCTTTTTCCTTCAGCCCCATAAGCATGGATACGTCCCTCGCCGTCATCCGTCCCGGAATCCTCCGTGTAGCCACAACGAAACCCCAGTCGGGCTCAGTCTGACTGAGTGATGTCAGTCGGGGCCAACTGCACTTGCGCAGAAGGCCCCCTGCTGACGTCACACAGCCACTTACGGGAGCAGATTGCGGCTTAACGGAGGACGGTGAAGGAGCCATCCGTCCTTCTGGGGCTGCAGCAAGCTCCGGGTAAGTAATCATCTCTGGGTCACTTTAACACCAAAATGGACTACGGGAATCCAGGAAAGTCCCATTTGGGGTTAAGATGAAAACGCACCAACTTTATTTTCTCTTCAAATTTTCTTTAAGTAACTGAAACCCACAAAGACATATTTAATGTTGACAGCAACAGATGTACATTTCATATTTCAAGTGTTTCTTTCTGCCTGGACTTGAGCTGTAACTACAATTTCTGAACATTAAGCCAATAAATAATAAATATTAGAAAACATTTTGGCTGGAGTTCCACATGAATTAACTGTAATTAATTTCCAAGAAATGGGCACCTTACCCTGAATAGTACACACTGTACCGACAATAGGTGTGGATGTTCACATTTTATTAATCATTTGGCTCGGCGTGGGTAAGGGATTAGTACATCCCTTCCCGTATCGCGTTGGTGAACCTTTCATTTGTATGAAGACTTGCTATCAAGCAGCTCAGTCTAAGTAATCTACTGTTTTTTGGGGGGGTTATCATATTACAATATTGTGCTCTAAAGCAGAGGATGTATTCCTTGTTCCATAAAGTTAAAGCTTTTCTTCCTTGGAATGGTGCCGAGAATGTGTCAGCTAGTGATGTTACATGGGACGGGTGCTTTGTAGTCAAAATAAATTTACTGGGTTTTTTTTTGTTTTTCTTTACAATATATATTTATAAATTATTTAGTCAGTGTTTACGTATTGTCAAATCTTTAATCTCTCTGATTCACTTTCTGAAATTTATCAGACAGGTAATCACTGTGGAATGTTTGTTTACTGAGAGTACTAAAGCCAGTAGAAAATATCTTCCAGAATGCTCTGAGCGGTGGGAGGGTGGGTAGGGAGAGAATGCTGCACAATAAACATCGTAGACTAAGCCTCAGTGGGAAGGTGGGGCTACACACCAATACAGAACAATATATAGCTATAGGAATTTTCAAAAGCTGAAAACAGGATTTTTAACGTATAAATGGATATTCTGAATAATTTACTGCATTCTTCTATACATCGATACAGTACCTCTTTAATATCTTATGTGGACTACATCCAACTGCAGACCTAAGGCACTACACTTCACATACCCTAAGTATCTTATTAAATGGCCAATTATTTTGACTTGAAAGTCCAAAAAAATAGGTTAAAAACACAAACTTCGAAGTTTGCAACGCCCACTTTAGAGAATCTTTAGTGCTTCCTGTTCAAAGAGGAAGCAGATAACATTTCTTCCAGAAAAAAAAACTATGATATGTCCCTGTATTATTCTACAGTTCCAATCCAATTTAGAAATCAACCCTCCATGGATACGTAATCCAATGCTCATGTTTTAATTGTGTAGAAATTAGAGGTGATACAGCATATACAAGCCATGACTCATACAGTGGGTTGCAAAAGTATTCGGCCCCCTTTAAGTTTTCCACATTTTGTCATATTACTGCCACAAACATGAATCAATTTTATTGGAATTCCACATGAAAGACCAACACAAAGTGGTGTACACATGAGAAGTGGAACGAAAACCATACATGATTCCAAACATTTTTTACAAATAAATAACTGCAAAGTGGCATGTGCATAATTATTCAGCCCCCTTTGATCTGAGTGCAGTCAGTTGCCTATAGACATTGCCTGATGAGTGCTAATGACTAAATAGAGTGCACCTGTGTGTAATCTAATGTCAGTACAAATACAGCTGCTCTGTGAGGGCCTCAGAGGTTGTCTAAGAGAATATTGGGAGCAACAACACCGTGAAGTCCAAAGAACACACAATACAGGTCAGGGATCAAGTTATTGAGAAATTTAAAGCAGGCTTAAGCTACAAAAAGATTTCCAAAGCCTTGAACATCCCACAGAGCACTGTTCAAGTGATCATTCAGAAATGGAAGGAGTATGGCGCAACGGTAAACCTACCAAGACAAGGCCATCCACCTAAACTCACAGGCCGAACAAGGAGAGCGCTGATCAGAAATGCAGTCAAGAGGCCCATGGTGACTCTGGACGAGCTGCAGAGATCTACAGCTCAGGTGAGAGACTCTGTCCATAGGACACCTATTAGTCATGCACTGCACAAAGTTGGCCTTTATGGAAGAGTGGCAAGAAGAAAGCGTCCCGTTTGCATTTTGCCACAACCCATGTGGGGGATACAGCAACCATGTGGAAGATGGTGCTCTGGTCAGATGAGACCAAAATGGAACTTTTTGGCCAAAATGCAAAATGCTATATGTGGCAGAAAACGAACACTGCACATCACTCTGAATACACCATCCCCACTGTCAAATATGGTGGTGGCAGCATCATGCTCGGGGGGTGCTTCTCTTCAGCAGGGGAGTTGATGGGAAGATGGATGGAGCCAAATACAGGGCAAACTTGGAAGAAAACCTCTTGGAGACTGCAAAAGACTTGAGACTGGGACGGAGGTTCACCTTCCAGCAGGACAATGACACTAAACATAAAGCCAGGGCAACAATGGAATAGTTTAAAACAAAATATATCTATGTGTTAGAATGGCCCAGTCAAAGCCCAGATCTAAATTCAATCGAGAATCTGTGGCAAGATCTGAGACTGCTGTTCACAAACGCTGTCCATCTAATCTGACTGAGCTGGAGCTGTTTTGCAGAGAAGAATGGGCAAGGATTTCAGTCTCTAGATGTGCAAAGCTGGTAGAGACATACCCTAAAAGACTGGCAGCTGTAATTGCAGCAAAAGGTGGTTCTACAAAGTATTGACTCAGGGGGCCGAATAATTACGCACACTCCACTTTACAGTTATTGATTTGTAAAAAATGTTTGGAATCATGTATGATTTTCTACACAAATAAAACATGAGCATTGGATAAAGTATCTGTGGAAGGTTAAGGCGTAAATGGGATTGGAAATGTTGCATTCTATGCTCAAGGTTTGATGATCCTCTATCCATCTATCAGACCAGAACTCCCCTCGGTTCACACTTTGATTCCTGAGGCCCACATACTACCTTTCTATTTCCTGTATGATTCTACCCCCTCAGATAGGGTCTGTTTAGTCAGGATTACAATATGTAACAGTACACACCATGGGTGCCCCCCTCACTCGCATTCCCAGCATAATAATCCTAGAGCTCCTGGCAGCAGCTAACAGAGAGAACCCTGACATAACAGGCATATCGCTACAAGACATTAGTCTTTGCAGATGATCTGCTAATATACATAACTAACCCAAGGATTAGCAATCATATTACAAGCGTTTAAAGATTTTGCAATAGCAGGCAATTTTAATGTAAATCTGTCTAGGTCGCTACATGTCTCTTTCCAATCTTTATCTACAAGATTTACCCCAAGCAACCCTACATTAATTATATAAGCGTTCATATCCCAAATAATTTGTCCAAACTATTTAAACATATTTTACCACTCTTGGCTCCATTTTAAACTGTCCTTAAAGAGAGTCTGAAGCGAGAATAAATCTCGCTTCAGACCTCATAAATAGCAGGGGCATGTGTGCCCCTGCTAAAACGCCGCTATAGCGCGGCTTAACGGGGGTCCCTTCACCCCCAAATCCCCCTCGATACACCCGGGGAGCGCTTCCTGGTTGGGGCAGGGCTAACCGCCGCAGCCCTGCCCCACGCGCGTCTGTCAGCGCGTATCTCCGCCTCTCCCCCGCCCCTCTCAGTCTTCCTTCACTGAGAGGGGCGGGGGAGAGGCGGCGATGCGCCGCTGACAGACGCGACTGGAGGCAGGGCTGCAGCCGTTAGCCCTGCCTCCAGGAAGAGACAGCCAGCGACCTTTTCACGACACACTTTTGCGGGGGGTGGGTTGGGGGTGAAGGGACCCCCGTTTAGCCGCGGGATAGCGGCGTTTTAGCAGGGGCACACGTGCCCCTGCTATTTATGAGCTCTGAAGCGAGATTTATTCTCGCTTCAGAGTCTCTTTAAGAAGCAGGATAAGGATACGTTCTCGTGGCTAAGCCGCATTAACAACATAAAAATGAACCAAATGCCGAAATGATTATCCTGAATGCAGACCTATCCCTATAATATTCCTAATAATTACTGGAAAACTTTACGTAAGCTCTGGTTACATTTCATCTGGGAGGGTGGACAACCAAGGCTAAAATTACATGGAGGCTTGTCATTTTCCACCCCTAGAATTTAATAAAACAGCTAAAAAATTAACTGCATTAGAATTCCTTTATAGTAAACTCTAAGGGATCAGGAAAAGTAGTTTACTATATCAGAAGTTCACTATGTCAGAATTGGTCATACATTGTTTATTTATACAGGCCCACTTGCTGGGTCCTGAGGACTGAGTTTACTTTATCCAGAGGCTTTCTATATCAGAGTTTATTAAAATGAGATTCTACTGTAGTATACTAGACTAGATTGAATCCACAGCAAGATCTCCAAACTGAAGGTCCCAACCAAAGAGACCACCCAAAGTGAACTGTGCTAGCATTGTTTGTTGACTAATCATTCCAGCTTGCAGGCACATTTCATGCAACCTGTATGCAGCATTGAACTGGGTCAGTCAGAGTCTTCAGGAAGGAGACTTGACTGTTACAACCTGCATGGAATTTGCAACCAAGATGAAATTATGAGCATCTCGTTGACCAACTCTTCTGCCATTGTATTTATGTTCATACGAATACAGCTGGGGCAAGAGGTCCAATTATGATTTATTTGCAATGAGCATGAAAAAAAAAATACAGTAGAATTTCATTATAGTAAACTCTGATATAGTAAACCTCTGGATATAGTAAACAAAGTCCTCAGGTCCCAGCAGATGCGTCTGTATAAATATACATTGGAGTTGCTCCTGACAATGTTTGTTGTGAATAAAAAATGTTGTTATCAAACGTTCTTTATAAAGCGCTAACATGTTTTGCAGTGCTATAAATAGATAGGGGATATAATACAACGTTGAACAATATAATACGGGCATATTACAGTGTTGAACAATGGAAAATACAGGGGGCCATATGCAATTTACTTTTTCTCAAGTTTTCTCCTATATTAAATTCTCACACTTTATCAATAAAAGGCCTTTTAAGCCACCAGCAAGCAAGGGAATATTTAGAATAACTTTGAATTCACTTTTTCCCCTTTCAGAATGCTAAAAAGTTATTTTAAACAGAAGAGAAAAAAAAATGTCTCGTAGGAAAAACTTAGGAGAAATAGTGAACTGAATAAGGACCAGTATGTTCTATTATGCTGTACTTAGAATTCTATTGTCCCTCTATTGATGTGAATGGACGTGCAGAGAAAATGCAATGTGCAGTATCTCAAAGGGATCCAAATGCACCATAATAGCAATACATTTTTTAGGTTTTAGAGTTGCCTTCTTGCATTCTTCACTTTTTTTTACTTAGTTTTAATGTTTCCAATTTCAACATTCTTGTATGTTTACCCATATTAACATCTGCCAAAGTTCTACCGGCTACATAGGGAATTATTGTGGCAGAAGCTGTGCATGCTTGCTTTATGGTAGCTTATACAATACTGTATAAACAAGGAAAAGGATGTTCTCGGAAGCATCATTTTAGAAGGTCTCCTGGAACTGCTTTCAGATTTGGAGAAGTCATCAAGGCGTGTTTCAAAAAGGTGAAACCAGGTGGACAAATTATGAGCAAGACGTGATTTAGTGATGACTTCAGCAAGAGTGGGTGTGGGATGGGGCGGCTTGTGTCTACAGACTCATAAGATATACAGTTCGGTAGACAAGAATGTTAATACCAAACCTGTGTCTTGATTGGCTGGTGTAAACCTTGCCATACATGGTTAGATCCCTCAAATGCTTTCTAAGATGCACAATGAAAATATAGCTCCCTGTATTATGTAAAGCACTATACTGGAACTCTCTACTGTTTCAGAAGCATGGCGCTAAGGCACTGCTAGCACTTTAGGCCTCATGTTAGCCTTGTGATAATGTGCACATTTCAAAATGAATTCTATAACTTGTAACCCAAGTTCCATTCATGACATACTGGCAGGAAGAGGAAGATGAAAGTTTGTTGTATATTAAGGCCCATATGCAATTCAGTTTTTCTTCTACGTTTTTTCCTAGGTGATATTTTATTTGTCAACAAAATGCCTTTTCAACAACCTGTAAGCAAGAAAATACTTAAAACGTTAACTACGTTGTGGTACTTTTTCAAAAAGTAGCTGAAAAAAGTACTGTCAAAATAATTTTCTTGTTTGCTAGTGGCTCTAAAGACATTTTATTGATAAGATAGGAAAATATCACCTAGGAGAAAACTTAAGAGAATAATATAGTTAAACAGTTAGTTTGGGAAAAAGTTAACTTAATAATAAAGTTACACAGTTAGTTTGGTAAACAAAAAAAAGAATTAATTTTTCCATAAATAACTTTCCTGCACTTTACTGCAATTAGAAAAGTTACAAGAAGTAAGTGACTAAGTACTGTGAAAATTATTCTGAGTATTCTCTTGCTAGCTGGTGGCTTGAAAGGCAATTTATTAGGAAGGTGGGAATGTATCACCTAAAAGAAAACTTAGGAGAGGAGAAAAATATAATTGAATAAGGGAGTCTTGCGAAAGGTCAGAATTGGAGGCTACTCTAATAATAACAATACGCTTGCACTGATTGCCTCTAACTATTTCTAGTTAGGATAGTGCTGAAATGAGAGTGGCAACTTGTCAAACATACCATTTAAAGTGAACTTGAACTCTTGCACAGGACTGAAGATATACCCATATATACTCGCGTATAAGCCGACTCGTGTATAAGCCGAGGTACCCACTTTTCCCTCAGAAACCAGGTACAAGTTATTGACTCACATATAAGCCCTCTCCCCAGTATACCCCTCTCCCCAGTAGCCAGATGTTCCCCCAGTACAAGTCAGCCCCCTTTCCCATAGCCAGATATGGCTATATGGCATCATAGATATGAGACACAGCGATTGCCACACAGAAAGAATCCCTGATCATTGCTTGCACACTCCGCTCCACAAGCCAGGGGACACAGGTAGTCTTAAGCAGTGCACTATGCACACCATGTTGCAGGGGATGAGGAGGGAGAAGGCCAACACAGTAGGGAGCCAGCAGGACCACTAGTGCACAATCCTTACACTCCTCTTCCAGTAACAAAACCTGCTCCACCATCTCCATCTGTTTTTCTCCACTGACTCGCATATAAGGCTAGGTTGGTAACTTTTCAGCACATTTTTTATGCTGAAAAATATGTCTGCTTCCATGAATCAGGAAGTAGAAACAGTGCAGATTTATTTTAGGTTTTGTATCAGGTGTAACAAAGAAATGTTTTTTGATTAAAGGTTATTATGCTGTTGCTGATCGTTTAGAGCAGAGGGGACGTTCTGAGTTCAGGTCCACTTTAACCACTTAAAGACAACTGGACGGCTATATTTGTCCAGTGTAGTTCTGGAGAGTGCGCCTACAGTTTGTTACTAAATGAGGCACATGGCTGGATAGTGTACTGGTTAAGGGCTCTGCCTTTGACATGGGAGACCAGGGTTCAAATCCTGGCTAGGTCAAGTACCTATTCAGTAAGGAGTTCAAGGCAAGACTCCCTAACACTGCAGGGTGGCCTCCTGAGCGCGTCCCGGTGGCTGCAGCTCTTGAGCGCTTTGAGTCCGACAGGAGAAAAGCGCTATACAAATGTTTGGATTATTATTATTATTACATGTGGTATCATTTTAACCACGACGAGTTGTAGAATACATTTTGGTGTGCCTTAAAGCTTGGGCCCACGTCACATAAAAAAATAGGTAGGGACAACCTCAATCAAACATAAAAAAATGAATTTTCAAAATTATGATCAAACTTGGGAAAGTTTTAGCAAAACTACAAGAGACATATGTGGTAACATTTTAACTGCAATAAATAGTAGAACTGTTTAGAGAGTTTTAGGTTGAGGCCCATGTCTTGTGTATTCTTTTTATTCACAAACTGAATCCAAAGCAATTAAATTTCTGCATATTCTGTACCAAAATAAAAGACTTGTAAAATGAAAACAAAGTGACAGAAGATAAAAGAAAATACATATATTGCTACCTTAGGAACTTGGCTTTTTAAATATGTATGCCATGAGGGTATATTACTATTATTTTTGCAAATGAGGTCTTGTAATCATTGATAGTGCACAATGAGAAACCAAAAAACTGAAAGAAAGACACCTTTATTTCCAAATACAATATTTTCACCACCTAAATGTTATAATAACCAAGATGAATAAGCAAATACAATTAGTGGGTTTAGCTTATAGTTAGCATGGTTTATTGTAAAGCTATAATGGATGTAAATGAAGAAATAGTGTGTTTTTTCAATTTTTTGCCCTTATTTTTCCTTTGAAGTGCATAGGAAATAAGGTGATTACTAAATTATCACACACTAAAAGCCTAATTTGTACTGAAAAAAAACAATATTTAGATAATTTAGATGTGATAAGTAGTAATAAAGTTATTGGCGATTGAATGGGAGCAGCGTGGATATGTAATCATTGCACTCATCCTTAAGTGGTAAAAAGCCATGATCTGAAGATGGACTTTATGTTTTTCAAATTATATTAGCCCTTTCTGTTGCAGTTACAGTTCCTTCATCTTACTTTTGTAATCAAAGAATGCAACAGTTTGTCTCCTGGGATTGATAAAGGATTGACCATTAATTCTTTAGATTGTAAGCTCGCAAGGGCAGGGCTCTCACCCTTTTGTGTCATGGAATGTTATTGTAATTGCTTGCACTCTGTTATACATATATACATTTTAGTCATCATATTAAATTTGCTATTGTAATCACCTGTTCTGTTTTTCGTACCAGTGTTGATGTATACCATATTAAGGCTAATTTCACACCAGGACGTTGTGTTAGAGGGGGCGTTAAGGTCGCATAACGTCCCCCTAACTCAACGCCTGGTGGTGCTGGATCTGGACGTCAGAGTGAGCCGCGTTGTGCAGCTCACTCTGGCGTCAGTGATGCCGTGATGCGCACTCTTGTGCGCATGCGGCATCACGTGGTCCCGCCGGCCAATCGCCGCACAGAGCAGCTGCTCCAGGAAGTAAACACTGCACGTCATAACGTGCAGTGCATATTAATTAGCCATGTGCCTGGCCGCTCTCCGCTCCTCCCCAACATTACTGAGCATGCGCAAGCAGTCTAACGCGGCTCAGCCGCGTCCAAAGTACTGCATGCAGTACGTTGTCTTGTGACGCAGCGTTACAATGTAACGCAACATCCGCACTGTGAACAGCCCCATTGATTTTTCATTACTGTGCGGTGGGCTGCGTTACAGGCTGCTCTAACGCGCGCCTGTAACGTCCCACTGTGAAACCAGCCTTAATGTACTGGTATATCATTGTCTGTATTATTATGTATCCCTTATTTGTTTTCTTACATTGTGGAATATGTTGGCGCTTTATAAATAATAATAATAATAATAATAAATTGTCATAAAAAATACTGGTTAGATTATTGTAAAAAAAAAAAAAAAAAAAAAAAAAAAAAAAAAAAAAGCACAGTTCCCCATTGAGTATAAAAACAAAACCTTTGGACTAGTCTAGGTAACAAGGCTCTTCCATTGCATAACAAGCTTGGCAAATCAGGGAGGCTAATAAATAGCATATAATGCTCCCATTCAGTTGTCTAGAATTTGAATATCACTCCCAGCATTCTAGATTGTACATAAGCATCTGACTGAGATTTTCGATTTAGCTCCTGGCGCTTTTTTCTCTGCTATTATTTGATTTATACACCTGCCATACTATCAAGTTTTATAATTTATTTTGTTGTATATCATTGATTCTGTAAAATGGTAAGTAGATACCTTATGGTATGCACTATCACCTTGTTGGGTACTGTTAGTGTTCAAATTTGGCAACACTTGGTTCTGAACCGGAACACACACATTCAGCACCATTTCAGCATCAAACAGCAGGACAGGGAGTGTTTTATTTAACTCGAATATTTCCTCCTCCAAGCTTGGAAGGAGGAAGTATCCGAGTTATATGAAACCCACTCTATCCACTCTGTTTGGTGCTGAAATGGTGCCATATGCCTGTGTTTGGGTTCCGAACCACGTGGTGCCGAATTCAAACACCAACATGATTGTTGAGGAATTTCCCCTCTCTTTGTTTTATGCAAAATTATGGAAAAAAAACAATACAACAATTAAAGCAGAACTCTGGACTTGCAATAAAATATTATCTGCTGGAAATATAAAGGTTGAAAGAAAAACTGCGATTAACACACAGTTGAGTAGAAGCACCATAGACGTTCAGATTTCAGGTTCACCAACTAGAAAGAAATCCTTAGTGACAGTGTTTGTTAGGAGGAGGAGTCTTCCTTCTGCCTTTCATAAGGTTCAGGCGTGTTTCCACCTAGGCCAAAGCCCATCCACCCATTGCAGCCTGCAGTGCACATCCTTCATGGTGGCTGAGTCAGCTGATGCATCACATCCATGCCAACACCATGAGTAAGCCAAGAGTTCCAACGAAACCAGTTTGGCATGGTATTTATTACCGACTTGGTGGCCAGGACCAGCCTCACATCCATTACTGCTCCGCCTGTGGCTTGCACAATTTTGGGATGTTATTTTGGCACTGCAACTCAGCAAGGTGAAATTGATGCTTCTCTTAGACTGTTCCATCTACTCTTACGTGCCGCACTATAGGTGTGTCTCTAGATTGAATTTGTGACATGCTTACATTTATACTCCTAGTATACTACTATCTGTATAATATCTGAGGACACTCACATGCACTGGATGGGGCTTGTTGGAGCACAGTTTGTCATCATATGCATCACACCTCTGAAAGCATTGTTCAATGGGCTGCAGGTATATGTAATGTCAAATGCTATGACTAGGCCTCATTGTTGTGATATTTGACAACATTTGCTACACACCCTCGGTGGCACTGCTTCATAGACTATTAATGTACTGTCTTATTTTTTTAACAGCAGTTTCACAAACATACTGCTCATATCTACAGATGGATCATGTAAATTTGGGCACAATACTATTATTATTATTTTTTGGATTTATATAGCGCCAACATACTGTATTACGCAGCGCTGGACAATATATAAGTTTATAGACAATTATAATAGCCCAATACGCAGGCCGCCCTCTATTTATAGACGTAATTTGCGGAGTGGGTGGGCGAGTCCCGCACCCAAATTTACATTTATAGATTCATTTTTAACCAGTTCAGCGCCGCAGTGCCGAAAATCTCATGCATCCGAGCAACGTTCACCTCCCATTCATTCGCCTATAACTTTATTGCTACTTATCACAATGAATTGATCTATATCTTGTTTTTTCCGCCACTAATTAGGCTTTCTTTGGGTACTACATTTTGCGAAGAATTATTTTTTTCTAAATTCATTTTAACAGGAAAATTAAGAAAGAAATGAAAAAAATTCATTATTTCTCAGTTTTTGGCCATTATAGTTTGAAATTAATATACGCTACCGTAATTAAAACCCATGTATTTTATTTGCCCATCTGTCCCGTTAATTACACCATTTAAACGATGTCCCTATCACAATTTATGGTGCCGATATTTCATTTAGAAATAAAGGTGCATTTTTTCAATTTGCGTCCATCACTATTTATAAGCTTATAATTTTAAATAATATAATAACATACTCTCTTGACATGTATATTTAAAAAGTTTAGACCCTTGGGTAACTATTTATGTTGGTTTTTTTTTTTTAATTGTATTTTTTTATTTTTTGTGGGTAATTTTTGGTGTGGGAGGGAAACTGCTTATTTTACATGTAAAATAAGCAAATTCTTTAATTAAAAATGTATGTGGGTGCAGTTTACTATTTGGCCACAAGATGGCCACAGTGAGAAAAGTCCTGGATGCGAACGATCTCGCATCCAGGAACCAAAATTCAGAGGAGTTGTTTCCTGGGGGCAGAAATACCACGCTCTCTGGAGAGAAAGCGTCGGTATTTCTGCGGGGAAGTTAGATCGGTGAATGGGAATTATATTCCCATTCACTGATCGGGGGGCTAGCGGCGGGTGCGCGCGTGGGCCCGATCACGCGCACCACGCATTGAAAGCAGCAGTGCCTTTCTGGACGAGAAAGCTCGTCCAGAAAGGCCGAACTGGTTAAAGGGGGAGTGGATAGGGGGTCTTTAGAGTTAGCCGTGTGTGGGTGGGGGGAAAGGTTAGGGTTATCTACCCACCTAGGGTTTGGCGTGTGTGTGTGGGAGGGTGGTTTAAGGCTATCCAGGGGAGTTTTAGTGTCAGGCACCATCATGGGGGGGATCAGTTAGTGTTAGGCATCAAGTGGTAGGGTTCTGTGTGAGAATAGGGTTAGGTCATAGTAAAATACTGGTAAAATTACAGATATTCTATTACCGTTATTTTGCACCCATTTTAAGTTGCGGTGCTATTATATGTACCCCTACACATCGCAGTTGCGATTGCGGTAAATTTTACAGCTATTGTGATTTTCAAGCAAGTCAATGGGAGTGTTTTTTAAAAAGCTCTCAGAAAGCTCTGATGGCCAAAAAGCGCTCAGAAAAAAGCTTATAGGTTGATTGAGCTCTGAGGAAGGCTTCATAGCCAAAAGCGTAATCCTTTTCTTCTAATTTAACCAATAAATGGTATCATCCTGATTCAAAACGTCTTATTTCTAGTGGACATACAAACACTTTTGGCGCCTATGAACAATACTTCTGAAATACCGTATAGTGGGCTGCTAGTGTGGAAATGTAACTCTTGGACTTTTTGTGTTCTTTATTGCACTTATTGAAGACTCATTACAGCTTTGGCATTGCTTGCTCATGTAGGTTCCAACATACACAAACCGCATACTATCTGCAGACTCGATTTTGAGGTGACAATAATTAATATGCATATGCAGAACAAGAATCATCTCTAAGGAACTATATGCATTACTACTTTAAAGTGGACCTGAACTCTTGCAAAGAACAGAAGGAAAACAGAGAGAAATGCACCTTGTATGTATGTAGAGAGTTTAGCTTGTTTAAAGGGGACCTAAACGCAGACCTCCTCTCTGCTCTAAGAGATACACAACAGCATAATAACATTTAAACAAAAAACATGTATTTGTTGCAGCTGCTACAAATCCTAAAATAAATCTGCACTGTTTCTACTTCCCGATTCATGGAAGCAGACATATTGTTGACAGCCTGTACTTTCTAATGGGCTTATCTGCCATAGGCAGTCATGTGACACAGGGGAGGATCAAATTACAACTTGTGATTAGACACAAATGAGGGGAAATGAAACAGGCTAAACTCTCTGAATACATTCAGGGTGCATTTCTCTATGCTTTCCTTCTGTCCTGTGCAAGAGTTCAGGTCCACTTTAATTCCCCCTCATCTGTGACTAATCCTAATTGTAATGTTATCCCTCAGCTGTGTCAGCTCAAGAATCTCGGCAGATCAGCTAATTTGTAAACAGATGTTAGCCCTATGTCTGCTTCTATGAAAGCAGGAAGTAGACACACTGGAGATTTATTGCAGGATTTGTATCAGCTGTAACCAAGACAAGTTTTTCTTTAAAGGTTATTATGCTGTTGCTTATCTTTTAGGGCAGAGAGGAAGTTCTAAGTCAAGGTCTGCTTTCAATCAATACGTAGGCTAAGCATTTTTTGCTGGGATGAAGAGTATCTTATTAAGCACTGGCAGGTCCTTTTATCAGGGCGACACTATAGGATTTGTGCATATATGCTTTTAGGTGATCACCTTTAGATATGTGCATTGTCTGTCAGCAATTATGCTAAAAAGTTAACAAAAGGATACATGAGCAAACCAGGATGTGTTAAATAAAGTATCTCGCTAGTTATATCAGTTATTCCAATTCATTTAGGTTTTCTTTTTTTCCTTGTTTGCAAATGCATTTTTCACTTCTGTGAAGCTATCTTTTGTTATCTCCAAAGGTATATGGGAATATGATAAGCGATCCAGTAAACCACGACTGTACTGGTTAACAACAAGTGTTGGCTATTTAAAGTGGATCCGAGATAAACTTTTACTCATTGCATAATTGTGTTCCTTTCATATTGTTTATAGGGCGTTCCTCAAGCTAAATACTTTTGTTGTTTTGTTTTAATACTCTAATTCCCTATAAACTAAACAAGCCTCGCCCACAGCTCCTTTTGTGGCTTGGCATTGTAGCAAGGGCTTATGGGAGCTCAGTTTGGGCAGGAGGATGAGGAGGTTACTAGCCATTGATTTCAGAGGCAGAGGGGAGGAGGGAGGATGAGAGGGGACTGAATTTACACACAGGCAAGCTGATAGCATCTCCAGCCCTCAGCCTGTGACAATGTGACAAACAGAACATGGCTGCCCTCATTGTATCACAGGAATAAATAATCATAAACTTTTGAAGCAGTGTGCAGCTAGATATGCTGTGTAAACTATCTAAACTTTAGATAAGATATATAGACAAGTTACTTGTTATAGTTAGTTTTTTCATCTCGGATCCGCTTTAATGATTAAGAAATTTGTCACCCTCATCTAGGTCATATGTATTAGGGTGCGGGGTGCAAAGAGTTCAGCTTGAACAATATTTTAACTGTTTGTAAACTTAGAGAGCGACGAGAGAGCAGGCGGAATTCAGCTGGCAAGCACAATGGTTGAGTCGGCAAATCTCTAACAACTGCTTCATTCTCTAGACTATCAGTCCAAACAACAAAGCAGTGTGGTTCCCAGCAGTCTGTAATGTACAAAAGATCTTAGAAACTTTAAAATAGAGATGGACAATTCCAGGAAAATTCATGGCGAATCATGTGGGTGATGTAATCATGTGAATGTTTTAATTCAATTTGATTTGAAAGTTTCCGGCTGGCTAATAACAATCGAGTGATCATGGCTAAAGATCAGTTCTGCTTCATGCGATGTCTAAAAAAATGAAATATTCTCTTTTAGGAAAATTCATGTAAGGTAGAGAAAAACTATAGTCTTGGGCTGTGTACACATCACACTGTCAGGTAACTCAGGGAAACTATGGGGGCACATGGGGGCTGGGACACACTACAAGGAACAAAAAGTACTGGGACACATTCAGGGGAAAGATATCTCAGGGAGAAAATGGAAATCTTAACTCCCTTCAACACTGGGAAGCTGGAACACACAAGTAACATAGAGAAGTTGGGATGTACTATGGAGGACACTGGGAAGCTGGGACACACTATGGAGGACATAGGGAAGCAGGGGTATATTTTGTCAGAACACTGGGAAGCTGGAACACACAAGTAACATAGAGAAGTTGGGATGTACTATGGAGGACACTGGAAAGCTGGGACACACTATGGAGGACATAGGGAAGCAGGGGTATATTTTGTCAGAACACTGGGAAGCTGGGACACACAAGGGACATAGAGAAGTTGGGATGTACTATGGAGGACACTGGGAAGCTGGGACACACTATGGAGGACATAGGGAAGCAGGGGTATATTTTGTCAGAACACTGGGAAGCTGGGACACACAAGGGACATAGAGAAGTTGGGATGTACTATGGAGGACACTGGGAAGCTGGGACACACTATGGAGGACATAGGGAAGCAGGGGTATATTTTGTCAGAACACTGGGAAGCTGGGACACACAAGGGACATAGAGAAGTTGGGATGTACTATGGAGGACACTGGGAAGCTGGGACACACTATGAAGGACATAGGGAAGCTGGGGCATATTTTGTCAGGAGAACACTGGGAAGCTGGGACACACAAGGGACATTGAGAAGTTGGGATGTACTATGGAGGACACTGGGAAGCTGGGACACACTATGGAGGACATAGGGAAGCTGGGGCATATTTTGTCAGGAGAACACTGGGAAGCTGGGACACACAAGGGACATTGAGAAGTTGGGATGTACTATGGAGGACACTGGGAAGCTGGGACACACTATGGAGGACATAGGGAAGCTGGGGCATATTTTGTCAGGAGAACACTGGGAAGCTGGGACACACTATGAAGTCTATAGGAAAGTTGGGCCACATTTTGGCAGGGAGACACTGGGTAGTTGGGACACTGAGATGTTGGGACATATTGTACAGAATACTTGGAAGCCACTACAGAGACATACTCATTCACTAAGTAACCCACTCCCAATATATACACTCTATACATACAATGACAGACACGCCATATTCCAGCAGAAAAAAACTTGCAAAGTTGCTTAAAGACTTCAGAAACTGTGTAATCCCCCCCCCCCCCTTCCTTGTGTTATAAAAACAAATATAACCAACTGGAATCCTTGTTCTGGCATCTTGCAATAATTCTGCTACAACCGTCTCTCTGCTTGCATTGAAGAATCTCTCCACAGAACTCATCATGTGCAGGGTGGGGAGTTATTACAAAGTGGAGGATAGTCACAGTAACTGAAGGTGGGGCTGTGGAACGTATTTGCAAATCCATGACTATTTTGCTAAATCTGTAAAAGGTGAGCTCAGATGGTGTAGCTCAACCAACCACAGTGAGGTTTGGCTTTGAATTGCAGGTAGATGTGTATGTGCAGGAATTCAGCAGCCACTTGTAAAAGAGAAAAGAGAGGGTATGATTGGAGGGAGGCCAGAACCCCACATGGATTCCAATATGGCAAGAAAACATGACTAAAAAGGTAGCTCTCAAATTAATGGCCATTTTGCCCCTCATATGAAAAAGAGCTCCACTGATATTAGGCCTGAACGATTTTAAGAAAAAAATGAATTGAACGATTTCTGTCTGAAATTGCGATTTTGATTCGATTCACGATTTCCTTCAAATCAAGCTTCCCCCCCCCCCCCCCCCCCCTTTGCCTGTTTGTTCCCCCTCTGTCTGGAAATGACGTGACCGCGATAATTGCCGCTTTGACGATTCCGAAATTGTGATCTTGGTGATCGCGATTTCGATTTAAATTCAAATTATCTTTCAGGCCTAATTGATATACATATAACCAAAAATAACTGGGAGATATGAAGTGAGGCACTGTTAAAATTAATTCAGTTAAAGCATCACTCCAGTCATAGAATATAACCCACAACATTTTCAGTGTGGTCAGACTGACTAGTTTATTAGTCCCTGAAGTCATACTCTAGAAATTGTTGACCCATGGTATGGTCCATGACCCCAGTTTTTGAATGAGCAGGTCCACAGAATGATCTCACTTGCTCACGTTGGCTTGTAGTGATTAGAAAGTAAATCAGTGAATGTCCAAAGTCTGGTTGAACCATATCTGGAACTTGCACCAGAGGAAATGGAATTTTGCAGTAGGCTAATCCAATCAGGGAATAGTCCGTTAATTTATTGGCAGTTCCTGGTTGGTTTAGATATTTAATGCCAGCTGATTTATCAATCAGCTGCCAGGTAGTCGGCAGTTCACAAACTGGATTACTGTCAAACAGGAATTTACATATTCCAATTGCGGCTCTCTTGTGAAGAGTTTTTACCTCAAATGACCAACCCAAACAGGTAAAACAACACTGCAGGATTGGGGAGGTAGTTACTCACACAATGAAAGTCTATAGGAAAAGGAAATTCTGCTATTATCCAGCACGCAAGAGAGCGCACGATGGTGCAGTGTGAAGCTGCCCATGCTCCCAAAGACTTCCAAAGCTTCCCACGGCGGCAGAGAGCAGTATTCGACTGATTGGTTGGATACTGATATACTTTAGGAAAGTATGTTTGATTTTTATTTGTGGGGGGATTTTCATGTACCGTATATTCCGGCGTATAAGACGACCCCCCAACTTTTCCAGTTAAAATATAGAGTTTGGGATATACTCGCCGTATAAGACTACCCCTCTTCCAACGCACACTAAATTAAAGTAAAAATAAAAATATCATGTGCTGGTGCTGTGTATAAACAGATACTGGTGCTGTACTGTATGTGTTACCCAGTATATAACAGTATATAGTCAATTGACTTGTTGCATTGGTCAACTCTCCTTAAGTAGACTGGTCAGCTCTCCGGTTTATCAGAGCGGTATGGAAGAATAGATTGCGCTCCCTCAGCAGGGAGATCTGAGAGGCGGTAACAGGATAGGGCGTATCACCCCGCATCAATGACACCCGGCGTATAAGACGACCCCCAACTTTCCAGAAGATTTTCAAGGGTTAAAAAGTAGTCTTATACGCAGGAATATACAGTACTTTAAGGGTTCTATCATAATTGTAATCACCTGCAAAATTAGTACTGTGTAGCAGAAATAGTGTATCAGTGAGCACATTTTACAAATACTGTTTAAAATGGGCACCAAACGCCTAAAAAAATGCTATAAAGGTAAAAAGCCAATATGCAGGGCTGTGGAGTCAAAAATCATCCGACTCCGACTCTTCAGTTTATGAAGCCACCGACTCCAAGTACCCAAAATTGTTCTGACTCCTCAACTCCAACTCCTTAGTCTAATTTTTACAAAGGCTATGGATTTGGTAAAAAAAAAATCATCTGATTCTGACTTCTCAGTTTACTGAAACCTCCAACTCCAGGTACCCAAAATTTCTCCGACTGACTCTACAGCCCTGCATATGCAACAGGTGTCAAATGGTGGCATGCAACAACTTGAAATGCACTCAGAGCTGAAACTGTGTACTGAAAAAAATAGCTGAACATTCATGATACATTAGCAATGTGATCTCTTCACTGCACGCTCAGAGGCATGACACCTGCAGTATTTGACCCAGGCACCTGTTCATGTCAATGGCTCCCCGAGCACACCCCAGCGATGACGCCAAGCTTGGCCTGGGAATTTCCAAACAACATGTAACGTTCACATACAAATACATTGCAAAAGCAGAAAGCCTGTTTACACTGCAGCTATAGCAGACGGCAACAATCTCCTCAGGCAAGTGAACAGTTAAAAGAAACTGCAGCTAGTTAGATAGAGAAAGACACTGCTCTCTATAACAAGATGTTCAGCTCACATTCAGAAAACATTGGCCAATGATTTGCTGTATTTTCTTCAGGCTCAGGGGCTGCCTGAGGGAAGGAATTTGACGTCAGAAGAAAAAGAGCAACAACAACTAGAGTCATTGACCTCTGATGTCAAATGAGGTGAACAGCGAGCCTGAGTGAGCTGTCACATGGTCACTATTCAGCCAGTCAGCGGCATTGAAGTAAAACACATACATGCCCAGCCACAGAAAGATGACACCCGCTGCTGCTACTAGTCCATGATCTGACTTCACTTTCAGTACAAGAACTGTTTGAATTACCTGAGAGAACAGACTGGCAGAAGAGGTTTATAAGGCTAGAAAGTGCAGCTCTGTCACACTGCTGGCCGCTACAAGTGCAGTGAAACACTGCACTTCACGCAGGTTCCAAGGGAAACCATACTCCACAGAGAACACATTAGAAGTTATACATTCACCTCCTTTAAATATTAACCAAATTAGGAAGAAGAGATAGGACCACTATCGCGAAAAACTGTAAAATGTAAAATACATGTAAACACACACAAATAAGAAGTATGTTTCTTACGGAGTAAAATTAACTAAAAATTACTTTTCTACTATAGAAATATAGAGTAGAAATCTGATGGAACTTACAGGTTTTTGACCTGTCTTCTCTTTCAGTTCTGTCAGATTTTTACTGTCTAAATTTAAGTGACAGCAACATAAGAGAAAAGTACTTTGTAGCACATTTTACTCTTGGAGAAATTTACTTTTTATTTATGTGTTTTCATGTATTTAAAATTTATAATTTTTCACAATAGTGGTGCATGAGGGAAAAAAAATATAAATATAAAAGGACTTAATTAGAGATGGCCATATGCTATTAATTTTGTTTTTTGTTTATGTGGCACTGGGAGCTGAAAAATCACATTTAAGTAGCATTGCGACAGTGCAGTGAAGCATACAGTACAACAATAGCATGGCTCACTCCCACTGTATACGCGCACACTGACCTGTAAAAGCAAAGCATGCAGTGCATTATCCCGAAACCCACAACTCGCATTTAATGTGAAAGCATTACAGGAATATCATTGCATCGCATTGCAATGATATTGTGCTTTGCGACCTGTGTTTTATGCAGACTAACACAACCAGTGGACGGAACAAAGCCCGTTTGAATAGTGAGGCACTGATCATTGTGTAAAAAAAACTAAAATGGTGAAGACAGGGGCACTATCAATACACTGTGTAGTTGTATGATCAAGAACCCTGCAAAGAAAGTTGAAGCAACAGAGAAACACTTGCCCAGAGCACCAATCACTATATTTAATTCATTCAGGATTAACAGTTAGTACTGGTTCACACATTCATTTTTGCAGCGTTTAAGACGTGGCGTTTTTTGGGATCTACCGCCGACCCATTCAAGTGAATGGGAGTGTTTAGAGCTGGCTTTTGCAGGCTTTCACGAATCCCAGCATTGCATATCATCTCGAAAGCAATATGTTGCTTTCAGAGATGGTAAACGCCAGGAAACAATTGCAGAGACCCGAACTGCTAGCCTTGAAGGCTAGGCTAGCATCTAAACACTGGCGTTGAAACGCCGGCAATATTATTACTATGTGTCAAACTGCTATAGCCACATAAAAAAACCAGTGTTTCTGGAGTACAACCAGGTTTGTTAAACCTATTATAATTACACAAATGCAATGTTCAGGCGCACATCACAAAAGTCTCTTAAAAGTTCATATGCAAAATCCAAATGCTTCAATGGAGGATTACATCACATGATTGAAGCATTTAGATCTTGCATATGAACTTTTAAGAGACTTTTGTGATGTGCACCTGAACATTGCATTTGTCTAAACGCCGGCGTTTGAACGTGGTGCTGAGTGATAGCTCGGCAAAAGCCCGTGTAAACCAGCCCTTAGGTTACTTTCCCACTATACACGGTGCATTTCCTGTAAAATAATCAGAAGTCGCATCACAAGTTTTTGATGCGATGCGACATATACAGTGCAGGACAAGGTCCACAGACTTATGCTTACGTTGCACCCAGAACTGTGCTCATTACCTGGTAAAGCACTGCATGCAGTGTATTATCCCAATAGAATGCATCGCGCCGCACTGCAAATATGCCATTGTGAAAGCGATATCTATTGAAATATCATTGAATCGCGTTTCAATTTGATTATATTGTCCACTGCGCCATGACACAAAGGACATAGGCCCTTTTCCAATTCACTTTTTGTCCTGATTTTTCTCCTAGGAGATATTTTTTTATCTTATTTAAAAAAAATGATTATTCAGCACTTAGCAAATTACTAAAACGTAGGTCAAACAAGTTATATTGAGCTTATTTTGAGCATTTTCTTGCATGGTGGAACCTTTAAAGTAAACCTGTGAGATAGAACACTGCCTCTAAGGGGTACTCATGTCAGGAGGATGAAGCCTCTGGATCCTAAGCAGGCTTTACCCATCCTCCACAGACTCATTCCATTGCTAGGACCTCTGAAGAGTAGCCTCCTGCGCATGCACGCTGGCTCTGTCCCACTTGGGAGGAAATAGCCAGGGCCAATCCGGCCCAGCTATCACCAAAAGAAAGCTGAGTGGGGCGGAGCTACCCGCATGTGCGATGTGCCAACACTGGAACGAGACTGCAGAGGAAGGCAGGGGAAGCCTCTTTAGGATCCAGAGGCTTTCCCTTTCCGAGGCAAGTAACCTCCTAGTGCAGGGGTGTCCAAACTTTTTAGGCCAAGGCCCATATCCTTGTTCTTAAGACTGCTAGGGGGCCGAACTAGCAAACTTAAACGTTTGCTGATTGATGTTAGGTGCACTATGCCTGTGACATTTTGTCAAATAAAACATTCCCGTAGGAAATAACTCTGATACAGTGTGCAGTTAGCACAGTGGCAGCTGCTAATCAGTGGTTGTTACTGCTGCTGCCATAGTGGCAGTTGCTAATCAGTGGCTGCTACTGCTACAGTGGTGGCTGGTAACCTACAGGTGAACAAAGAGGGAGTCCATGTGACACCTCAGCTATGGCCTTCAGGCAGCATGGATTTAACAACTGTAGGGAGCTTTTGAGCCACCGGAAAATACTCAGTGGGCTGCATATGGCCCCGCCAAGACTTTGGACATGCCTGCCCTAGGGCACTTTTTTCACTACAGGCAAACTTTAAGGCCCCTTTCACACCGGCGTGGTGCATTGCCTGGTTAACTGCAGGCCGACGCAATTTGGCAGAAGTGACGTATTTGTCATAGCCCCGATGCAAGCGCATCTCTACCTTAGTGGGCTACTTGTGCAGCAACGTGCAGGGGACCAGAAATCATGTAAGTCTATGGCAGGGGTCTCAAACTCAATTTACCTGGGGGCCGCAGGAGGCAAAGTCAGGATGAGGCTGGGCCGCGTAAGGAATTTCACAATCACGGCGCATCGCCACCTCTGCCCGCCCCTCTCACTCTTCCTTCACAGAGAGGGGCGGGGAGAGGCGGCGATTGACGTCAGGAGGGGCAGAGCTGAAGCTGAAAGCTCTGCCCCTTCCAAGAAATGCCAGCGGATTGCCCTCTGGGCGATTTGGGGTTCTGCAGCCCTCGTTTAGCGGCGGGGATGCGGCGGATTACTTGGGAGCACTGAAGCGAACTATAAGGAAGCTTTTGCCAGCGAGGGACACAAAATATTGTATCGAGGGCCGCAAATAGCCCGCGGGCTGCGAGTTTGAGACCCCTGGTCTATGGTGACACATATATATAAAAAGTGTGTGCGGTATCATTGCTGTGTCCATGCGCAGAAACTCATTTTGTCATAAAACATCCGCTTATTTTGTTTCTTCGGCCACAGGAAGTGAGCACTTGAGAGCCTCACTTCTTGATTGGCTGTCAGCCAGAAGGGATTACTGTGCAAATCCCTGAAGGCTGTTTTTGGCGTTGCGGCGCGATGATGGCATTGCACTGCAATGCTGGTTAGCAGTGTGAAACTGGCCCAAAGGAATTGTATTGCTAGGGATTAAAAATATCTCATTGGAGAAAAACCAGGAGAAAAGTTAATAGTATATCGGCCAAAGTGTGAAAGAAATCTAAGAGTCTAGTGCTACATAAATACACAGTATTAAGAGGTCTTATCATTTAGTGACATTTTCACAGCTCTAGCAATATGACAGGACATACAGACAACTCATTTCAGAGAGCTGTTTCCCACTACGAGTTTGGCACTGGTGCCAGTGAAATTATTGGCAAACTCAGGTCAAAAGCTCTCAGTGCCCGTCAGCACCTCCTAAAAGCGCAAGTCTGTACCAGTCAATACCTGCTTAAATGCCTAGTCTGTGCCAAACAAATCCTACAGAAGCTAGTCAATCCTTGTGCTTTTCGGTGCACCTGGAGCGGATATATGATTTAAATGCTGAAACCCAATCAAAAGTTGGTTGTCAAGTGAAAGGTTTTCCAGTCCAACTGACTTTTTCACGATCATCAATCTTTTTATTTTACAAAATCATGGCAATCTCGAACTTGCGTGTATGGTGCCTCGAACCACTTCCTCTGAGCTTTCAATCAACTGAAAAATCGGATGAGTTTTATAAAATAAAAAATAGGAACAACTGTAACTCGTGTGGCCACCTCAGAGCTGACTCCAACCTGCATAATTGTAAATACCTTCTGTTTTAAAAAGGCAAACTTCTGTTTTAGATAGCAGTTTTATGAAGGGGGCTTTTTGTTCCTTTTTAGCCCATTTTACATGCCTAGAAGTTCTGGTTCACCATGAGCTTGCTGTAGCACCTGCATACACAAGACAGTGTGTGTGTGTGTGTGTGTGTGTGTGTGTGTGTGTGTGTGTGTGTGTGTGTGTGTGTGTGTGTGCCTTAAAGCTGCGTACTCATCGCCTGACGGCTCCTGCAACGTGTCCCCTTGACGACAGTCGTCAGCAACGACTCTTCCTGTTGGTGGGTGAAGCGCGAGGTGTCACACAACGTACACGGCGGCACGAGACTTCCAGAGATCGCGGTA
The DNA here is from genome assembly GCF_040937935.1 of Hyperolius riggenbachi. NCBI lineage: Eukaryota > Metazoa > Chordata > Amphibia > Anura > Hyperoliidae > Hyperolius > Hyperolius riggenbachi. Next base: position 324,810,728 of record NC_090650.1, read on the forward strand.
CTTTGCATGGTGTCGCAGGGAATCTTAAAGATCCGCCGTGTCGGTCTTTCCTCATCGGGGCGATGCTAAGCGACGTTCGCATCGTGCGCCTGTAGGGTACTAGGCTTAATGACTGCACAGCTTCTAGGACCGTTTACTCTGATGCAGAGGGTGGGTAAGCAATGATGTCAGGGGTTAAGGTGTAGGGCAACTGATCAAAGTAAGAACAGAAGGAATAAACCCTAAAATAAAAAAATTACTAACTTGGGAAAGTTTTTTTTCTATGTAAATAACCCTTCCCTACAGCTTCAGTGCCCCCAAAAAAGTATCCCGACTGTGGATAATATGAGGTCAATACGGCTTTATGGACAAGTTCTCTACATTGTTTTCTAGGACTGTGTTAAAGCATCTATTAGTAGCTGACATAAACGCTCATCTTAAGCCAAGAGCATTAATATGCCACAACCAGCTATTAGCTTATTATACATGTATAATCAGGACTGAGCATGCCGTCTATTATTTTCCAAAAAAGCTTCTGAATTAAGCAATACGCCTACAAACAAGGAAATCCACGCCGAGGCTCAGAGGAGTCATCCGAGGACACGCACTGCTGGATTCTTACCAGGTGATTAAACTGGGAAATCTTTAAAGAGGAAGTAACAGCCTGATGCTTTGCCTTCTGCAGAACTACAAACACCAACTAACCCACAACTACCAGAAGAAAAAGAAGCTTTAACATTAAACTATTTTCTGGTGTGCATGTGTGAGCCCCTCCGAGGGACAGTTTATTATATAAACTGTTGAATGTATTCTTTAAAGGTCCGCATAACGCAGTATATCAGCATTATCTAAATACAGGAAATAAATAGGTAAACAAAAAGCTTTACAAATGTATTTACGGTACTTTGTTTAATGCTTTTTCTGGTCAGCTTTCCCATTCCATTCTATGAGCACTAAGTGGTGTACTACAGCTAATATACTAACAGAATCTCATTCACGTGCACATGGCCATTACAAATAATATTTTCTTCAAGTTTTCCTATGTACATGAAAATATTATATTATTATTTACTATTTATATAGCACTGACATCTTCTGCAGTGCTGTACAGATTATTTATAGCCTTATCATTTATATGTCTCTCAGAGGGGCTCACAATCTAATCCCTATCACAGTCATATGTCCATCGTAGTCTAGGGCCAATTTTTTGAGAGAAGCCAATTAACTTACCTGTATGTTTTGAGGATGTGGGAGGAAACTGGAGTGTTCAGAGGAAACACACAAAGACACAGGGAGAAAATACAAACTCTGTGCAGATAGTGCCGTGGCTGGGATGCAAACCAGGAACCCTGCAGTGCTATCCACTACGCCACAGTGCTGCCCATTGTCTCGATATATACCATTGTTTCAGGGCTGAGTTGGAACAAATTTGGGGTATCTGGAGTCGGTGGCGTCATTCATAAATGGAGGAGTTGGAGTCGGATGAGGTTTGTACCCACTCCATAGCCCTGCATGGGCTGTGGAGTCGGAGTTGAGGAGTCAGAATAATTTTGGGTACCTAGAGTCAGAGTCAGTGGTTTCATCAACTGAGGAGTCAGAGTTGGAGTCAGTGCTTGCTAGCGCTTGGCATGAGCAGAGGACAGGCAGCTCCTCCATGGAGTTACATCTGAGCACATAGTGTGTCAGCAGTTCAGAAGAATACCATATGAATTAATTAAAAAAAAAAAACACCCAAAACTACCCTAAACGCATGCAAAGCCTAGGCCATACCCCAAAGTCATAATTTTGAATACTAGGGATGCAGCAGGATCCACATGAAAGTACAACAAACATTCCAGCAATCTCTGGCTTGCCAGTGTTTTTGGTTTTGTTTTTTCTTATTACAAACATATTTAAAATTATATTATCCATGTAGAGATTAAAGGACGTAACTCACTATGCAAAGCGTCTTTGATTCAGCACTTCTCGTTCTTCCAGGACAGATTAGGTAAATAAGCTAACATAGGAGGCCTTAACCAGCTTTGTAGTCTCATCTGTATGAGATAGCAAAAGTACTTCTCTACCATTCACATTAACCAAAAAATAAATGGTATGCCCTTCTAGCCCTTTTCTTTCTCCCTGTCAAGAGTTACTATCACTCATAAACTTATCAGATTTACTTTTCAAGAAAGTGATGAGATGATTGCAGAAATAAGATCTTTTCACAGAAATGTTCATCTCACAATTATCAGCTTTTCTCAATTATACAGTGAATTGTATGCAATTAGCAGATACTTTCAGTAAATTGAAGCATTTTCCTTTAGTTCTGAGTAAATTGAAGTATAGATGTTCTCTTAATTCACTCTGAGGGCTCCATTTACTAAAGCTGGCCATACGCTGCTGGATCAGGAAAAAAAATCCAAACTTACCAGAAATAAATCTTTTGTTTGCCTATTTGCTATCTTGCTCCACTCAACATTAACCTAGGCAGTGATCTCCCCAGAAATTTTTTCCAGCCGGGTGGCATAAAATAGTGGCTGGGTGGCTTGATAAAGTAGCTGGGTGGGGTGAGATGAGAGAACGCAGGGCCAATGCTTCTGTGCGCAACTCTGCTTACAGCATAGGAGGAGGTGAGCCGATGACAGCCGGGTGCTCACCAAAACTAGCCGGGTGCAGCGCCTGGCTAAAAGAGCCTGGGGAGAACACTGCTAGATCTCATCAATCATTTAGATGAAGAATTAGCTTTCCTGATACATATTCCATCAATATTACCACCAAACACCGACTGAGAGGGCCTTCATTTTAATAAACTTTCACTAGATTTTCTGTTATTTAATCTTTCAAAAATGTTGCATAGTGAACCTGAAGAGGGCCAGACACAAAATAGTTAGATACTTAGATGGTTGAATCCCATAGAGCTTTCTCAGTCAACGCTCCATCCCATTGTTTCACCACTGTTCCCAGTTTTAAGTTATTTGACCAGCAGGGCAAATACTCCTCGTGCAGGCTTTGGAAGTATTTGTGTCTCTGAGTAGTTCCGTAGATAAGCGGATCAGTATTGTGCATGCGCCCGTCTCCAGAAGCACTCAAAAACATGAGTACTCCTGAAGCCTGCTGAGGAGTACCGAAGGCACGTTAATTCAATGAAGGACAGCAGTGGAACAAGAGGACAGAAGAAAAACGGAAATCCTCTATGGGATCCAGAGCGTTCCCTCTACATAGGTATCTAACCTAAAGCGAGTTTCCTGCTTTAAATTCACTCTAAGATTCTTCACAGCTGGAGATCCACAAAACTACAGATACAGAAACTCTTTAGGGGCTAACTGCATCTCTATCTGGTAGGAAGCCTGTATACTAGACATCCCAAGTGGTTGTATACATGCTAGATGGTTATACAGTAGGTCAACGGGCCATTTGGAGTTGTGTCGGCCATTTAGCAGAGAGTTCCCAAGAGCCGTATTATCACAGCCAAGCTCATTATTCTCCTCCTCCTTCCCCCACTACACTGTGCACCACGCCATTGTCCATTACGCCCCCCCCCCCCCCCCCCCCCTTCCTCCATAGAAACAGAACCTCTGTGCACAGAAAAGTCACACAGGAAATTATATGCAGCTTATTACTGGGGCTATCAAATTCACTTCCTGATCATTTTGACTGGCCCCTTCGCAAACTACATACAATTTGCATTAAAGTTGCATGCAAGCAGTAATTATTAACATCTCATTGAACATCTCCAAACAGCAATACAGGTTACTCTCACTGATGAGGCTCTGCTGAGCATTGGTGAGTCCAGGGAGTTCCGCTGGACATCCAGATTTTGAAGTGTAGCCATGCCCTCACTATTCTGTTCTACCCTCTCCCATGTTATGCATGAATACTACAGCCAGACAGATGTCACATGGGGAGAGAGGAAGAAGACGGTAGACAAATTACAGTCAGATTCTGATCCGAATATGGCAACTCTGAGGGGCTTAACAGGCCTCTCTTACTGACAGCAGCCAGAGGTGCTGAGATGGTAAGGCTAGTGTTGTTTTTTGTTTTGTTTTTTTAGCAACAACATTTCGGTTATCAATTCTCTACAGTAGACCTACACAGGAAAGCACACACCTTGCTTTCAGTAAAAAAAATGATGTTTCTTTGTCCCAGTTTTATGTAAAGAACTGTAAGCGGTTTTGCGAATTTTGCACTTTTTGAACAGCATCCGTTTCCCAAGAGCAATATAATTTGAGGTTAAAAAGAATTCCCAAAATGTTCACACAGCTGAATGGAGTGTATACAACCAAACTAGTCACAAATATTTCAGTGCTTGTACATACTTTCATTGTCCGTCTGTCATGTCATAAGCATTTTGTTCTCCATATCATTAGGATTAAACATTTTTTACAGGAAACATATAATGGAAATCACAATCAGATTTATGCAGCCGATGAATTAAAAAAATGAAGCTAATGTCCCTCTCTAAAGCTTCCAATGGAAACAAGCACTGCATAAGCCAGTGTTTCTGAAACCTCTCCTCGTTACTCCCCAACGGTGCATATTTTTCAGGCAACCTCCCTTATGCACAGGTGTGGTAATTAGTGTCTCAGCTACATGGAATCCACCTAGCTGAGACTCTAATTACCCCACTTTTGCATAGGTGAGGTTGCCTGCAAAACATTCACCATTGGGGATACACGAGGCCAGGTTTCAGAAAGACTAGCATAAGCCTTTATAACAGACAGAACAATGGTCTAGGGCTCTGCCTGTTCAGTAAGCCAACACCTATTTCAGTAAGGAGTTTCTTGGGCAAGTCTCCTTAACACTGCTACTGCCTACTGAGTGCGCTCTAGAGGCTGCCTCACAAGCGCTTTGAGTCCGACAGGAGAAATATTATATTATTATTCACACTAGTTACGGCATGCAGGATCGTGATTTTGTGCACGTGTTAATGCGTTGGGGTCCTTTTCAGCACTAACGTCCACACCTCCAACACAAGATTACCTAACCAGAAATCATGTATGTCATGCGATAGTGTGCTCATGGGTGCATTAAACTGCAACATGTGGGAACTCTTTCTGTATTGTGAACAGTGACATGAAGTCAATGGACTTTCAGGTTACCCCGCGTGTCACACACTATGTGTTGTGTCACATAGCTGGCAGCACCATGCGTAGTGCGAATGAGCCCTAAGGCGGTCTATGTTCAGCTGCAATATGGAGCCTACTTCCACTGTGGGGGAAATTTGATATATTTTATTTCTCCTCTTCTCAAATGGTTTGTTTACCTACAAGAAATGCCTGTTCTCTCGTTTATAAGGCTGGAGAAAAGAAGTACCGTAAATACTCCAAAGACAAGAACAAAAGAAGTGAATAGTGCATCAAAAAGTTGGTGAACAAAAGTCACATTGCCTTGCAAACCAAAACGTGGAGATAATTGCAGAAAGTGGAGAGTTCTTTTTAACCTCAAATTATATTGCTCTTGGGAAATGGATGCAATGTACACGTATTGGTGCTGAAAACTACCACAGTTTTTTCAGGTTTTGGCCACATTTCGCAAACATCACCAACAAGCTCATGGCAGTTTTTGATTTTACTCTACCAGCTGCTTGTTTTCCGGCATTCAAAATCGCATCGCAAGTGTGAGTCAGTGTGCGTACAGTGGGACCAGACACCGCATATTGCTGGCCGACCGCACGGTTCTTTTTTTCCCCGCAAGCCTAGCGATGTCACTCCTGTGCCGCTCCGTTGGATCTCCTCCCCCCCAGATAACAACAGAACGCAGTAACGATCCCTCGCTGGCGGAATGAGGAAGTAATTATGATTTTGGACATTGAGGCTATGTTCACACTATGCGCCCATGCTGTGTTGTCGCATGTGAACACACTGCCCATGTGATTGTAATGGCGAGTCCACATCTCTACATTGTAATCCTCCGCACTATCCAAGTGAATGACGCAACGCATATTGGGCTTGATTCACTAAACCGTGATAACAGATATCCCGGTCGTGCTAGCGTTTTGCGCGTGTTATAACATACGTAATGTTTTGTGCACGCTAACGTGAATTTTCACGTGAAAACGTTATGCGTGTTATAACCCGTAGTGTGAACTTAGCCTAAAACCACAATTATTTGACCAGTCCGAGAAAGAGTGAGGTCCAGGCAGGGCTGTGGAGTTGGAGTTTGAGTCAAGGAGTTGGAGCCATTTTGGGTACCTGGAGTCGGAGTTGGTGTCAAAGGATTCATAAACCAGGGCTGTGGAGTCGAAGTTGGAGTCGGAGTCAAGGAAATTTTGGGCACCCGGAGTCGGAGTCATGGTTTCATAAACTGAGGAGTCGGAGTCGGATGATTTTTGTACAAAATCCACAGCCCTGTAAAGTATTAGACTAAGGAGATGGAGTTGAGGAGTCGGAGCCATTTTGGGTACCCGGAGTCTCATAAACTGAGGAGTCGGGAGTTGGATGATTTTTGTACCAAATCCACAGCCCTAGTAAGTATTAGACTAAGGGCCCTTTTCCACTAGCAATCGCTAGTGTTCGCGCTAAACGCTAGCGTTTCAGCAAAGTTCCAAATTCTCCCGACGATTGCAATGCACTGCATAGCAAAATCGCGGCAAAAAACGCTCCGCGGCGCGATCGCGATTAAGTAAAAAAGAATCGCGGTAGTGGAAATTACCTACCGCTATTCCTATGTTATTTGGCAAACTAAAGATTTAAAAATACTAGCGGTTTGCGATTTTGCGATTCAGCATGGCAATTGTCGCTAGTGGCAAAAGGGCCCTAAAGGTGGCTCTTTTTGATCCAATTTTTTTCAGCCAACCTTACCATTTCTATGTAATATAAGGGAACTGCCTAAATTATCCATTCAATATATTCACTCAATTTACCCTTATACTACATAGATTTGGTAAAATTGGATGAGGAAGATTGGATCACTAGTGGCCCCCCTAAGGAGTCAGAGTCAGGGAATCAGAGTCAGAGCCATTTTAGGTACCTGGAGTCGGAGTTGAAGTCGGGGGTTTCATAAACTGAGGAGTCGGAGTTGGGTGATTTTTGTACTGACTCCATAGCCCTGGGTCCAGGAGCAGAGGACAGTGACTGTAGGCATGTTTGCTACAACATCTAGATAATTATATCATTTTAGAAAGGTAAGACTTTAAACATTGTTACTACTGGGATTTTGGCTCTATGACAAGATGCTATCTTTATATAACATAATTTCAACTCTAATGATTGTCTTATCTCTATATTATCTTTCATTAACCAAGTTGCTCATAACAGTGGAAGTGGATTATCATTACAAGCATCACCATTAACTAAAAGCAAGGTTACCCAAAGCAACCATCAGACTGTCTTCCAGTAGCCCATAGCAACCATCAGAATCCATCATTCAGTAGTAACCATCAAACTCTAGTTTACATCAGAAACCATCTTTCTCTAGTATTTTCACAGTAAAAGACACTAATGTAACATTTTCTGAGGGATGCTGCACTAGATCACACTGCAGGTTTTGGCAAGATGTTAATAAGTGCAACCGTGTATACATGCACAGATCATTTTCTGGAACATTTCCTCTGCGAAGACTCTACTGGCTCAGCCAAACTGTCATATTGATCTAAAAGCAACTTAGGAAATCTTCCAATCTGAGATTTTAAAGTATTTCACAGATCATGTTGAATAGCTGCGATTTTAAGAAATCAGCATGGAATATATTCTCACGCTATAGTTTAGAGGCAGATAAAGGGGGTTATTTACTGCAGGAGATGTGTCTGCGGGTGAGGTGCAATTATGTGTGCGGCAATTCCTTTACTCGGCCACTTCAGCTGACTGGATGTGAGAAGTAACTGTTCATTTGTAAAGCACCCACAAAATAATAAGGATGAGGTCACCCGGCAACAATATACGAGTGTGTCTTCTACCCCCTGCTGTACTCCTTTAGGATATCACAAAAACACCATCACACAACCATGAAGAAAAAAGATGGACTTGCAAAAACAGCAGCGTCAAAACTATCGGATATTTCTCTATAGCCCGGATGATATTATTATTTTGCATTTAGCTATTCTAAGTATTATGCATTTATATAGTACATTTCTGCAGCCTTTCAGAGAGCACACTCAGCATTTCACATCACTAAGTGACCCTCAAAGGGGCATACAGTCTTATGTCTCTACCACAGCCTAGGGACAATTTATTCTGGAAGGGAAGCCAATTATCTTTCCACTACTGTATGCCTTCTGAAAGAAATCTGGAGTGCCTGGAGGAAACCCACACAAATACAATGAGAACACACAAACTCCATGCCAGTAGTGTCCTGGGAGGGATTTGGGCCTGGAAAGCTAGAACAGCTGCCCCAGTAGCACCGCAGTTTGTCATAACTATATCATATCCTTATTTTAACTTCCCACAGTAAGTTTTTCTGTTTCCCGTAGCCTTTGACCCAGCAAGGATATCTATATAAACAGGCTCTCAAACAATGCCTGTGTGTACCTACTGGTCCTGATTGCACTTCCTGACTTCAGAGATTAGAGTTCTGTGGACCCTATTAATGGAAACCTGAGGTGGAAATAAATTGAAGAGATAAACTGTATCTATCCATCTCATTCTAAAACTGACCTTTTTTTTAACAGAATCAGACAGTTTTATTTTGTTTTAACGCTAAACAATTAGGTTTATTATTGTATTGTCTAGGCTGAATGATAGTCTTTCAGTGTCCCAGTGCTACAATATATGAACTATTGACCTTTTTTATCTAACCCCTGCACTCAGAAGCTGTTCTCTGTCAGGTAATAGTTTTATGGCTGTAATTCTTTATTAGTGAGGGTTACACTTTGCTTGACTAGGTCACGACTGGAGAGAACTTGCATACCGGAATATTTAACTTTTTCAAGCAGGAAAAGAAGAAAAGGAACACAGCTTAGTGATTTGTATGCTTGGAATACAGCATAGTCATTTGTACATACACCTTAAACTTGTCTAAGATTAGGCCAGATGCAATCATCATAGATCAGTACACAGGTGAATGAAAAGAAGTTTTTGCAACTTATCATGGCAATCTACAAACATATTTGTTTTCATTAAGGCCAGTAGTAAATTTACTCAGGTATCAATCTTCATAAGGCTGCCAATTTCCCTCGACATACTACTTTTATGGGTTATGAAGTAGTGAATAATTAATAAAAATTGAAGAAAAACTACTTCAAAAAGGTGATTTAAGAATAGCTGGACTTCATATCTTTTCTCAAAAAGAAACTCTTTATTAATAATTGACCTGGAAGTCGGAACTCTCTGTACTGCTCATTCAGAGCTGTTTATTGTGGGAGGAGCACTATGACTGCACTGTGCTGGACTTACTGAAGGTGCGTTCTATTAAGCCTCTTTTTCACAGGAGGCTGAACTGCGTGCTTGTCAGGTCCATCCACAGGGGGATCGAGCTGCACCGGAGGACAGTGAGGGAACCAACGGCCTGTAGGGGACTGGTGGAAGCCCCAGGTACATATAAGTTCTTTTTTTTTCATCTCAGGATTCCTTTAACAAAGTCTGTCAAGAGCTCTCATGCACAGTGCCTCTAGTGATTCTATTTGAACATTACATCCACTACACTAGATACTCTTGGTTGACCTGAGAAAGTTGATTAGTCCACGAAACACATTGCATTGTCCTGAGTTATTATAAAACTTTTTTTAAATGAACCTCAAGTGGTCTGTTTTTTTTATGAAGGTACGCCCACCACTTATCCTCTAAACTATTGTTTTATATCCCTTTGGCGCCTCCTATGCAGACATGTACGCTTGGCTCTGTAGAACAGTATAAACTGTACTCGGGAGAGGTAAAGGAAGGAAGCCTTTACAGACATCCAACAATCATTCAATTCAATCATAAAAAAAAAACTATTTTAAAGGGATAGTTATCTACTGCCTGCACTAGGCTTTATATAAGGCTGCTATGCGGCCGGGGAAGTAAACTGAAGAAACAATATGTGCAAGCAGTTGGAGTGTTTCTATGATCACTAAGTAATTAGATCTTACAGGAACTTAGAATAGGCTGCAGATTAGCTGATGGAAGGATCAGAATGTAGAAGTAACAGTATTTATATGGGATTGCTATTATGATCAGTAAGTAATTAGATCTTACTGTACTGTTGGTACAATGGTAACATTAAAGCAACTAACTAATGGTTCATACCACTTCAGACTTATCCACAAAATGAGCGTTACAACAGCGCAATGTGTTAGCGCACACAAACACGCCTCTGTGGGTAAGTTCACACCTGGGCATTGTAATGGGCTGCATTATCCTAACGTGCTGTGTACACCACATTTCTGGACTATGGGTGTGGAAATGCACTTGTACCATAGCAACTGACCAGGCTATGACAAGCACAGCATGCGTTGTTTTACACTCATAGTGTGAAGGTGCCCTTTACAAACATTTGTGATGGTTTCAGGAGTTTTTGCAATGTGGATACAGTAGTACCCCAACCTCCGCAGACACGTTATTAGCAATATGTCATGTTATCAGTACTGCAGCTAGCTCCCACTCATTCCTCGCACCTCCCCTCTCCACAGATCAGAACACATCGCTAGGCAGCATTTGCAAAGGAAAAGATTGCTCAGAACAATTAAGAATGATCGCTTCAGGTCTGTACTGAGGTTTGCAATAGTTAAGCAAATGCTATGGCAGGAAATGGGCAAATAAATATGAAATTCAGATCTGTCCAGGAGCCAGTAGGAAAAACTTTTAAGAGCCAGCTCCATCAATAACAATTAAGGTGCTCATCGATGATACAATCTTGATTGTACAATCTTTCCACTTCTATGTAATATGATGGACTACCTAAACTATCTGTTTAAAGGTGCCCATAAATGGTACAATTTGTCCTTCAGATTCGATCTTTCAACACAATTTTTACGATCAAGTTGTGTAGAAAACGGCGCCAATCGACGTGATATGATTCTTTGGTGGATCATAAAAAGAAAAATTATCAATTTGAAAGTTGGATTTTATGATCTTCAATCGTTCCATTTATGTGAACAATCAATAATTGCCTTCCGATTAATTATGATTGTTCAAATTACATTGAAAGATTGCATCTGATGAAAAAATTGTACCATTAATGGGCACCTTAAAGGACAACTGTAACAAGAGGGATATAGAGGCTGCCATATTTATTTCCCTTTCAACAATACCAGTTGCCTGGCTGTTCTGCTGATCCTCTGCCTATAATATTTTCAGCCAAAGACCCTGAACAAGCATGCAGCAGATCAGCTGTTTCTGACATTATTTTTAGATCTGACAAGATTAGCTGCATGCTTGTTTCTGGTGTTATTCAGACACTACTGCAGCCAAACAGATCATCACTGCTGCCAGGCAACTGGTATTGTTTAAAAAGAAATAAAAATGGCAGCCTCCATATCCTCACTACAGTTTCCCTTTAAGGTAGACCACTCAAGGGGCCTGATTCACAAAGCGGTGCAAACACTTTGCACGCCTGTAAAAAGCCCTTTATCACGCCTAAACTTAGTTTAGGCGTGATCTGAAGGAATGCGCGCGAACTCCCGCGCGCAAAGTGTTGCGCGCGCAGCGCACCGTGCTTCGCGCGAAGCGCCCATTAAACCCTGTGGGGACTTTGCGCGCGCGCGCAAAACTTTGCGCGCGGGAGCTTCACGCGAATTATAGCCCAAAGCGGTGATAACTTCGCTAGTGCAAAGGTTATCACGCCTAAAGTCTTTTAGGCGTGATAACTGAGTTATCACCGCTTTGTGAATCAGGCCCCATGTACGCTTCTACTACATACATTTGGTAAGTGTGCAATCAAGATTGTATTATTAAAGGGCCCCTTAAGAGAAACATTGATAAGTTGGGAGTTTGCTACTTGGATCCAGGAACTTGTCCTTAGTGTTTTACTGTAAAAGAGAATACTAATGTGAAGAAGAAAAAAACACCTACAACTGTTAAATAACTGCTGTCTGCTTTATTCATTTTGTTCCATCCTCTATAATAATACACAAGTGTCTCTGTGTCCTCTCCGTGTGTGTGTGTGTGTGTGTGTGTGTGTGTGTGTGTGTGTGTGTGTGTGTGTGTGTGTGTGTGTGTGTCCGTGCGTTTGCGCTACTGCGCATGGACAGCGGTTGGGACAGGAGCAGGAAGGACCAGGGGGCCAGCCGGGCGGGCGTGAGCGCACGTGGCGGGCATGCATGCGCGCTGACGTGGTGGCAGTAATAGACCTACAGCCTGTTTTTAAACGGGCTAAGGTCACTAGTTTTTTTATAAAATCAGATCCTGTTACAGAAAAAGTGGCTGCATTCAGATCTAGCTAAAAGAACTGGACAACCAGTAAACTGTACTACACATCAGAGCCAGACAAATGCTCAGGTAGATAAAGTTTGCAGGCATTGCTGACTACATTATTGAGTATTTACTGTTTCCAGTGATGGCACATACTCTTACTACTTTAAAATGCCATCAGGCTTAATGGACTGAAACTACACAAAGATGTCATTCTGATTCTCCCTTCTGCATTTCTTCCTCACCTCAACACAAGATGCTAGTGAAAACAATGTTCACTTTAACAATGATGGTTCAAGCACATCTGAGGCTACAAGGTTACAAAATATTGAACACCTTATAAACAAAAATAAAAATACCTATGCACAAGTCTACACTACAGAAAGAAACTAGTTAATCAGCTCTTTGGGTCTTTCATACAACCAATATCAAGACCACTATATCAAGGACTACTTTTACAGCTACATCCATGGTGTATAGTATGCGCAAAAAGTTTATGCCTGCATCTGGCTCAACGGTTCTTCAACAGAAGAGTATGGCCAACATGCTAAAGTTCACAGCTGTGGACACTAAAGTAGAGGTATTGGGAATTATATACACGAGCAAAAACTACACTGCCCAAAACAGAACTGTAAAATAAAAACTATCATTAACAACTGCAAAAGTTTTGAAAACACTTCTTACGCTGTCACATATTATGTTTATACCGCAAACCACTTCAAAGGCTTGCTGATTTAGAATGCAGAGTATTGTATTCACCGTACTTGTTTGTGATAGGAACCTCATTTAAGGTCATCTGAGGCATCTTCCTCCCTGAAGTAAGCAGGGAGTACCTAACACATATCATTACTATTCTGGGAATTCCTATGTTTAACCAACATCATTGTTGTTGTATTCTTATTATCAGCTTATTACACCATACAGAACTGTCTCGATTTACAGTAGGTTATGTGCCAGAATCTTATGAAACTTAAGGTGTGTACATTCACTCCTGTAGCTGCAGATTGTGCCATCCAATAGTTTTTCTTCCAAAGTGCTGGACAGCACAACAATCTAAAATTTAAACTTATGTGGTGTGATTATGCTAAATTTAGGAAATGTTATGGGAGAACTTTTAGAACCAAATGTAAAAAAGTTCAAAGTGGTTTGTAGATGGCAAGAATAGGAAACATCACAGGTGAACAGAAACATTTTACACTTTAAACATGTGTACAAAGGGAATTAATTACCTGCACAGGGGACACCACTGTTGGGGAAGTGACAGCAGGTGAGGCAGCAAGCACCATGTGACCATTGGTTTCAGGACAGGAGGGCTGATGGTCACTCTTGACAGACACAACCATGACACAGTCTAAGGGCTCTGCAGATCTTACACAGAGTCTCTTTGGGGAAGGAGGACTGCAGGTCTCCCCTGATACATAGATGGACTGGTTGGAATCATACAAGGGTCTCTTGGGCGGCTCTACTTTAAGATCCTGTAACCCCCCATTTGGCTTGGGCAAGATGAATGTATTGCTGGAGGCTACTGGCCTATGCCCAGTGCCATTCAAGTCCATGGAGTAAGGAGGCCCCAGCTTGGTACCAATGCCAGCGATGCTGTTGAGGGTGGCCACGGACACAGCGCCAATACAGTGGTTGGTGTAGGTTTTTGAGAGTTTGGCTGCTTTGGAAAGCATCTGCATACGGGTTCCCAGCAGGTTCTTGCCAATGGCTTTATTCTCATACCAGGTGACATCGGACTCGCTGCAGTGGTCCCGGGGTCTCTGGAAGAAGGCCTTGCACAATGGGTTGCGCTTGGCTAGGTACTTGACAAAGCTGGCATAGGGGCAGAACTCTGTGCCAGTTTCGTACATACGGGGCAAGTTCTCCTCATCGCCCTCGGTTGTGCCCACTCCACCTGGTGCCCCCCGCTTCTTGCCCCAGGAGCAAGAGCGGGACTTGTGATAGGGCCCCAGTGCCTTAAAGTACACAAACCTGCGCCCATCTTCATCCATGGCAAGTCCAAAAGAGTCCTCCTCCAGCTCCCTCTGGTTCTCCCTGCCCCGGGTGCAGAAGTACATGCAGGTCTCGAACCAGACCTTGTTGAGCAGCCCGAAGGGAGAGGAGGCGCTGAAGACACAGGAGGTGTAGAGCTTCCTCAGGTCAGCTCGGGTGATGGCCTGCTTCTGCACCACCGGGCCAGCCCCCTGCTCCTCCAGCTTGCGGATGACGGCGGCCAGCGTGAGGTTAGCGCTGCGCAGCTCGGGGTCCTTGGTGAGGTCCAGGGTGCGGCAGTAGGGCGGCTCGTTCAGGTAGCGGTTGAGCGACGAGCGGATGCTGATGAGGGAAGACTTGCTGTAGAGCTGGCCGCTCTTGGACCTGGCCTCGGCGTAGAAGGAGCGCAGCACCCGGCACAGCGCCTCCTTGTCCATGCTCTCGAAGTCCGGGCTGTGCGCCTTCTCGCTCAGGTACTCCCGGAAGATGCGCACGGCGTAGCGGGTGGCCAGCCGGGTGTTCTCGCTGAGCCGGGCTCTCTCAGGGCGATCAGAGGGTCCCCCCTCCTGCAGGGGCAGCAGCGGCCGCTGGGCAGCACAGGGGGGCGGCGGGAGCATGCCAGCTGCGCGATCCCCCAGGCTGGCATTATAGGCGAGCAGCGCTCCGGCATCTTCCCAGTCCAGCTGCATGTCATCCTCCTCTTCATCCTCCTCCTCCTCATCTTCCTCCAGCAGCAGCAGCTCATCCTCGTCCTCCTCTTCTTCCTCCCCGGCGATCCGCACCTCCTGGATCTCATCATCCTCCTCCTCATCCTCCTCTTCTTCTTCCTCCTCTTCTTCTCCTGCGCTGCCCGGCTGCAGGCGGTGCTGGGCGCCCCTTGCCTGGGCATGCACCGGCTCGCTCTCTGCCGTGCCCGGGTTGCAGTCCCCGCTGCCAGGCATCCTCGCCATATTGCCTCTTTATCCCAGTCTGCCTGCTATGTATAGGAGGCTGTGTGCCGCCTCTCGCTTGTCTCTGCCAGTCCCCGGGCCCGGGCGCATGCGCTATATTGGACCGCGACTGGCTGGGTGTAATGACCTTCACAGACCGAGGGGAGGAGGCGGCGGGGAGGACGGCTCTGGAGACAGCAGCAGCCAGTGTGTGTGAGCATGCGGGAGCACAGGGGGCTACATGTGCCAGGCCAGCGCACAGGTGAGGCAGAGGTGACAGCAGGTGAAGTGACTGATCATATGGGATGTCACTGCACTATATGCATCTTCCCACTATCCTGCCAGTACAGCCCATCACTGCACACTGTGACTACTCAGCCACACAGCTGCTGCTTGGGTAATGATTCCACTGGGAATGTTACAAGTGGCTGTGATGATCATCACCTTGTTTGTACACGACAGACTTTGCTAAGCTCCAGCAGACCCAGACTGGCAGTGACTCCAGATCAAATCCTCCCATGCACTTTTTGCATCAATCCCAATGAAAGGCATGTTTTCTGGGTGTGTTTTGCTTATTTATGATTTTTGTTGATACATAACTGTGCAAAATTTCTGCAAATAAAGTTAAAGATTTTCAATAAGTTTGCAAAGGGCAACTGAAGTGAGAGAGATATGGAGGCTGCCATATTTATTTACTTTTAAAGGGCAAGTCCAATGAAAAAAAAAATCTACTTACCCGGAGCTTCTTCCAGCCCCTGGCAGCCTATCTGTCCCTCGCCACAGTTCCGGGGTCCCGGGCCCTCCGTTGCAGATACCAACTGCACCAGGTCAGCATCTTCTGCGCGAATAAGACCACGCTCACATGGCCTTGAGCATTCTGTGCGCAAAACTACTGCACCTACGCAGAACGATCCCAGCCACTGGAGCGCAACCTCTCTCTCACGCAGGAGCAGAAGATGCCGATCTGCCAAGGTTGGCATCTGCAATTGAGGGAATCCCGGGACTCCGGAGCTGCGGTGAGGGACATATCGGCTGCCAGGGGCTGGAGGAAGTTTCGGGTAAGAAGATCTTGTTTTTTTTTTTAATTTTCCTCAGATGTGTCCTTTAAATAATACCATTTTCTTGTCTGTCCTGCTGATCTTCTGCCTCTTATACTTTTAGCCGTAGACCCTGAACAAGCAAATGCAGATCACGTGTTTCTAAATTATTTGTCAGATCTGACAAGATGTGCTGCATGCTAGTTTCAGGTGTGTGATTCAGACACTACTGCAGCCAAATAGATCAGCAGGGCTGCCAGGCAATTGGTACTGGTTAAAAGGAAATAAACTGGCAGCCTTCATATCCCTCTCACTTCAGCTGTCCTTTAAGCTGGTAATAATGGACTTTATGACCGGTAAGAAATCTAAAATATCCAGGCACTTTGGTCATAAAGACACGTTTGCTCACTGATGGCTGAGTGTGAAGCCATGACCATAATTCTGACAGTTTCCGGTCTGTGAACCTGGTTGCATTGTGAGAAATAACGTCTTTTTCCAACTGCCAAGCAGCAGTTTTTCCCTCTGTGCATAGAACTCTCAGTAACAAACATTCTGTACAGATTACCTGGCAGAGAACTAAAGATGTCACCATTTCATAGTGTAAAATCAGGGAGAGGTAAGATTTTACAATGGGCAAACACTGACTAAATAAGCTATGATAAATATTGTAAAACATAATCAATTTTATTCATTATGTTATTTTTACTACAGTTCCTTTTTAAAATAGGCACCACAGGAAAATATCAGTAAATTACTGATAATCTACCATAAATCACTGCATAATTCCGATAGTAGAATATCAGTAATCTTTACCACTATTTTCCTACGGCCTAACATTACTCTCACACAAACCCTCCCTCTCCCTGCTAATGCTGAACCCTAAGCAACCCCCACTGACGCCTAACCCTAACTGACCTCTGTGCTGATGCCTAACCAACCCCCTGCCAATGCCTAACCCTAAAGGTGGCCACCAATGGTCCAATTTCTAGCGAAAAATCGTTTGAGCGATCATAATTTCTGATCGGAAGAAAAATTGTTCATTACACCATCAACGAACCAATTTTTGCTTCCTATCTATCACAACCAACAAGAAAATCCAAATTTTGGTTTGACCAAAATTCAATCAGACGACTATTTTTATAATCGGTTGTAATCGATTGTTTCCATCAATAGAAATGAATTTCAACCAATCCGATCTGAATTTCTGATCGCTCAAACAATTTTTCGCTAGAAATTGGACCATTAGTGGTCACCCTAACCGACCCCCTGCCAATGCCTAACCCCAACTGCCCCCCACCCCCACCAATGCTTAACCCTAACCAACCCTACCACAATATCCACCAATCCCTAACACAAACCTACCAGCTCCCCCCCCCCTCCCCCCAACATCTGCGCCAATACAACGGCCACCTTCGCCACTCAACTCACTTATTTAGTGCACATCCTGACAATTTTGATTAGCCCTGCACACAGTTTGCATTACATTTGCTTGCAGACCGAAATCATGAGCATCTCATTGCCCATCTCTGCCAGGCAGACACACTTGGTGGTAAATCAGATGAACAATGAATACCTGCGTGATGTTGATTATTTACCTGGTGTAGCAATAAAGCCATCACTTGGGTACTGCCTATGCATGACAGTAACTAATGAGCAGCCCCAGCCAGACATTATTTTCCTGTAGCTCCCATTGAACTTTGAACTACAATGGTGCAAAACGGTTTGTCTTCTGCCAAATCTAAAAGACCCAACAGAATGATAACACTTTGAACTATAAAGCCTGGTACACACTATCTATTATGATTGGCCAATCACTGACCAATTTTATCACCTTCATCTAGTATAATGCTGGATTCACACCATACAATTTTTCAGCAGATTTACCTGCCAGATCGATTATTTCCAGCATGTCTGATCTGAGAATCGATCGATTGTTGAGTGATTTTCTGACCGATTTCCGTAGAAACGAATGAAAATCGGTCATAAAATTGCTAAAAAAAAATTCAATCTATTCTCAGATCGGACATGCTGGAAATAATCGATCTGGCAGGTAAATCTTCAGAACAATTGTATGGTATGGATCCATAAGAGTCAATAGATATTAAATACTATGAACAGATTGTGTAGGTAAACCCTCATACTACATGGAGGTGGTAAAATTGGTCAGGAGTTAGCCAATCATAATTGAAAGTGTATATTAGGCTTTACACTTTCAACTGACACCTCTGCGTTGGAACCTTCTATCTTTAGCTTTGTACACCCGCACAACAGTTCTTGGCCGAGGCAGACAATGGGGGCGGGACCATCTGCCTTGGTGGATCGACTCTGCCAAGTTCTGGCTTATGGTGCAATAAAAACGTTTGATTTTCCCGTGTATTCAACCAAAATGATCGAATCGACTGAACGTCAAAATTAATCCTTTTTTTCGATCAAAAGAAAACTAATATTTGTTCTAACGGAATAATCGAACAAAATTATCTACTTGAAAAAAAAAGAAAAAAACTGTACCATGTATGGGCACCATATTCTTTCCCTACCTGCTCCATCGGCACCTTCTCCACCCTCTAGCAACACATCTTTACAACTTCGGCCCCAAACTGTTGCCCGAGGGATTGAATCCCATACATGTGTACCCAGCTTGAGTGCAATTAAATTATCACAGTCTGCAGGTGAGAGCCACTCCACTATGGGAGGGACAAACAGGAACAGAGGCAGTCATGTGACCACCGCCAAAGTGCGCTGAAAGAAAAAAAGACCCGCACTTGTGGAACATGAATAAATCGCGGTGCTCTAGTTAACAGCAAAACGTTTGAGATCTGTTTTTTTAAGCGCATCGCAGCTAGTGGTAAAGAACCCAAACGCACAGTGCAGAATACGCATGGTTTTCTGCACTGCCTAGTGTGCTCCGAGTCCCAGCCTTACTGGTTAAATACTCAGGTTACATTTTATTTGGTTACATTGCTGTTTAATGATCACTTTAACAGCTGTAATCTGGCAGTCATGATGACAGCCAGACTCACGGCTTCTGAATGTCAGCTGGCCCCTGGTCACATGATTTACGTGATTATCAATCAGAGTGTCCTGATTCAATAAGCATTTCTCTTGAGTTTTCTCACAGAAGACATTTTCACACCTTATCAATAAAGAAAAACAAACTATCCAAATACCAGCAAATTGAAATGCACACAACCAAAACTGTACAAAAGTAAAAAAAATAAAAATAAAACATAACATACAATAAAAACCTGTCTGCTGAATCCTTATAGCCCATATAGTTATTCTACCTTGCTCTGTCCCAAGTAACGTAATCTGTAAAAGGAAAAAAAAATTCCTTTGTTTACATAGCAAAGGGAAGTTTATCTTCTCTTCTTGTACTCCAAAAATAAATCCCCACACTGTGTGAAGAACAGAGATCAGGATCAGTTTAGTATTCATGTGATGAGGCTCCAGATAAAGCAAGAATTTGTGAAAGCAAGGATTTTAACCATTTCAGAAAAAAAAGAGGTGATTTTGCTTAAATAAGTTGTAATTGTGACAAATGTATTGGAGCAAGGGGGAAATTTCAAAACATTTTTTGCAGTTATTTTTCTTACACTTTTTCCCCTTCTTCATACTTTCCCGTTTGCTAGGTGCCAAAAGGGCATTTCTTAGATTAGATAAGTTAAAGAGGAACTTCAGCCTAAACAAACATACTGTCATTAAGTTACATTAGTTATGTTAATTGAAATAGATTATAATCTCTTACCCACACTGTTTTAAAAGAACAGGCAAATGTTGGTGATTTCATGAGGGCAGCCATCTTTTTGGTTGAAAGGAGGTGACAGCGAGCATGAGACACAGTTCCAACTGTCCTGTGTGCTGATCACCCCTCCCAGTTGCTAGGCAACATGAATAACGACATAGGAAATCCCATCATGCTTTGCACAGCATTAGGGGAAAAAGCCTAGGCAGTTTTCTTTGATGGGTGGAGCTTAGCTAAAAATGCAGCTAAAAATGATGCTTTGGTAAGAAAAATGTTCTGATGCTGTGCTACTGTTAAAGAAACACCAAGCCTTTTCAGTTCTGCTGAGTAGATTTTTAGACCGGAGGTTGACTTTAACATCTACTGTGGAAAAAACTCTGGGTATTATTATTGCAATGTAACAAGAGGTTTTGAATCAGGATGATACCCTATTGCAACTACAATGTAACAAGTATTTCTATTGTGAAACGTGTTTCATGTTCTTTATTGTAGCTGCAAGACCTTTCTGAGAACATTTACATTTTTGTGAAAATGTAAGAAAGTATTAAAACAATGAATATTAAAAGAGAAAAAAAAAACATACATAATATAGACTGGAAAACATTTCTAAATCATAACACATAATGCCATCCTTAGGAGGAACGAATATAAGAAAGCATTGTAAGAGAAAGGGTTTGGTTCCTGTTGGGCACAGGCAGGTTGGAGAGTGTGAAAGGGAAGGGTAGGACAGTGGAGATTGGAAGATAAGGGATGGGCAAAGAACACAGGTAACTGTGACGCATTACTGTTTGATCTGTATGGTCATATAAAAATCCACACACTTATATGTTATTACTTTCATACATGCTGCACAGTGCACACTTTAAAGGGGAACTTTAGCCTAAACATACTATCATTAAGTTACATTAGTTATGTTAATTAAAATAGATAGGTAATATATTCTCTTACCCACCCTTTTTTAAAGCGCAACTGTTGGGCATAAAATCAATTCTTTATTTTTATCTGGTAAACAAGTAATAAGGATGCTAACCAGGCAATCCAAAAGTTAAATATCACTCTTATTTTTCCTCTCTATAAAACATCTTTCCCCAGTTTCCCTGGCTCTTATTTAATACATCTGCCACACAAAGGAAGTTGCAGGGCATGCTGGGTTGTCTTTTTTTGCTTCTTAAAGGAGTTCTGTGTTACTAAAAAAGTAAAACAAGCTGACACTTACCTGGGGCTTCTATCAGCCCCCTGCAGCGATAATGTCCCGCGCCGTCCTCTCCCGATGCGCCGTTCCCCACCGCCGGTCCCTGTGAAATCACACAAGTGATTACACTGCGGCTGCGTGGCCGAGCTCTCGCTTCCGCACGCGTCATCAGAGCTTACTGCACAGGCGCAGTACAAGAAAACTTCGTACTGTGCCTGCGCAACAAGCTCCCGATGACGCAAACGGGAACGCGCATTATTCGGCTATGCCAGACGAATAATGCCCGGTGCCAGCGGCGGGGAAAGGGTGATCAGAGGTGGATGGCGTGGGACATCACCGCTGCAGGGGGCTGATAGAAGCCCCAGGTAAGTGTCAGCTTGTTTTACTTTTTGACTACCACAGAACCCCTTTAAGTATCCCCTCAGACTTAACTAATGCCGCCTAATTGGCTGAAGCCTCTTTCCCTCCTGTTTTCCCCTCCCACACCTCTGTTCCTCTCTGATTGGCCAATATTTCTCATGCTTCTCATGCTACAGAGTCACACAATGACAATGCACTTTCTGGCCTGGTGCACACCAAATAACGCTAGCGGATCCGCAACATGCTAGCAGAGTTTGAAACGCTTTTTCTTCTTTTTCTGTAGCGTTTCAGCTAGCATTTTGCGGTTTTGTGAAGCGTTTTTGGTGTAGTACATTTCATGTATTGTTACAGTAAGCTGTTACTGAACAGCTACTGTAACAAAAACCGCCTGGCAAACCGCTCTGAAGTGCCGTTTTTCAGAGCAGTTTGCGTTTTTCCTATACTTAACATTGAGGCAGAAACGCATTCGCAATCCAAAATCTGCAGCAGCCCTGGAGTATGCGTTTTTGCAAAACGCCTCCCGCTCTGGTGTGCACCAGCCCATTGAAATACATTACCCTAGCGGATCCGCACCCGAAAGCGGATCGCAAACCGCAGCAGAACCGCTCTGGTGTGCACTAGGCCTGTCTGCTATTCAGCTTCAAATCCGCATCTAAACTGGAGATAACAGTATCTTTGTTTGCATTCCAATGCTAATACATTTGTGTAAACAAAGTCTAACGAGAAAAGGTTAGCTCTGTGAAGCGCTCTGTTCTTTAAGCATACAAACAGCTTAGAACAGCTAATTAGAAGATGTTAATATATAATAAAAAGCAGTTGGAGTAAAATACAATGGCAGGTTTCAGGGGAAGATAAACTACACTTTGGAAACTTGTAATTTGTAGACAGACAATATTACTTATGCACAAAGGCAAATATGATAACTGTATGAGTAATACAAAGTAGGAAAACACATTTTATTGAACGTTATATCGTAGTTTCAGACCACCTTAACCGCCACAGTCATTAGAGATGCTGTGGAAATACTGCATCTCGGTTATTTTAGCCCAATCACAGAACGAAGAAGTATTTGGCCAATCAGGGAGTGCAAAAAATGGCCTAAAAAAGTATAATTGGAAATCTACACAATCGGCATTGGCGGAAATCTAAATTTCCGTGGAATCTGAAATCGGCATTTCCGACCATCCAGTTTTCCCAGAAGCTGCATGCAGTGTTTTAGGAGTGGACGGTTATTATTATTAATATTATTGATATACATATAGTGCCAGAATCTTCCGTGGCGCTGTACAACACCATACAGTGTATAACAATACAAAATAAACAATACAACAGTTAATACAAGACAAGAGTGGATAACAGCTGATGCAGTGAACAAATCAACTACAGATTTTTACACAGGGGTGGAAGGTATGTACACCCATTACACAGCATTGAGAGACAAAAGGAGAAGAGAGCCGTGGCCAAAAGGCCTTACAGTCTAAAGGTTTAAGGTATAGGACAGTAGGTAAGTAAGGGAAGTGGTGTATGAGATGGTAGAAGTGTCTAAGGCTGGTTTCACACTGCACCGCATCGCACCATCAAAAACAGGCCTTCAGGGAGCACTGCGCTATAGACTAACATGACTTCTGGGCTGACGCAGATTGACGCAGAAGCCATGCGGTATTGTAGTTCTGGACCTGCGTCGGGGATGCGGCAGGTCCAGAACTACGTTACCAGGCGTCACTTGCATTGCATCATAAAGTCACAGTATGAAAGTCTCCATAAACTTTCATTGCAGGGCGGTGAGGTGCGTTACAAATACCGCACCTTCCTGGTGTGAGAGGGCCCTTAGGCAGGAGGGCATGCTTGCCTGAAGAGGTGAGTTTTCAGGTTGTGCCTAAAAAGGGTGAGTGGTGGATGTGTTGAGGGAGGGTCTTCCAGAGGAGGGTGGAGGATCAGGAAATGTCTTGTAAGTGGGAGTGAGAACAGGTAACCAGGTTCACAGTTGCAATAAACTCCATTAGGGCTTCACATGCAACACAATGACAAACAGTGACAAAGGATGTCAAAGGCTTTTCTGCATTTGAGCTATTCAGAACGAGCCACCTGTGTGAAACGGCCCTTACACCTCGCATATGCAACACAAATCTAACTATCAGCGAAGTATGTAAATATGCACATCGTGCATTTACATGTGTTTTAGTATGCATTCTTTCCCTGGCCACACAGTGGCCATGCTTTGGTCATATCCAGTCCATGCTTTGCACCAGGGGGGTAACTACAATTTGCCCAGCCCCCCAGCAAAAACCCTGCCATTTACCCCCTTCCCTCAGGATCACAGTACAGTATTAATCTCATTATAGTAAACTCTGCTGTAGTAGACATTTGGGTATAGTAAGCACCATTGCAAGTATATGGGGTAACGCCTGGTATAGTTAACTTTGATATACCGTAATAGAACTTCTGTTATTGTAAACCTCTTACTTGGCCCCTGTGGTATTCCGTATCCGGTTATAGTGGAAAGTGGGCACATGCATCATACATCAGTCGGAGACCCATGAGCCATGGTCAGTGGGTGGGCTGGCAGCCACTTGTCTGCTCGCTATCTGCACACTACTTTGGGCCTGCGCGGATTACCTCAAATGAGACCTATGCATCCTGTCTAAATTGCTGTTTGATCACTGAGGGAATTGCCTGTCATCTGTGCTTTGCTTGTGCATGGCTGCAATGATACAGTATCCTCCAGGCTGCGCAGAAATGTGGACAGAGGAGCACACTACCAGTAGTGAGTCCTATGCTTCCTGTGCAAGCTGTTGCATGATTATTGCATGCAAATCCCTGCATATTTAAGCACAGTGTATTTTGATCTAGCTTAGACACTGCCTGTGCTCGCTTGCTATCTGGATGCATATCCGCGTCCACTGTTTCAGCAGTGGCGCGTGCGTGGGGCCGTGGCCCTGCACCCCCCCCCCGCGCGCGCGGTTTTCCATGTTGGCGGTTGGGGAAGGGAAGCACAGCTTCCCCGTACCAATTGCAGTGCGTATAATTAATGGACATGACCCCGTTTAGGGGCCATGTCCATTCATAATACAGATCGTGAATGACAGTAAAGAAAAATGTACACACTTTCTGGTAATCCAGTTAAAATTACATACACCACATATTTTGAATTAAAAATATAATATAAAAAATATAATCAATCCCTTCCAAAGCACCCACCCCAGTTACCAAGCAGATGTTTTTTAAAAAACAAACCGTTAAAAAAAAAATAAAAAAAAATCCACAAATAGTTTCCTTAAAGAGGCACTCCAGTGAAAATAATGTAATAAAAAAAAGTGCTTCATTTTTACAATAATTATGTATAAATTATTTAGTCAGTGTTTGCCCATTGTAAAATATTTTAAATCCCTGATTTATATTCTGACATTTATCACATGGTGAAATTTTTACTGCTGGCAAGTGATGTAGCTGCTGCTCGCTGTTTTGGCAGTTGGAAACAGCTGTAAACAGCTATTTCCCACAATGCAACAGGGTTCACAGACAGCAAACTGCCAAGAGTACGTACTCAGAATTTTTTTGTGGGAGGGGTTTCACCACAATATCAGCCATACAGTGCCCCCTGATGGTCTGTTTGTGAAAAGGAATTGATTTCTCATGTAAAAGGTATCAGCTACTGATTGGGATAAAGTTCAATTCTTGGTCGGAGTTTCTCTTTAAGGGCTCAGCGTTTTTTTAAGATGTATGTCATGAGGGTATATTACTGTTATTTTAGTACAGGGCTTACAATTTGACAGGACACAAAAATAAAAATCCTAAACAGAAAAAATACACCTTTGTTTCCAAATAATATATTAGCGCCATACATTGTGCTAGGAACATAATTTAAATGTTGTGATAGCCGGGACTAATGGGCGGATAAAATGTGTGAGTTTTATTTATAATAGCATTGCTTATCTTAAAACTATAGGGGATGGAATTGGAGAAATGGTGTATTTTTTTCTTTCCTTTTTGGGGGGAGGGGATTTGCATATAAAATGCTCAGAAAATAAAGTAATTACTGAAAATAAGTATCCCCCACAGAAACCTTAATTTGTGGTGAAAAAAAAACAAGATATAGATCATTTTCTTGTGATGATGAGTAGTGATAAAGTTATTGGCGAATGAATGGGAGGAGCGCTAACGGGAAAATTGCTTCCATCCTTGAGGTGAAAACACCTGTAGGCTGAACCGGTTAAATTATTATTATTATTTTTTTATGAGCTACTATGACAATTTCTTATATAGTAAACTCCTGATATATACTACTTTTCCTGGTCCCTTGGAGTTAGTTTACTACAAAAGTATTCTACTGTAGACAGAGTCTCCCCTCCACCAATACAGCAGAGCAGTGGAGATGACTTCTCTCTGCAGTGCAGCCCTGTGCTGTGCTGCATATCACCTTGCATCTCCCATCTCCATGTCATGTGATAGGCTGCATGGTGCTTGGCTGCACTGAAGAGAGGAGTGAGGACCTGTCCTGTCACCAAAAGCAGGTCATGTACAATGCCTCGCTGCAGCTTCTCTGCATGTAAAGGCAGGAGCAGGCCCCCTTAGCCCCCGGGCAAATCCTCCCTCACCCACTATGATTACTCCCCTGCTTTGCACTGAGGAAGATCATGGAACATGAAACAGGTGTCTGCAAGCTGTTGCCATAGTTACAAAGAAGTGCAGTGTAAGCTTATAATTTTTAATAACATTAAACTATGCATTTATGTAGCACTAATCTGCATTTTTTTTTTGTGAAAGGTGAACTAATTTTAATCATTGCTTGATTTTTTTATTTATTGTAATTCATCGTTTTAGATCAATAAAAAGTAATAAATAAAACTATATTTTAATTATGGTATTACATGTTTTATGTAGATTCTCCCTCTAGTGGCTGCTTATATGTCTGACAAGAGAGTATCTATGGTAGTTAGTAAAGGATTGCTGAGAATCAGAGGAATGTATTATTCACCATTGGTTTCTACTGAAATCCTTCCAATTCTAGGGTGGAAGTGCAGAGTCAGCCTCTATGTAAATACACAGATAATAAAGCCAGATAAAAGCGCTGACCCTTCCCCCAAACAACTAAACAATGTGTTTTCATCCTCAAGTGAAAATTACATCTGCTGGGGAACACATTTAAAAAGGAAAAATCAGATTTCTTCTATGCTTTCCAAAAAAAAAAAAAGAATCCCTATGCACCAAGTTTAGGTAAACTTCCAATAGAAGATGAAGATTAGGCCAATACCAAGGTCCAAGGTACAGATGAAGATGAAGCCAATATACTGTATATACTTGAATAAACTGATTCGAATATAAGCCGAGGTACCTAATTTTCTGTTCAGACACCAGAATTGTTTTGGCTTGATTCACAAAACGGTGCTAACTGTTAGCACGGCTGTTAGTACGGCGTTTTGCGCGTTTTATCACGTTTTCGCACGAAAATGATTTTTGCATGTAAAAATTCACGTTTGCGCATTGATGCTAATTTTTTTTCGCGTTTACATTCGCGCGATTACTTGAATTTAACGCGTGAACGCGACTGTTAACACACAAAAAAAATTCACGAAATTTCGCGCAAACCACTTTTCACAGTGTGCTGACAGTTAGCACCGTTTTGTGAATCAAGCCCTTTGACTCCAATATTTACCTGGGGTAGAAACCCAAACCACTACTTTTATCATGTCTAGTGGTCCCCCTCCCTATCTCACTCATACAGTGTACCTAGTGTCTAGTGGTCCCCCCCTCCCCTACACAGCATACTTAGTGTTTAGTGGTCCCCCTCCCGCCCCCATACAGCAAGCCCTCCTTACTAGTTCCTCCCCCCCATCTGTACAGCAAGCCTACCTGGGCCCATATGCAATCAACCTTTACTCCTGAGTTTTCTCCAATTTTTTTTTAATATCTTATCAATACAATGCAATGCCTTTTAGATGTACTTTGCTGTATGTCCGGCCACGGATCAAATAAGATGCTCTTCCACCCACTCTCCTACCTGTGGCCTGCAACTAGGTGATGCGAGGAGGGAGGACGGCCACTAGACACCAGGGAACTATCTACGGGAGGCTCTCTGTATAAGCGGAGGAGAGCAGGAGCACTGGTATGCTGGGGGGGCACTTCTATAGAGGGTTGGGGTGTAGACTGATACACTGTATAGGCAGAGGGGAGACCACGGACCTGAGCAAAAACCAACATTTTGCTCTGGGGATCATTTTTGAAACAAAAATATCTTCTTAAAAGAAATAATCCTTTGTAGAAAACCAGTTTCAGAGAGGAGCAGTTCTATCCCAGTGAGCTTGGTTTCCACCCTGACCATTTAGCTATGCTGACTAAGCTCTGCGCTCTGTGGCTATCAGCCCACAGTGAATTGCTGAATCGTTTTTTTCAGGCATCCACAGCAACGGACCATGAAGTGGAAATGTGAAGCGAATCTGAAACAATTGTAAAGCTTTCTTTATAGATGCAGCAGGATAGGTGTTTGGGATGCTGTCATGAACTGGATTTCTCTAAATTAATTTTTAAAAGAATAATATCCAATAAATGAATTGTACAATACACTGATGAACCAAAACACTGCAATGGCCTACCTAATATTGTGTAGGTCCAGCATATGCTGAGGAAAACGCACAATGAAGTTGTATTTTTAATGAAAACTGCATGGTAAGGGCAAAGTTGGAAACCATCATATGGGACTCCTTATGGTGTCTCAATCTGCTACAATATATTTGAACCACACCAAGAAGATAGCAGCTTATATGCAGACAAACACAGAAAGAAAAATCAGCTGTAGGACAAATGTAACAGTGGAATTATACTATGGTAAAAGACGTCTGTTGCTTTAAAGAGAAACTCCGACCAAGAATTGAACTTTAGTTACATAGTTATTTTGGTTGAAAAAAGACATACATCCACCGAGTTCAACCAGTACAAAGTACAACTCCAGCCCGTCCCCCACATACCCCTGTTGATCCAGAGGAAGGCGAAACCCCCCCCACAAGGCATAGTCCAATTAGCCCCAAAAGGGAAAAATTCCTTCCCGACTCCAGATGGCAATCAGATAAAATCCCTGGATCAACATCATTAGGCATAACCTAGTAATTGTAGCCATGGATGTCTTTCAAAGCAAGGAAAGCATCTAAGCCCCCTTTAAATGCAGGTATAGAGTTTGCCATAACGACTTCCTGTGGCAATGCATTCCACATCTTAATCACTCTTACTGTAAAGAACCCTTTCCTAAATAAATGGCTAAAACGTTTTTCCTCCATGCGCAGATTATGTCCTCTAGTCCTTTGAGAAGGCCTAGGGACAAAAAGCTCATCCGCCAAGCTATTATATTGCCCTCTGATGTATTTATACATGTTAATTAGATCTCCTCTAAGGCGTCTTTTCTCTAGACTAAATAAACCCAGTTTATCTAACCTTTCTTGGTAAGCGAGACCTTCCATCCCACGTATCAATTTTGTAGCTCGTCTCTGCACCTGCTCTAAAACTGCAATATCTTTTTTGTAATGTGGTGCCCAGAACTGAATTCCATATTCCAGATGTGGCCTTACTAGAGAGTTAAACAGGGGCAATATTATGCTAGCATCTCGAGTTTTTATTTCCCTTTTAATGCATCCCAAAATTTTGTTCGCTTTAGCTGCAGCGGCTTGGCATTGAGTACGATTATTTAACTTGTTGTTGATGAGTACTCCTAAGTCCTTCTTCAAGTTTGATGTCCCCAACTGTATCCCATTTATTTTGTATGGTGCTAGACCATTGGTACGACCAAAATGCATGACTTTACATTTGTCAACATTGAATTTCATCTGCCATGTATGTGCCCATATAGCCATCCTATCCAGATCCTGTTGCAATATGACACTATCTTCCTGAGAGTTGATGATTCTGCACAATTTTGTATCATCTGCAAAAATAGCAACATTGCTCACTACTGCATCTACTAGGTCATTAATAAATAAATTGAAGAGCACTGGACCCAGTACAGACCCCTGTGGGACCCCACTGCTAACAGTCTCCCATTTTGAGTACGATCCATTGACCACAACTCTTTGTTTTCTGTCCATTAGCCAGTTCCCTATCCATGCACACAAACTCTTCCCCAGTCCTTGCATCCTCAACTTTTGCACCAGACGTCTGTGGGGAACAGTGTCGAAGGCCTTTGCAAAGTCCAAGTATATCAAAGTTTATCCCAATCAGTAGCTGATACCCCCTTTTACACGAGAAAATCGATTCCTTTTCACAAACAGACCATCAGGGTGTGCTGTATGGCTGATATTGTGGTGAAACCCCTCCCACAAAGAAATTCTGAGTACGTATTCTTGGCAGTTTCCTGTCTGTGAACCCTGTTGCATTGTGGGAAATAGCTGTTTACAGTTGTTTCCAACTGCCAAAACAGCAAGTAGCAGCTACATTACTTGCCAGCAGTAAAAATGTCACCATGTGATAAATGTCAGAATATAAATCAGGGATTTAAAATATTTTACAATGGGCAAACACTGACTAAATAATTTATACATAATTATTGTAAAAATAAAGCAATTTTTTATTACATTATTTTCACTGGAGTTCCTCTTTAAGATGCAGATAGGGCCTGAGGCAGCTGTCATTACCTACATGTATGTACCGAAAGCTTTGCACGCACACCAGATGTCTTGGCTGAGAATCTTTGTTTGTACAGGGGCTCCCAACCCTCATCGATATGTCAACTTAGTCAAGTGCTGGCCAAGAGCATTGTTCTATCCCTTGCCCTGCCAACTCCATTGAGTACCTCGCCATCGGCCCTCCTCCCCATGCATATTAATAAAATGCATCGCTAGCAATGCCTCTGTAACCATGAACTGCTACCTGAAGGATCGAGCCCTGATTTCTTCCAGGAGACAGTCCTCATAGGGGTGCAAAAAAAAAAAAAAAAAAAAATTAGATACCTATGGAGAAGGAAGGATCTGGATCGCATAGAGCCTTTCCGATCCTCGTTCCATCCTGTTGTCTCACCACCTGGCCCAGGTGAAGTTTGACCAGCTTGGTCGAATACCTCTTTAGACCTTCTTGGGCTTGCCCATGCACCATATGGATGTGCCCTTCTTCTAATGTATTGAGGGACACGAGTACTTCCAAAGCCTGCATGAGGAGTCCCAAAGACAGCCGGGTGCAGGATCGTATAAAAGGGTATTGCACTCAAATAAAATGACTTGTAAACCAGTGTAGAGTTTTATGTACGGGCTTTCCCCTGTTCAGATGGCCTCCGATTACCTCCTCCCAATGTGCTGTTCTTGCAGTTTATGATTGGCATCCACCTCTCAGAGTGTAAGACTATAAACAATTTTATAGTACAAAAGGGTATTAGACTTACATAAATGAGGGTCCCGATGTGGCAATGCATGAGTACTAGTGAAGCGAGTGGTGTTGGGAAGCGGTAAGATGGAAGCTGCGTGTTGCAGCCGACCACACATTGCAAGGACAGCACACTGGGAGGAGCCAGTCAGGCCACCTGAAAAAGGGTGAGCATGTACATACAACTCTATGCTGTTTTACAAGACATTTTATGTGAGTAGAATACCCTTTTATACTGTGAAATAATGTAACAGTATTACACTATGAGAGTTTTTTTTATTTAAGGTTATCACATTGGCTATGAATGGGATAATGAAGGTGGGATAGGAAATAGATTGTATCCAATGGTGAAGGTTAGGGGTGACCTGGGAATATCCCCAATGTGCTATTAGACCCTAGTGGTCATCACATCTAGTGAGTGGCTTCTGATTGGATGTGGTGGAGGTATACCGTGATATGCAAGAAGATGGACCTTGAGACACCTGCAGAGGAGAAAAATAACTTAAAGAGAGTCTGAAGCGAGAACAAATCTCAGACCGCATGTGTGCCCCTGCAAAAATGCCGCTATCCCGTGGCTTAACGGGGGTCCCTTCCCCCCCAAATCCCCTCTGTACAGCGGGGGAGCGCTTCCGCATTGGGGCAGGGCTAACCGCCGCAGCCCTGCCCCACGCGCGTCTGTCAGATGCGTATCTCCACCTCTCCCCCGCCCCTCTCAGTCTTCCTTCACTGAGAGGGGCGGGGGAGAGGCGGCGATGCGCGTCTGATAGACGTGACTGGAGGCAGCACTGCAGCCGTTAGCCCTGCCTCCAGGAAGAGAAGATTTACGACCAACTCTACGACCAAGGTTTGCGGGGGTGGGTTTGGGGGTGAAGGGACCCCCGTTTAGTCGCGGGATAGCGGCGTTTTAGCAGGGGCACACATGCCCCTGCTAACTATGAGCTCTGAAGCGAGATTTATTCTCGCTGCAGAGTCTCTTTAATGTTGTGGAATTTGTGAGACTTTATTGCTGTTACATATGAATTTGATTGGAGCATGTGCTGATATTGAACTATACTATTATTAAAAAGAGCAGGAGGCGCACCAATAGCAAGCTAAGGTGCAAAGGAAGCCAGCTAAGTGCGCATCTGACATTGTGTAATGTAGAACCAGTAAAAGGGATGATAAACTTCAAGATGCAGGTGGACATGCAGCACAGTGAGAGGTTTAAATCCTTGTTTAGGGCGAACAAGGTACATACACACGTCAGATTTTTCCCCCAAAAAACGGTCGTTTGGACATCAAGTCAGGCGTGTGTACAAACAGTCGTTCGGCTGAGAAGGCCGATTATCCGCCAAAACCAGCCTTATCAGCCGAACGACCATTTGTACACACGCTCAATTTGACGTCCAACGACCGGTCGTTTGGAAAAATCAGACATGTGTATGTACCTTTAGGCTCTAGCTAGGGAGACAGTTCCAGGCTGTATTTGTTTAGAAACAAGGTTTCAGGCAGGCATGTCACTAAATACACTTCCAGCATCCTTTCTGCTCTGAATATACTAATGTGGCTCTGAACATACTAATATGGCTGCTTCCTGTGCTCACCTTTGTTTCCCTTTTTTTTGGTATTTTCACGCTGACACATTGTGTCGGACAATATAACTGCATAGCAAACAAATTGACACATTTGCTTTGTTGTGCTGCGCAATCTGTCAGAATAACGCTAGCTGTTAGGGCCCGTTTCCACTATAGCGTTGCGGAATCGCCGGCGAATCACCGCAGGCAAATCGCATGCGGGTGCGATTCCGCATGCGTTTTTTGCCGCGATTTCGCATAGGTAAGGCTGTATGCGAATTTAACCATGTCACTGCCTGTGTAAATTAACATTAATACCTATGCGAAATCGCATGCGAAATCGCGGCAAAAACGCATGGGGAAAACGCATGCGATTTCCCTATTAAATACATTGCGTGCGATTCGCCTGCATTCCACACGCAGGCGAATTCTGAGGGCCCTACCCTGCAGATTTTTTCTGCACAGAAAAACGTGCGGGGAAACGCACAAGTGGAAACAGTCCCATCCACTTGTACTGAGTGTGGGAATCCGCATGCGGGCAACGCATGCGGATTCGCGATAGTGGAAACGGGCCCTTACTGGACAACATGCCGTTAACAGTTGCAAGCATGCTTTTTAATGTACTGTATACTTCACTATCCGTTGCACATGTAACGCACAATGTGACTTTTCACCTCCGTTGCGTAGCGATTCTGTTTTGAACTGTACTCCCTCGTCGGCTATCCTGGTAAAGGCAGATTCACACACAATTGTGACTGCTAGGTAACATACCAACAGAATTCTGCAGGCAGTGGGAAGTCTGCTGCTTTAGCTTAGTGCCATGAAAAGGTTTCCAAGCTTAGACAACTACTCCCAGCTGGTGCAAGCAGGTTCATACCTCAACATACATGTATAGTGACCTTGCTGATGGGCAGTTTCCAACAGCCTGGGCTTCATGGGAATAATGAGTAAAGCAGTCACTCGGAGGCTAGGCTCAGTTTTTCCTTTGCCAGGTCATGGACAATTTCATTTTTTATGTTGCTCACTCACTAGCCAGTAGATACTTTACTGAATTAAAATGTAATTGGATTATCAGGCGGGAATTTATTGTGGGTCACAATAACTAGCAGTAAGATTATTGGGGTAGATTCGGAGCCTTTGCACTGGAAAACTCAAGGTGCGTACACACATGCGACTATAGTCGTTTGAAACGATCGTTCCCCGATCATTTCAAACGACGATCGTTTAAAAAAAAGCAGCCAACGACTATTAAGTCTAACGACGGACGAGCTAGATCGTTAAAAACGAACAATCTAGCTTGGTGGATTTTTTCCAACGACGATCGTTTGCAAAAGTAGTACATCGTTGGAAACGGTCGTTCGTACTAGGCTTGACATGCGCATTTCACTATTTCTCCATGGAACTTTTCATTTTTATGCGCCGGCGCAATAGTTGCTTTTACGTGATGTAACGTTCGTTCTAACGATCTGATCGTTACACACCTTTTAACACCTTTTAAAACTAATTTTACTTAGGTCGTTCTTTCATCAATTAAAAGTTTGTTCGTCGTTGACAACGACCGATCGTTGTCGCATGTGTGTACGTAGCTTAAGTACTGGAGGAAACTAATGAAATGCTCTTTTAGCCACCATACCAGATCATTTCTGTCTCACAGTTTGTACTCCATCCCCAAAAGAAGCACTCCACTCCTTTATTTTCATAAGGAAAGCGCAAAAATCAGGCCATCCACATTTTTTATTTGTTTCCTAGCAGATTCAATCACTCTGATTGAATCTGCAGTGAATCTTCTGCACGACATGTCCAAACGATCGGAATTCCAAATGATTTTTGGCTAAAATTGATTGGAAGTATTGATCGGACAGGTCAGAAACTTTCTGTTGATCGATGGGTCATAGTGTTGCACTGCATTGTACAGTGCAATGCTGCGGTTCAATTGATTCTCAATAGATTTTCAATAGATTTCAGCTTAAATCTGTTGATAATCAATGTGCTGTATGTAGAAGGGATCAATCCACTTGGAGAGGGATCAATTGGTTTGCTACACAGGGGGGATATTGACTTGTGTATGGCCACCTTAAGGTTTCCAACCCTCTTACATGTGAGGTGAAGTAGGTTCCTGCCTCAAGTTGTCAATAGAGTTGGGCCGAACGGTTCGCCTGCGAACGGTTCCATGCGAACTTCCGTGGTTCGCGTTCGCGTCCCGCAGGCGAACCTTTGCGGAAGTTCGGTTCGCCCCATAATGCACATGGAGGGTCAACTTTGACCCTCTACATCACAGTCAGCAGGCCCAGTGTAGCCAATTAGGCTACACTAGCCCCTGGAGCCCCACCCCCCTTATATAAGGCAGGCAGCGGCGGCCATTACGGTCACTCGTGTGCCTGCATTAGTGAGAGTAGGGCGAGCTGCTGCAGACTGTCTCTCATAGGGAAAGATTAGTTAGGCTTAGCTTGTTCCTGGCTGCATACCTGTTCTGTGAACCCACCACTGCATACCTGTACTGTGAACCCAACACTGCATACCTGTTCTGTGAACCCACCACTGCATACCTGTACTGTGAACCCACCACTGCATACCTGTTCAGTGAACCCACCACTGCATACCTGTTCAGTGAACCCACCACTGCATACCTGTTCAGTGAACCTGCCACTGCATACCTGTTCTGTGAACCCACCACTGCATACCTGTTCAGTGAACCCACCACTGCATACCTGTACTGTGAACCCAACACTGCATACCTGTTCAGTGAACCCAACACTGCATACCTGTTCAGTGAACCCACCACTGCATACCTGTACTGTGAACCCACCACTGCATACCTGTTCAGTGAACCCACCACTGCATACCTGTTCAGTGAACCCACCACTGCATACCTGTTCAGTGAACCTGCCACTGCATACCTGTTCTGTGAACCCACCACTGCATACCTGTTCAGTGAACCCACCACTGCATACCTGTTCTGTGAACCCACCACTGCATACCTGTTGTGTTCAGTGAACCTGCCACTGCATACCTGTTCTGTTCAGTCTGTACTGTTCAGTGAACCCGCCACTGCATACCTGTACTGTTCAGTGAACCCGCCACTGCATACCTGTTGTGTTCAGTGAACCCGCCACTGCATACCTGTTGTGTTCAGTGAACCCGCCACTGCATACCTGTTCTGTTCAGTGAACCTGCCACTGCATACCTGTTCTGTGAACCCGCCACTGTATACCTGTACTGTTCAGTGAACCCGCCACTGCATACCTGTTCTGTTCAGTGAACCCGCCACTGCATACCTGTTCTGTTCAGTGAACCCACCACTGTATACCTGTACTGTTCAGTGAACCCGCCACTGCATACCTGTTCTGTTCAGTGGAGCCGCTACTGTATACCGGTTCTGTTCAGTGAACCCGCCACTGCATACCTGTTGTGTTCAGTGAACCCGCCACTGTATACCTGTACTGTTCAGTGAACCCGCCACTGCATACCTGTACTGTTCAGTGAACCCGCCACTGCATACCTGTTGTGTTCAGTGAACCCGCCACTGCATACCTGTTCTGTTCAGTGGACCCGCCACTGTATACCTGTTCTGTTCAGTGAACACACCACTGTATACCTGTTCAGTGAACCCGCCACTGCATACCTGTTCTGTTCAGTGAACCTGCCACTGCATACCTGTTCTGTGAACCCGCCACTGTATACCTGTACTGTTCAGTGAACCCGCCACTGCATACCTGTTCTGTTCAGTGAACCCGCCACTGCATACCTGTACTGTTCAGTGAACCCGCCACTGCATACCTGTTGTGTTCAGTGAACCCGCCACTGCATACCTGTTGTGTTCAGTGAACCCGCCACTGCATACCTGTTCTGTTCAGTGGACCCGCCACTGTATACCTGTTCTGTTCAGTGAACACGCCACTGTATACCTGTTCAGTGAACCCACCACTGTATACCTGTACTGTTCAGTGAACCCGCCACTGCATACCTGTTCTGTTCAGTGGAGCCGCTACTGTATACCGGTTCTGTTCAGTGAACCCGCCACGGCATACCTGTTGTGTTCAGTGAACCCGCCACTGTATACCTGTACTGTTCAGTGAACCCGCCACTGCATACCTGTACTGTTCAGTGAACCCGCCACTGCATACCTGTTCTGTTCAGTGGACCTGCCACTGCATACCTGTTCTGTGAACCCGCCACTGTATACCTGTACTGTTCAGTGAACCTGCCACTGCATACCTGTTCTGTTCAGTGAACCTGCCACTGCATACCTGTTCTGTGAACCCGCCACTGTATACCTGTTCTGTTCAGTGAACCCACCGCATCAGTGCGCATACCTGTGCAGTTAAGTGAACCCACCTACCTACGTGAGTGCACGCAGTGTGATATACCACTCCGTGCATACCCGATATGGACAAAACAGGTAGAGGAAGAGGTAGTGCCAGAGCCAGAGGAAGGCCACCCGGCAGGTCTGCGCGAGGTCGTGTAAATGTAATTTCGTGTGGACCTGGCCCACAGTACAGTGCTCGGAAGAAGGCACGTCCCATCACCTCCCAAGATTGTCAGGACGTGGTTGAGTATTTAGCGACACAGAACACCTCATCTTGCTCAGCCACCAGCGCTACTACTAGCACCACTTCCGCTGCATTTGACACTTCGCAAGAATTATTTAGTGTTGAAATCACTGATGCACAGCCATTGTTGTTACAGCCAGATGAATTTTCACCAGCTCATATGTCTGAGTTACGCGGCAACACTATGGATGTAACGTGTAAGGAGGATGAAGGACCTACTGATGGTGCATGTTTGGATTTGTCTGAGGCAAGCGAAGCTGGGCAGGATGATTACGATGATGACGATGATAGGGATCCTCTGTATGTTCCCAATAGAGGAGATGAAGAGGGGGACAGTTCAGAGGGGGAGTCAGAGAGTAGTAGGAGGAGAGAAGTTGCTGAAAGAAGCTGGGGCAGCTCTTCGTCAGAAACAGCTGGTGGCAGTGTCCGGCACCATGTATCGCCACCTATGTACAGCCAGCCAACTTGCCCTTCAGCATCAGCTGCTGAGGTCCCCATAGTGCCCACATCCCAGGGTGGCTCAGCGGTGTGGAAATTTTTTAATGTGTGTGCCTCAGATCGGAGGAAAGCCATCTGTACGCTCTGCCAACAAAAATTGAGCCGTGGAAAGGCCAACACTCACGTAGGGACAAGTGCCTTACGAAGGCACCTGGAGAAAAGGCACAAACAGCAATGGGATGGCCACCTGAGCAAAAGCAGCAGCACACAAAAGAAAAGTCACCCTCCTTCTCCTCTTCCTCCTTCAGGTGCATCATCTGCTTCTGCCGCTTTCTCCCTTCCACCTTCACAGGCACCCTCCTCCACTCCGCCTCTGCCCTTGAGCGGTTCCTGCTCCTCTGCCCACAGCAGCAGTCAGGTGTCCGTGAAGGAAATGTTTGAGCGGAAGAAGCCAATTTCGGCCAGTCACCCCCTTGCCCGGCGTCTGACAGCTGGCGTGGCGGAACTGTTAGCTCGCCAGCTGTTACCATACCGGCTGGTGGACTCTGAGGCCTTCCGTAAATTTGTGGCCATCGGAACACCGCAGTGGAAGATGCCAGGCCGCACTTATTTTTCGAGAAAGGCCATACCCCAACTGCACCGTGAAGTTGAGAGGCAAGTGGTGTCATCTCTTGCGAAGAGCGTTGGGTCAAGGGTACACCTGACCACGGATGCCTGGTCTGCCAAGCACGGGCAGGGCCGCTACATTACGTACACAGCCCATTGGGTCAACCTGGTGGTGAACGATGGCAAGCAGGGCGCAGCGGACCAAATTGTGACACCTCCACGGCTTGCAGGCAGGCCTCCTACCACCTCCTCTCCTCCTGCTACATGCTCTTCGCTGTCCTCCTCCTCCTTGGCTGAGTGGCAGTTCTCTCCAGCTACACAGCCCCAGCTCTGCAGGGCCTATGCTGCATGCCAGGTACGACGGTGTCACGCCATCTTAGACATGTCTTGTCTCAAAGCGGAGAGTCACACTGGAGCAGCTCTCCTGGCTGCTCTTAAGAAACAGGTGGATGAGTGGCTGACCCCGCACCACCTGGAGATAGGCAACGTGGTGTGCGACAACGGCAGCAATCTGCTTGCCGCTTTGCATATGGGGAAGCTGACACACATACCCTGCATAGCACATGTCATGAATCTAGTTGTTCAAAGATTTGTGGCAAAGTACCCTGGCTTAGCGGATGTCCTGAAGCAGGCCAGGAAGGTCTGTGGGCATTTGAGGCGGTCTTACACAGCCATGGCATGCTTTGCGGAAATTCAGCGGAAAAACAACATGCCGGTGAGACGCCTCATTTGCGATAGCCCGACTCGCTGGAATTCGACCCTGCTCATGTTCTCCCGCCTGCTAGAACAGAAGAAAGCCATCACCCACTACCTCTACAACTACAGTAGAATGAAACAGTCTGGGAAGATGGGGATGTTCTGGCCCGACAACTGGACACTGATGGAAAATGCATGCAGGCTCATGCGGCCGTTTGAGGAGGTGACCAACCTGGTGAGCCGCAGTGAGGGCACCATCAGCGACTTAATTCCCTACGCTTACTTCTTGGAGCGTGCTGTGCGTAGAGTGGCGGATGAAGCTGCGAATGAGCGTGACCAGGAACCGTTACGGCAGGAACAGGCATGGGACCAATTTTCATCAGACCCAGCTGTTTCCTCAACACCTGCGGCAGCACAGAGGGGGGAGGAGGAGGAAGAAGAGAAGTCGTGTGCAGAAGATGAGTCAGACTCAGAGGATGATGAGCAAGGTGTTTCTTTGGGGGAGGAGGAGGAGGAGTGGACGGCGGCAGGAGAACACCCGCAGCAGGCGTCGCCGGGGGCTTGTGCTGCTCAACCTTCCCGTGGTATTGTTCGCGGCTGGGGGGAGGAGGTTGACTTACGTGACGTCACTGAGGAAGAGCAAGAGGAGATGGAGGGTACTGGATCCGACTTTGTGCAGATGTCGTCTTTTATGCTGTCCTGCCTGTTGAGGGACCCCCGTATAAAAAACCTCAAGGGGAATGAGCTGTACTGGGTGGCAACACTACTAGAGCCTCGGTACAGGCACAAAGTGGCGGACCTGTAACCAACTCACCTGAAGGTGTAAAGGATGCAGCACATGCAGAACCAGCTGTCAACTATGCTTTACAATGCCTTTAAGGGTGATGTGACAGCACAACGCCAGCAAGGTACCACTGCCACTAATCCTCCTCCCGTGTCCACGCAGTCAAAGACAGGACGCTCCAGCGATCTCATGGTGATGTCGGACATGCGGACGTTCTTTAGTCCAACGCCTCGCCGTAGCCCTTCCGGATCCACCCTCCACCAACGCCTGGAACGGCAGGTAGCCGACTACCTGGCCTTAAGTGTGGATGTAGACACTGCTGTGAACAGCGATGAGGAACCCTTGAACTACTGGGTGCGCAGGCTTGACCTGTGGCCAGAGCTGTCCCAATTTGCCATCCAACTTCTCTCCTGCCCTGCCGCAAGCGTCCTGTCAGAAAGGACCTTCAGCGCAGCTGGAGGCATTGTCACTGAGAAGAGAAGTCGCCTAAGTCACAAAAGTGTTAAGTACCTCACCTTTATCAAAATGAATGAGGCATGGATCCCGGAGGGCTGCTGCTCGCCCCAAGACTAAGTCAGTCCCCGCACACACAGCATCTCTGCCTGCACGCCGTGTGACTGGCTGCCTGGCCTGCCCCAAGAAGACTAAGTCGCTCCCAGTCCCTCCACACAGCATGTCTGCCTGCAGGCCGCTTGACTACCTTCTCCGCCACCACCAACAGGGTCCGGGACTCCAGTCGGATTGCTGAATTTTTTAGGCCGCTGCTAGCAGCGGCCGCTGTAATAATTTTTCTGGTGCGTGTACATGACTGCCTAATTTTTCTGGCTGCACTGCGGGCAGCTGCAACAACAAAAGAAAAGGCATGTACATGCGCCCATTCCCCTTCGTGATCATTACCTTGCCGTGGTGAAGGGGCTTGCGTATCACAATGAAGCAATGACCGGCGCCTAGATGAGTGTCTCGGGGGGCACACAAAAGATAATAAGGTCGTTGCTTCATTGTGGTCAGACCAAATTTGATCAGCTGGACAGTCACTGTTCTGTCATTCAGCTACATCAGCCAGGCGACCATATGGGCTGTAAAGCCACCAAAACCTGCACTCTCGCCATGGTGCGCACCAGTCCAGCACGGCCGTCACTACACAAACAGCTGTTTGCGGTGCGTTACACGGTGAGTTTGGTGTGTCAGTGTGAAGCAGTACCTTAATTACAGTACCTGATTGATGTATACACATGCAAGATGTTTTAAAGCACTTTAGGCCTGTCATTTAGCATTCAATGTGATTTCTGCCCTTAAAACGCTGCTTTGCGTCAAATCCAGATTTTTCCCGGGGACTTTTGGCGTGTATCCCACTCCGCCATGCCCCCCTCCAGGTGTTAGACCCCTTGAAACATCTTTTCCATCACTTTTGTGGCCAGCATAATTTTTTTTTTCAAAGTTCGCATCCCCATTGAAGTCTATTGCGGTTCGCGAACTTTAACGCGAACCGAACGTTACGCGAAAGTTCGCGAACCCGGTTCGCGAACCTAAAATCGGAGGTTCGGCCCAACTCTAGTTGTCAATGTTAGTTTAGCTACACTGATCTCCTCTAGTCCATGTATTGTGGTTCATCCAGGCTTGTTCGGATCATGGTTGACTGTACAATTCTGTCTAAAAAAATACACAACAGGGGCACCACCGTTCCAGTAGGAAAAATGAGCTTTCCATACCTGACAATAAGACAAAGGAAGAGTACCAAGGGATCCAAAGGACTGTTTTTAATAGCACACCTAATGCAATAAAAATACAATCTTACATTTACCATTGTTATAAAGCAATTTGCCAATCCAATAGATTGTACCTATCTGCGGAATTAGGGGAAATGCTACTGAGGGAAATGAATAGATGTGTTCCAAACTAGTCACATCAATCCTGCTGGGTCTGAAGGTGACATTTCATAAACCTGGCAATGCTGCAGCTGTCACAGGCCATTGGCCACAGTCATTCCTCCAAAGTTCTGTTCCTTTTCCCCACAGTCGTGCCATGACAATTTAAGGACGCCTGGCTGGTTTAGCGGGTAAAAGTAATAAGTCGATCACAACACAAATATAATCATTATAGGAAACAGGTACACCTTGGAATGTTCAAACAATAATAGCTATTTATCTATTAGGTACACTGCAACTTCTATGCCATATCTCAAGTTGCAAAGTCAATCGTTAAAGGCTACTTGACACATCCAATCCTAGTTTAGGCCCCGTTTACACTTAATCAGTTGCTCTCAGTTTTAACTGAAATGTCAACTGATTTTTAAAGTAAGTCCAATGTTTTCCTATGGCACCTTTCACACTTAATGCGTTTTAACTGAAATATTTTTCACAATGCACTGCTATGGAGAAGACAAAAAAAAGCGTACCAACTGATTAAGTGAAAACGGGGCCTTAGCTTTTGTGTGATGATAGATAACCGTTTTGGTGCAACAGTGCAGGAGGGGAGAGAAGATGGCACTTTTAATTGCCAAATGCTGAAAAGTTATTTTAAAGAGCAGCTAAGAATTATCACTTAGGAGAAAACTTAGGAGAAAAAGTTAATTGCATATGGTCCACAGTGCTATTTGGTCAGTGTGTAACATAATAGATTATAGATTTTTTTTTTAGCTCCTTCAGCAGCATTCTATTTGATCAAGCGCAAGCATTCACTTGTACACAAAGCTATAACAATGGACTTCCTGATTACCAATATTCAATTAACCAATTACAATCTGCAATCCAATGGGAAGCCCCATAATGCTTCTGCTTCCAAGGTGACAGAAGACAGGTGAGAGTAGAGTAGAGTGCAGGAACAGTATGCGGCGAACAGCCTATTGAGAACGGGCACCATGCGTTCTCATAGGCTTCCATTCATTCCGTCAGGCTACCTAGCAATGAGGATACGTCTTTGAGTCGCGTACCGGACAGGCATCAGTTCTGCTCATCAGAACAAAACTAATAGAGCTGTTCCAAATGTACAAATGTGAACTGATCCTACTGCCTTACGTAGGATCTGTTCCTATGTTCGTTGATCCGCTCACTTTCACTCTGATAAACAAAACGATTTTCATGCCAGTCTAAACCCAGCTCTACATGTAGCAAGCCAGACTTGTAGCAAAGGCTTTGAATACCTGTAGCAAAGGCTCTGAATTTAGTAAAACATGTTACTGTATCAGCCTGCACCATAGCAGTTACTTTCTTATTACTCACTGCACATACTCATGTATAAGCCTAATTTTTCAGCATAAAAAAATGTGCTGAGATGTTACCCCCTCGGCTTATATGCGAGTCAGTGGAGCAAAACAGATGGTGATCCTGCTCTTACCAACTTGCGCCCTGCTGTGTCCGTGCCTTCCATCCCCTGCAACATGGTGTGCAGAGTGTGCTGCTCAAGACTACCTGTGTCCCCTGGCTTGTGGAGCGGAGCGTGCAAGCAGCGTGTCAGCGGTGCAATGATCGGTGATTCTTCCTGTGTGGCTGTGTCTCATATCTATGATGCCATCTAGTGGCTTAGTGGCTTCTTGAGACACAGCTGTATGATCCTGGGACACATCTGGCTATGGGGAGGGGGGCCGATTTGTAGTGGGGGTACATCTGGCTACTGTGAAGGGGGCTATATTGGGGAGAAGGGTTATATGAGAGTCAATCACTTTTTCCTGGGTTTTGAGGGAAAAGTGTGTACCTCAGCTTATACACAGGTCGGCTTATATGCGTGTATATACGGTACATAGACATATGACTATGGTAGGGATTAGATTGTGAGCCTCTTTGAGAGACAATTAAGTGACAAAGCAATATACTCTATATAGTGCTGCAGAAGATGTCAGCGCTATACAAGTACTAAATAATAATAATAAATCAATGCTAATTGCAGT
The DNA here is from genome assembly GCF_040937935.1 of Hyperolius riggenbachi. Taxonomy (NCBI): domain Eukaryota; kingdom Metazoa; phylum Chordata; class Amphibia; order Anura; family Hyperoliidae; genus Hyperolius; species Hyperolius riggenbachi. The sequence continues at coordinate 324,854,029 of NC_090650.1, forward strand.
ACTAGCAGCTGTGCCCAATAGCATCCAAGGCTACTTTCACACTATGCTCATTGCGTTGAAAAATAGAATTGCAGCAGTGTTGAAACGTCATATCACATAAAACGAGTGCAATGCCATACTTACAATACATGGAAGCATGCTTCAACGCAACTGTAAAGGTGCACAATATCCAGTAAATGCACAGTATGTTGTGCGTCACTTCAATGGTTACCTGCTGCACCGGACTTCAAATTAGCGAATCAATGCAGTATAAATTATGGAGTGATGCGATTATATTGTCCATTTAAATGCAACGGATGTAGTGTGAAAGTACCCCAACAGCAGAGATAAAAAAAACAAACACAAAAAAAAAAAACCACATTAACCCTATAAAATGGAGGAAGTACAAAGCAGATCTGGACACTCCCACCCACAAACAGACCTAAGCAGTATTATGAACATTACCTTCTTATACATTATTCTATTTCAAACTTGCTTCATAGAGAGCATTATGAGTTCCCTCCTGACATCCCCATTGGCTGATAAATGGACAGTGCTGTAATTGTACTTGTTCTTTCAATTTTGATAGTAATTGTTATTGTATGTGTAAACTTTATCTCCCCTTTGGGTCAGTGCCATTACATGGACACTAATATATCCCAGCTTAGCTGCAGGCTTCTCCCTGTTCGTGAAACATGGTCTGAAAGAATAACAGTTCTGTACAGTGACATTACCGCAATGTAGAAATTCAAGCATTGTGAGCAGCTAAATGGAAAATATACATCTTGTTTAAAGATTTTTGCAGAAAGGGATTTTTGGAATACAATCCAGCGCTGGGATTTCCGAACGTTAGTGTGCTCCAAACTAGACATTTTGGCTGAGTCTCTGCATAACAAAAACATGCACTGTGGACCTAATTACCAACTTCAGCCCAGTAAGCGGCAAAACATTTTGCAAAGTCCGCAATGACTTTGTAGTGCTGTAACTTCCACAAACTGGGTTTTAGTTACCTGCCAATAAAACTTAGACTGGGAAAAAAAACTAACTATCTTTTTTAAGTGCAAAATGGATAAAAAAAAAAAAAGTACGTTTTCTAAAAGGAACGTGTAGTAATAGTTTTAATTTTTGTTTCATTTAATAGGTGTAGTACAAAAAACATTTTTATAACTAAAATTAGGAACATCACAAATGAAAATGCAAAATTTGGTTCTCAGCCAAGTCGGGGTCATCTAAGTTCTAGCATTCATATGCCAGCCCCTATACATCAGCGAGAGATTTGGGAGCCAATCTAATTCACTTTTTCTCCTAAGTTTTCTCCAAGAAAATGCCTTTTAAGCATTAAGTAATTTTGCCAGTACTTTTTCACCTACCTTTTCAGTTTCAGAGAGCTGAAAAGTTATTTCAACCACTTGACTACTACAGGTTGTGTTCCCCTTATGGACCAGAGCAATTTTCACATTTCAGCGATCCTCCTATTCATTCACTAATAACTTTATCACTACTTATCATATCTAAATAATCTTATACATTGTATCTTTGCAAAATATCACAATAATAATTTCCTTTTTATTTTTTTATTGCAATATAAATTTGGCCACTAGATGTCACCTGCTTGGAATGCAGAAGCATTCCAAGCAAAACTAGAACTGAGGGCCCGTTTCCATTTGTGCCGCACGCTTCAGCGAGACGCGCGGCGGCACTTCCGGGTCTGCGGGACCGCAGACGAATACCATCAGCCGTGCCATGCATGGCTATGGGATTCGAAGCCTCCAGCACCATTTTGGATGGAGATGCCGGCCGAATCGCTAGCGCAAGCGATTCGGCCCGCGGCGCTATTCATCCCTATAGCAGCTTCTGCGCCAGTGGAAACGGGCCCTAAAGGAAAGAAAAAGTTGGGTTTTTTTGCCTACTTTCATTGAATGATCAGTGCTGTTTGTTACAACACTGGTCATGCATGGTCATGCACTATAGATTGGTTCCCATTCACCAATCTGAGCTCTAACGGCGGGTGACGGGATCGAGCACGGCGCACACATACAGAGGCAAAGACAAATATCTACGCCCCTGTGGCTTTAGATGAAGTCCTGTGGGGTGTAGATATACTGCTTTGAAACCGACATGTGGTTAAACAGAAGAGGAAAACTTAGGTTAAAATGTATGTAAATCATTACCCCAACCCATAGTTATTACACAGTCAGGAGAGGGTACCTGTTTGAACCTGCAGTCCATTATTCCCTAAGGCAAGAAAGAGGAAGTACCGTAGTTATTTTCCGTGATTGACATTTCTCTGCGTTTTTCCTGCGTTTGCAATTTTTGAAGCGATTGTGCTTTTTATGCAGAAGTGAACTAAAGATGGATGCTCACCCAGGATGAATATAAAGAAAAAAAAGTATTTACCATGGTGCTTGGTTTTGGGTATAGGAAAATGTGTTACATGTACATTTAACGAGAAGGTGCCAAATGTTTTGTCTTTTTTTTATTTATCATGTATAGAGTTTAATCCTGCTTTAAAGACAACTCGAGGCATCCCTAACCTGGTTAAAAAAGTAAATACTTGCCTAAGGATAGGGAAGCCAATGGATCCTAATGAGGTTTCCCAAACTGTCCTTTGATCCCCCGCTGCTTGCCGGGACCCTCTTTAAAATCAAGGGTGTGCTCATAGCTGCATGAGCAAGGCCGCACAGTAGCACAGAGCCACTTGTCCATGAGCAGCTTTGGCTTACTGCCCAGGTAGGGTCTTACTTGTGTCTGAAGTGTAGTGCAGCCCTGATGTGATTAACTACTTTCGCCTTTAGGATGTTACTATTATGTCCAAAAGGCAGCTGCTGCTTTGTTGCGCTCCTGTGCTGCCGCTCGTTAGCCCAGAGAGACACACAGTTTCCATTCACTGATCGAAGTCCCCGTTATAAAGACCGTACGGGCTTCTTTTAGAAGCCGCGATCTTTCTAAAGAAAAAAATGTTTCCCGGCCTCCCTTCACTTCCTGTAAGCGTGAGAGCTCCCATACAGGACAAAAAAAAATTGACTGTAAAATAGTAAAACTACATCTATATAGATTTTTTTTAAAATGAATACAATTTATTACATTTAAAATTAACTGTTTACCCCATACTCCAAAAAATACTCAAATAATTTTAATAAAAAAAAATTACAATAAAAAAACAAAAACAAAACATAAATAGTTACCCAAGGGTCTGAACTTTAATATGCATGTAAAGAGGGTATACAACGAATATATTTTTTAAATTATAAGCTTTTAAGTAGTTATGGACGCAAAACTGTAAAAATGCACTTTTTTTCCAAATAAAGTATTGGCGCCATACATTGTGATAGGGAAATAATTTAAATTGTGTAATAACCGGGACAAATGGGCAAATAAAACATGTGGGTTTTAATTATGGTAGCATGTATTATTTTAAAGCTATAATGGTCAAAACCTGAGAAATAATGATTTGTTTTGCCATTTTTTTCTTAATATTCACTTTAAAATGCATTTAGAAAAAAATTATTCTTAGCAAAATGTACCACCCAAAGAAAGCCTAATTAGTGGCAGATAAAACAAGATATAGATCAATTCATTTTGATAAGTAGTGATAAAGTTATTGGCGAATGAATGGGAGGTGAAAATTGTTCGGATGCATAAGGTGAAAAACAACTGAAGGCTGAAGTAGTTACAAGCCGTTGTTGGTATTATTATTATTATTATTATTTAGTATTTATATAGCGCCGACATATTACGCAGCGCTGTACAGTGTATATATATATCTTGTCACTAACTGTCCCTCAAAGGAGCTCACAATCTAATCCCTACCATTGCCATATGTCTATATTATGTAGTGTAAGTACTATAGTCTAGGGCCAATTTTAGGGGGAGCCAATTAACTTATCCGTATGTTTTTGGAATGTGGGAGGAAACCGGAGTACCCGGAGGAAACCCACGCAGACACGGAGAGAACATACAAACTCTTTGCAGATAGTGCCCTGGCTGGGATTCGAACCAGGGACCCAGCGCTGCAAGGCGAGAGAGCTAACCACTACGCCACCGTGCTGCCCATAGGTAGTTTATGTGGGTCTGCAGACAGTGATGAGGACCAGAGAACACTCATTAGGTTTCAGAGGCTTCCCTCTTCTTATGTACTTACTTTTTTTTTCTTGCAATGCAGATTAAAAGGAACCCAAGGTGTAAGGCCTATGGAGGCTGCCATATTTATTTCCTTTTAAACGATACCAGTTGGAGGACTTGCACCAGCATATCCCAAGGTACAGCATACCTGGGCAGCTGTTTCCATGGAACTATGTATTGGTGAAACAATACCAGTTGCCTGGCAATCCTGCTCATCTCTCTGGTCTGTAGGGTCTATATCACACACCTGAAACAAGCATGCAGCTAATCTTGTCACATTTGTCATACACACCTATTTGCATGTTTGTTCAGGGTCCATGGCTTAAAGTATCAGAGGCAGAGGGTTAGCAGGACTGCCAGGCAATGTGCATAATTTAAAAGAAATAAACATGTCAGCATCCATATTCCCCTCACCTCAGGTTCCATTTAAATAGGTCCATAGAAAAAAATAGGTCTTAATTGTCAGTCTCCCATTCTGAAGTCCTCTTAAAATGTTTGGGGATGACTGAAAACTGCACAAGAACTATTCAGGGGCCTACTAGATTTGGGAGATGCTGATCAATTAACCAGCAGCTGGTTATAATTAATTAGCATCTGTTAGCACCTAAATCTGTTTAGCCATTGAACTCCTACAAATTCCCCTTCCTGTGGCACCTGAACCTGCATAGCAGATAGATTTTTTTGATCAGCTGTTATGTCCAAGACTTGTTTATGCAAAAGTAAAGCGAAAATCTCTTCTGATCACAAAACCTTGCCAGGTGCTCCACATGCTCCTTTGTGGAGCACCAAAAACAGTTTCCCACAGTTTATTTTATTTCCCACAGTTTACTTCTTATTACTGTACTTTGAAACAGTGGTGATGAGTTAATGATCCACCATATTGTAAGCAAACCTTCAGATACCCCTGACAAGATACCCAAGGGGGTTTACTCTAGGCTAAGGAGACGCCCCACCCTAGCCTAAAGATCCAGTAAATATTGTACAGAAAGAAAGTAAAAAAACAAAGCAGAACGAAAGAAAGCTTGGAACTCTAGGTCTTCTAAAAAAGAACTAAGGATTGTCTTTTGGAGCACCTTTTTTTCTTATGTTTCACAGAAGACCTGTACAAGCAGTTCTGGTATTTGAGTTGGTTGCCTGACAAGTGGAGAGAAACTCTGGTGAGACTATATTTAACATAACTGCAAAGTTCATCACAGCGTTTCTATACCTTCTCTAGCCCTGGAACAGCACAGTTTGGCGCTGGTCCCAGAACATAAACATAACTGCTCCTTCAAGCTAGGGAAACTGGGACCACTCACTCAAAAGAAGACTTGTGTGCAGTATGTGTCAGGGCTGCCTTTTGCTCCCAGCCCCACACAGATTTACATGGATTCTTGCTAGCTTATAAGAAAGGCTGTTTGGAATTAGTTGTCCTTCTATATTATGTCAGCAAACCGAAATAACAAAACAAAGAGAAAAAAAAAGCTCTCCCTTGGGGTGTTTTGACTGCACAGCTGGTTTCCTTTAGCAACTTCAAGTCTTCTTGTACCAGTAATGCTGGAGAGAAACAGTTGTGATGGCTGCAGTCCCTGTGTGTACTCAGGCACACCGCCTGTGTCCTACAAGAGAAGATCTGTGGCGTTCAGGCATAACTGTTCTCACCCTGTTCTGAAAGGCAAAGATGAGGCTGAGGTTAAGGCAAGACCTCTCTTCTTCCCTATCTAATGCCTATGAGCTGTAAGAACATCTCTGTATCCGAAGAGAAGATCTAGAAACCCTCAGAGTAAAAACACAACATTACCCAACAATTGGGAGATAAACAATCTCGTATTGCTCCTGAGGTTTTCCAATATTTTTTAAGGCAGACTGTTAATATTGGCCAAAATAATTTTACACATTTCATTGCATAATATTGAAATTAAAAGAAAAGTACATTGATTAACCACTTGAGGACCACAGTCTTTTCGCCCCTTAAAGCGGTTTAACACCCAGCATTACAACTTTGCTTTAAAAAAGATTGCTTACAGCTTACAAACTATTATGCCAGATTTTTTTTTAAGCAGAAATTCACTGAATGGGTTAAACATGACATTTTAGTGTTGGATTTAACTAGGAATCAGCATCCGTTCTTATCTTTTAGTTACAAATGTATCTTTATTTGGAATACAAATAGACCTTTGAAAAGCCTGCCAGGGAAGCCCTCTTTGTTCTCTCAGAGCAGTGTTTGTTTGTTACATTGTAGATAGATACATTTGTAACTAAACAAGCAAGCACGGAGGAGGATTTCTAGCTAAATGCAGCACTAAAATGTCATGTTTAATCCATTCAGTGAATTTCTGCTAAAAAAAAAAATCTGGCATAATAGTTTATAAGCTGTAAGCAATCTTTTAAAGCAAAGTTGAAATGCTGGGTGTTAGACCACTTTAAGGACCCTCCCTCCTTTTCTTGTCACTAATACAGCTTTCTTTTGGTGCTATTTGATTGCTGCTGCAATTTTTAGTTTTTATTATATTCATCAAAAAAGACATGAATTTTGTCAAAAAAATGATTATTTTTTTTTTAACTTTCTGTGCTGACATTTTTTAAATAAAGTAAAAATTCTGTATACATTTTTGTCCAAATTTATTGTGCTACATGTCTTTGATGAAAAAAAAACAATTCAGTGTATATTTATTGGTTTGGGTAAAAGTTATAGCGTTTGCAAAGTGAATTTTCCCATTTTGAAGCATCTCTGACTTTTCTGAGCACCTGTCAGATTTCATGAGGTGCTAAAATTCCAGGATAGTATAAATACCCCCCAAATGACCCCATTTTGGAAAGAAGACATCCCAAAGTATTCACTGAGAGGCATGGTGAGTCCATAGAAGATTTTATTTTTTGTCACAAGTTAGCGGAAAATGACACTTTGTGACAAAAAAAAAAAAGGTTTCCATTTCTGCTAACTTGTGACAAAAAAAAATGAAATCTGCCACGGACTCACCATGCCCCTCTCTGAATACCTTGAAGTGTCTACTTTCAAAAATGTGGTCATTTGTGGGGTGTGTTTACTGTCCTGGCATTTTGGGGGGTGCCTAATTGTAAGCACCCCTGTAAAGCCTAAGGCTACTTGCACACCAAGACGTTGCGTTAGGTGCTACGTTAAGGTCGCATAACGTGCACCTAACACAACGTATGGTGCTGCAAGTGAGGACGGTAGAGTGAGCAGCGTCAGGCGGCTCGATTCCTATAATGTCTCCCAGAGTGGCGCTGATTGGCCAGCGGGACCACGTGATGCGGAGCGAGACACTCCGCATCACGTGGTCCCGCCGGCCAATCAGCGGCCGCCAGTGCAGTGAATATTAAGTAGCCATGTGCGCGGCTACTGTAGCTGGCTCTCCCCGCCTCCTCTCCACCTCCACTGCGCATGTGCAAACAGTCTAACGCGGCTATAGCCGCTGTAACGCCGTAGCATGCTGCACTTTCCGGAGAACGTGCAGCGTTACATGTAACGCAACGTGGGCTGTGTGAACAGCCCACTTGTGTTACATTGCTGTGCATTGGGGGAGCGTTACAGGCGCACTAACGTGCGCCTGTAACGTCTTAGTGTGTAAGCAGCCTAAAGGTACTCATTGGACTTTGGGCCCCTTAGCGCAGTTAGGCTGCAAAAAAGTGCCACACATGTGGTATTGCCGTACTCAGGAGAAGTAGTATAATGTGTTTTGTGGTTTATTTTTACACATACCCATGCTGGGTGGGAGAAATATCTCTGTAAATGACAATTTTTTTTATTTTTTTTTTATACACAATTGTCCATTTACAGAGATATTTCTCCTACTCAGCATGGGTATGTGTAAAAATACACCCCAAAACACATTATACTACTTCTACTGAGTACGGCGATACCACATGTGTGGCACTTTTTTGCACCCTAACTGCGCTAAGGGGCCCAAAGTCCAATGAGTACCTTTAGGATTTCACAGGTCATTTTGCAACATTTGGTTTCAAGACGAGTGAGTTCATAGAAGATTTTATTTTTTGTCACAAGTTAGCGGAAATTGATTTTAATTGTTTTTTTTCACAAAGTGTCATTTTCCGCTAATTTGTGACAAACAATAAAATCTTCTATGAACTCACCATACTCCTAACGGAATACCTTTGGGTGTCTTCTTTCTAAAATGGGGTCATTTGTGGGGTTCCTATACTGCCCGGCATTTTAGGGGCCCTAAACCGTGAGGAGTAGTCTAGAAACCAAATGTCGCAAAATGACCTGTGAAATACTAAAGGTACTTATTTGACTTTGGGCCCCTTAGCGCAGATAGGGTACAAAAAAATGCCACACATGTGGTATCGCCGTACTCAGGAGAACTAGAATAATGTGTTTTGTGGTGTATTTTTACACATACCCATGCTGGGTGGGAGAAATATCTCTGTAAATGGACAATTGTGTGTAAAAAAAAAAAATAAAAAAAATTGTCATTTACAGAGATATTTCTCCCACCCAGCATGGGTATGTGTAAAAATAAACCACAAAACACATTATACTACTTCTCCTGAGTACAGTGATACCACGTGTGTGACACTTTTTTGCAGCCTAGGTGCGCTAAGGGGCCCAACGTCCTATTCACAGGTCATTTTGAGGCATTTGGTATCTAGACTACTCCTCACGGTTTAGGGCCCCTAAAATGCCAGGGCAGTATAGGAACCCCACAAGTGATCCCATTTTAGAAAGAAGACACCCCAAGGTATTCCGTTAGGTGTATGGTGAGTTCATAGAAGATTTTATTTTTTGTCAAAAGTTAGTGGAAAGTGACACTTTGTGAAAAAAATAATAAAAATCAATTTCTGCTAACTTTTGACAAAAAGTAAAATCTTCTATGAACTCATCATACACCTAACGGAATACCTTGGGGTGTCTTTTTATAAAATGGGGTCACTTGTGGGGTTCCTATACTGCCCTGGCATTTTAGGGGCCCAAAACCGTGAGGAGTATTATGGAAACCAAATGCCTCAAAATGACTGTTCAGGGGTAGAAGCATCTGCAAATTTTGATGACAGGTGGTCTATGAGGGGGCGAATTTTGTGGAACCGGTCATAAGCAGGGTGGCCTCTTAGATGACAGGTTGTATTGGGCCTGATCTGATGGATAGGAGTGCTAGGGGGGGGGGGGGGGGGTGACAGGAGGTAATTGATGGGTGTCTCAGGGGGTGATTAGAGGGGAAAATAGATGCAATCAGTGCACTGGGGAGGTGATCGGAAGGGGGTCTGAGGGGGATCTGAGAGTTTGGCCAAGTGAGCAGGAGCCCACACTGGGGAAATTAGGGCCTGATCTGATGGGTAGGTGTGCTAGGGGGTGACAGGAGGTGATTGATGGGTGTCTCAAGGTGTGATTAGAAGGGGGAATAGATGCAAGCAATGCCCAGGCGAGGTGATCAGAGCTGGGGTCTGAGGGCGTTCTGAGGTTGTGGGCGGGTGATTGGGTGCCCTAGGGGCAGATAGGGGTCTGATCTGATGGGTAGCAGTGACAGGGGGTGATTGACAGGTGATTACAGGGGAGGATAGATGTACAGCACAGTACACAGGGGGGGGGGGAGGTCTGGGGAGGATCTGAGAGTGTGGGGAGTGTTCAGGAGCCCCCGGGGGCAGTGTTAGTGACAGGGGGTGATTGATAGGTGATTAGTGGGGAGAATAGATGTATACAGTACACAGGGGGGGTCTGGGGAGAATCTGAGAGTGTGGGGGGGTGATCAGGAGCCCCCGGGGGCAGTGTTAGTGACAGGGGGTGATTGATGGGTGGTTGACTGGTGATTAGTGTGGAGAATAGATGTATACAGTACACAGGGGGGGGGGGGGGTCTGCGGAGGATCTGAAAGTGTGGGGGGGTGATCAGAAGCCCCCAGGGGGCAGTGTTAGTGACAGGGGGTGATTGATGGGTGATTGACAAGTGATTAGTGGGAAGAATAGATGTATACAGTACACGGGGGGGGGGTGTCTGGGGAGGATCTGAGGGTGTGGGGGGGGGTGATCAGGAGCCCCCAGGGTGCAGTTAGGGACCTAATAAAAAAATAGCGTTGACAGGGGGTGATTGATGGGTGATTAGGGGGGTGATTGGGTGTAAACATGGGTCTGGGGGGTGGGCAATCAGAGGGAAGGGGGGAGGAGATCAGTGTGATTGGGTGCGACAGAGGGTGGCTGTAGCCTGCCCTGGTGGTCCCTCGATCGCTGGGATCACCAGGGCAGGAGGCAGCTTGTATAATACGCTTAGTATATAGTGCAAAGCGTATTATACACTTTGTAGCGGCGATCCGGTAGCTAGTAGCTAGTAACCCGAGAGGGGGTGGAGCCTGTCGCCGGCGCCGATCACCGCATAACCACGCCCGCCGCCGCTGCCGATGGGCGTATTGCGGTTGTTTGGGCCCAGCCCTTGCCTCAGCCCATCGCTGGGAGCGGTCCTAAAGTGGTTAAAATGTATATAAATCATGCCCCAGGCAATAATAATTGCAGGATAATGTACCTGTTTGTACCGCAGCATGAGTATACATACGCTGCCAGTGAGTTGGGTGCAGGGTGAGCTAAATGTTGGCTCACCCTGCCACAGCTCAAATCCCCAGCAGCGTTAAATACTATTCCCCCGCTGAGTCATAGGAACTCAGGGGGAGAAGCAATTTAGGCTGCGGTGATCACCGGAACACAGAATTATCCTTTTGTGAGGCACGTAGTATAGCACTCAATTTCGGCACTCAGCACCTGGCGTCAAAACAACCTGCTTTGCACCTGCAGTCCATTAGTGACCTATGGCGAGTTGGAGGAAGTAGATTTTTCTGTGATTGAAACTTTTTGGAAGTGATTGCATTTTTCAGGCAGAAGTGAGCTCAAAGTGGACGCTCACCGAGGATGAATATAAAGAAAAGAAAAATATTTACTATGTTGCTGGGCTTTGGATGCAGAAAAAAGTGTTACAGGTACAAGTACATTTATTATGAGGATGCCTTATTTTTCTTATTCATCATATATGGAGTTTAATCCCGCTTCAAAAATACAAAACTATTCTGGATAATGAAAGAAACAGCTTATTGCACACTCTCAGTTTACGCTCACTGTCCCTGTTTTGTTAGAAATTTGGTGAGAAAAAAATGTCCACAAATATTATATCGAGTAAGGTCTCCAGTAAGGTATAATTTTTCACCTTTTCCCTAGATGTAAAGGAGAGAACCTGTATATGATCTACAGAACGAGCAGGTCATTAGGAGACAACTAGCCTAGTCACCCATGCCTTCAAAAGGTCAAGAGCCAACAGACCAATAATTTATGAAATTATATGGTAATATATGAAATTATATTGCAATAAGACCTCTTTAACCTGAAATTACAGTATGGCATAACATAAAAAAAAAAAAAATTCTCTACTCCTTATTGCTCATACATTCCTATGTCCCCCAAGTAATGTCATCTGTGTAAAAAATCCTAGTCCTCCCCTGGATCACACATGCATGGGTATGCTATCTTCATTCAAAAAGCTATTCCGTGAGAAAGATTAGCTCTCTTCTACTTAAAACCAAGCAAGGCTTCTACACAAAAGCTTGAAACCTTTTCGGGCACATAAAAAAAAAAAAAGTGTTACAAATGTAAGCATCTAAATGTTAATTTTTTCATCCACACCTAGTTTACTTTAAAAGGACAACTGAAGTGAGAGGGATTTGGAGGCTGCCATATTTATTTCTTCTTAAAAAAATCGCTTTTTACCTTATATCCAACATGGGCATGTTTGCCCCTGCTAAAATGCCGCTATCCCGCGGCAGAACGAGGGGTCTTTACCCCCCAAATCCCCTCCGTGGTGCCCGGGGAGCACTGTTGAGGCAGAGCAGAGCTATGGCTGTAGCTCTGCCTCTCAGCGCATCTATCAGTGCTGATCGCCGCCTCTCCTCGCCCCTCTCAGTCTTCCTTCACTGATTTGGGGGAATAGCGGCGTTTTAGCAGGGGCATACATGCCCATGTTGAATATAAAGGTGAAAAGCGATTTTTAATCTCTCTTCAAAGTCTCTTTAAACACCACCAGTTGCCTGGTAGTCCTGCTAGTCTATTTGGCTACAAGTGAGCAAGGAAGGATCCGCTACAGTAGTGTCTGAATCACACCAGAAGCAAGCACGCAACTAATCTTGACAGATCTGACAAAAATGTCAGAAACACCTGATCTGCTGTATGCTCGTTAAAAGTCTATGGCTAAAAAGTATTAGAGGCAGAGGATCAGAAGGACAGCCAAGCAACTTGTATTGCTTAAAAGGAAATAAACATGGCAGCCTCCATATCCCTCTCATTACAGTTGTCCTTTAAGAAGCCTATACATGCACCATCAGTGCCATCAATCAAGACCAAGCTCAATGTAGTGATCAACACTGAAGAAATAAACTCTGTACAGATGCTTTGATGTAAGAGTGATGCCTACTATTGCTACATGGAGCGGAGGAGGGATGATGGCACTGCACACCATGGAATACCAGACGGGGAAAAGCTACATACCAACACCCATGCTGGTCTGAACTCAGCCATGGCAGACAATGACAACCATTATGGTCAAGAATCGGGCGGTCAGACCAGCTTGTCTACAGTGGCTGCTCAACGACCACACGTCTGTACAGCATCATCAGTGCTCTGTAGCCCAGCGGGGATCGGTACACCATCCCTTGGGCAACAGAGATCCAGAAGACATCCACAGACAAGTATAGGCCTTTAGGAAAACTGTGGACTCCAGGGATCCCGCATACTAGATTTTTAAAGTAAAACTTCTTGCTTCAAGTATTTCATGGGACACTTGTAAGTTGTAAATACACTGTTGCCGAGCTGCTGCATCAGACAAGTTCCAACTTGTGTGCGGACAAAGCTTTAGCTGCTTGCTGGACCCGTCTCAATAACTCGACCCCAAAAACTTTCTGAAACTTTTTGTTTGTAAACTAAATTTAGGAGGCTGCAGGGCACAGCAGAGGCACAGAGAGTAAACAAAAAGCCATGTCACAGCACCTCCGAGTGCCTCATGCATTACACCCCACTGTGCAATAGGCTTTACTGTGCATGAGCTAAATTTTAAAAAAAGGTAAGAGAAATGAGCAAATGCTGCCCAATTATTGATCTTAGCTGCTGCCTACAGTTGCTTTCAAAAGAAATTCAAAGCCAGCCTAAAAATCTTTACTGTGTTGTTTCAAAACACCTGAGCTTGTTTAGAAAAGCACTGGAAATGCAATACGCATTAACAATGACATTAACGTTCACGAAGGTCAAATGTGTCGAGGACGCGTGCTGATTGGTTGCTATTGATTACTGCACTTTGCACCCCATGATGTGCTTTGTTGAAGAATATCATGAAGACTATAGTACTCTGGAGAAAAATCATATTTGTTTGCAGTATATGTAACACACCATATAAAAAAATCCAGAACATACATAAAGAAAAAAAAATAACACATATTTGTGCTCTCTGCAAATGCTTCTATTGCAGAAGATTAGGCTAAAGAAAAGATCACTCTCCAACATTTGAGATGTAACAGAGCCCTCTAGAGTGAGAGAACATTCTGTCTTGTGCCCAGGGCATAATTAATACACCAAACTTACTGCAGTAGATTTGGAAAAAAAAATGTAGCTTTCATTTCAGCAAGTCTATTCCATAGTGATTAAAAAATTAAAATCATGTATGTTAACATAAAAGCAGTTAATTAAATACTTTCATCTTTCAAACGGAAAGCAGTAGGAAGAAAATAATTTTTTAACAAACAAAAATTATACTAATGAAAAATGCAACTAAATTCACACTTTAAAGTCAAAGAGGAAAAAAAAACTGGAAGATATAAAAAGGATACTTGGGTAAACAATTAAAGCAGAATAATAATGAAGATGACAACACTACGCAGCATCACAGCGTTAAAGAGCGACTCTGGTTCACTAGAAATGTAGGATGTTTACACCTTCATTCCGAGTCAGAGAGACTGTGCTGAGAAAATATGTCTGCTGACATCCTTTTAAAAATAATCATTTTCTACCTGTAATGCTGATTTTCTACACTTAAAGAGGGACTTTAATGCAAAATGGAACTTCATTCTGACCAGTACTTGATACCCCCGTAACCATGATAAATATTTACCTTTTCTCAAACAAATCATAAGGGATATCTGTGTGCCTGATATTGAGGTGGAACCCCTCCTACAGTGTGATGTCATTGCCATGGCAGTTTCCTGTCTGTGAACCTTGTCCCTGTGGGAGAGAATAGCTGTTGCCAACTGCCGTGTGTGTGTGTGTGTGTTATTGTTAGTGGGTGTATTTATAGATAAGTCTGTGGGGTTTTTATGCCTTCCAGCAGTAAAGATGCTGACCTGCAGGCTCACAGAGGATAAAAAAAAACATTAATTACATGGCAATATCAATAAATTTGATTTAGCTTTTATTTTTTAACTTCTCACTATTTGCAATTCCCCCACCACCACTATCTTTCAGTAAAGCTTCCATTTAAAGGAACCCTGAACTTAACAAAAAATACTGAACTTACCTGGGGCTTCCTTCAGTCCCCCTTAATCAGTGAAGTCCCTCAGCATCCTCCAGGGTCCCTCCATGATCCCGCTGGGGGCTCAGTGGCAACTGCGCATGCAAACGCCTGTCTCGTTCGGCCGTCGCCGTGAGCGTTCTGCACAGTTCTCAGAAGAATCCGCCAGCTAGACGGACGGTTTGCACACCACTCCCAGCCGGGTTATGCACCTAACAGAGCCACCAGTGGGACAACGGAAGGAGCCCAGTGGACACCGAGGGACCTCATGGATTAAGGAGGGGCTGGAGGAAGTCCCCGATTCAAGTGGCTGGATTGTGTACTGGTTTAAGGGCACCGCCTTTGACATGGGAGACCAGGGATTTGAATCCTGGCTAGGGTCAGTACCTATTCAGTAAGGAGTTCAAGGCAAGACTCCCTAACACTGCAGGGTGACCTCTTGAGCACATCCCAGTGGCTGCAGCTCTTGAGTAGGGATGCTCATTCGGATTCCGCGGAAATGCAATTTCCGAAATTCCGATCGGAAATTGCATTTCCGCATCGGAATGCGGAAATCGGTAATGCAAGTGCAGTAGGTGGATTTCCGCTGGAAATCGCAGAAATTTCCGCGATTTACCCGACTTTAACATCGATTTTCTCAAAAACTATAAGGTCTTTTTAAAAAAAACTTTTTTTTGCATCTTGTTCACAAGATTCAGTTTCATAAACCCTGCAAATTTGGTGTTTCTAGGACTTAAGGGGGCTTTGCTATTAACCGCTGAAGTCGGCGAATTTTTACTGTAATGTAAAATGAAGAAAATCTGCATCTGCCTATTTTCAGGGTTTATTAAATAGAATATTCTGAACAAGATGCAAAAACAAGTTTTCTAAAAGACCTTATAGTTTTTGAGAAAATCGATGTTAAAGTCGGGCGGAATTTCCGCGATTTCCGGCGGAAATTCCGCATCGGAATGCGGAAATTAGTAGCGGAAAGCGGAATCGGTAATTGGCAATGGCGGAATGCGGATTTACCGCGGAATCTGAAATTGGCATTTCCGACTATCCCTACTCTTGAGCACTTTGAGTTCGACAGGATAAATGTTTGGATTATTATATTATATTATTAGGTAAGTTTAGCATTGTATTTGTTTCTTGTGTTCATGGTAGTAAATGTATTTACCGTACTCTTATTTTATTGGCATGTGTGCTTGTAAAAAATTAAATAAATAAAAAATGGAGAGCAGCCAGCCAAGTTACCCTTATCTACATCATCCTGATATTTTGGCCTAGCTGTAGTTACCATTTGTTCTGGAAAGGTATACCATAGTATGTAAGAGGAATCTCCTTTCTCTTTAGTCTGTTTGGCTCCCTGTACCCTCTAGTGGCCATAATATTAAAATGCTTATCTTTTAGTAGATACTGAAAACAAGGAAGGCTTAACCAAAGAGGCCACTGGAATTGTTTAGAAAAATATGAAAACCTCTTATTTTCTTTTATCCAAGCACACATGGAAGTAATAAAGTGCTAGTTCACCCTACCACATAATACACTGTTAGCAAAGCCGAATAGAGGCCTAAGCCATTATCCACACAAGTTTCATATTTGATGCAGCTGGACAAGAGATGGTTTTACCTAATCACTGCCTCAGATAACATCCCCGCAATTGTCCAGTATAGTCCAGGCCTTTGCCATGCCTCCTTATTTATTTATAAGGAGGCATGGCAAAGGCATGATGCAAGCAAGGCACAGTGTTGTGGGATGTAGCTCAGAGTTATGAAATATGATGTGTGCATGGGCAGCACTATACTGGGGCACTGGCCCACCCTGGGACTCGCTGTGCCGCCCTGAGTGCTAAACTCCCCCTGCTCAGTAACCAACAGTTTACTGTTTCAAGGCTCCAGCAGCTTAAAGTGAACAGGATAGGGTGTGTAAAGAAAACTATCCATGTCAGTCTGAGTCTATGTAGAGGTTAAGTAAACCAAGGGTCTTATTTATTTGCCATAAATACCTCACAATCCTTGCAAGACCCCTTGTGATTAATGTATCTACATGACACTTATATTTGCAAAATAAATCTCTCTTCCTCCTTTTGATTGTATGTTCTAACAGTGTCAGTCAACAGGAACAGAGTCTGAAGAAAGCTTACGGTTTTTCTTTTAAATTAGCCAATAAACTAGTAGAGCTTGTATTTTACAGACAGGAAGTTTTGAATCAGGCTAAAATTCCTGATTCAAAACGTCCTGTCTGTAAGAAACAAGCTCTGGTCTGCAATGCTTAGAAACTAAGCAATGCTTAGAAACTAAGTTAAGGAATTACACACACAGCTTTTCTCTCCCTCCTGCCTCATTCCCCTCCCCTTGCTTGTAGAGTCATGCAACACAGGCTGGGGGCTGGAACGATTTGTCTGTAATCTGTCCACACAGGAGCAGCATGCTAGCAAGTAAGGAATAAAGCATGCCAGCAAACTAGCCAAGTACATCAAACTAACTGTTTGTGATGTTTACATTTGGTTCCTATCACTGGTTAACTAGTTAGCCTTAATTTTATTACCTGAGTTAGGCAAAAAATATCTAAAGCTCGCCATACAAACATCGATTTTTATCACCCAAATGGGTCCCACCAGCCAGCCATCGTACCCACTTTGTTTTTCTCAGAGTGGAGTGATGTCACCGTAAAAGCAAGGATTCCTATAGGTTAGTAAAAGGGGAATTTTGAGGGTTAGGAGCTCTCTATCTCACAGTTACAGCATTTTTGTAGAGCTGAAAAGATAACCAAAACCTTCCACCAATACCTCGCACCAGTGCAACTCTTACATTGCCACCAACAAAGCTCAACTTTCCAGGTGCCATATTACATTCTGAAAAGGGAGACAGTGAGAGGGCACTGACCTCTAGTGGCTGCTTTAAGTAAAGTTATTAACATTTTAGGCTGCCACCCTCAGCATTAATGCTGAAAAGAGTGACCCAGCTGTGCCACTCTAAGCCACTTGTTAGGATTCAGATTTTAGAAGTATGTTGAATCATGAAAATCCTACAGGCATAGTAGTGTAATTATTTTGTGCCACAAACATCCTTAGTGCACTATTCATTTTTATGTATTCATTCTGTATTTAATGTGGGGCTAAAAGATGAAATATGTTACAATTTCCTGCAAGGAAATATTGAAAAGTGCCATTATGTGTTTAAGAACCATGACAATCTGACATGATCGATCTGAAAATCTGATCGATTTCATTAACCTGATTGGTTAGGAAACTTTTGTCTGTTAGTGGTCCCAAACTATCATTTTTGATCGATCATATGACTAATCGATTGAAAATTACGACTAATCGATTGAAAATGATCGTTCGCCTGAAGCGTTAGTGTTTTTTTTTTTTTTGTTTTTTTTTACTATGTTCACTTTTTGTAAGGGAAAGAGGCAAGGCTAGGCAGCCAGGGGAGAGTTATGATAATGAGGTTCTTACCCCAACATTCTACACCAAAGTAACTCAGTGCTGCAAACTGTTGCCAGGATGCTAGCCCTATAGCATCTACATTGCTCAATGACAATACTTTACATTATCTGTACTTCAGACGGGGCAAAAGAAAGTTCTCTACCCCTCACATGTTTTATTTTGTTTACCAATAGGAAACATTACAATTATAATTACTATGATTTTGTTATGGTTTGTAAACAATGTAATAGAAGTAACAGGAATAGGAAATCTTATCTTACCCCAGAACACCCCCCCCCCCTTCCCCCCACAGGAATAAATTAATTTTAATGCCAACAAGATGGATTTGGTTATTCCCAGGATTCACTTAAAAATATTTGGTGCTTGGGCCTTTTCCTATGTAGACCCTACTCTATGGAACTTACTTGCCAATCAGTGCGGGAGTCTCCTTCTCTGGACAACTTTAAACAGAACCCGAGGTGAATTATTAAAAGCTAAATAGGACCCAGAGGCATGTCATGTGCTTAATGACTTGCCTCTGTGTCATTCTATCGCTGCTGCCAGCCCCCTCTACGCTCTGCTCTCCCCCCTAAAATGATTGCCAGGCTAGCGACAATCTGCTTGTCGCTAGCCTGCTTTGTTTGCATGAGGCTTGTCAATTAGCCTCCTCCGCATCGCCGCCTCCATACAAACTCCTTCCACCACTCTCCGCATCTACTAGCTTCCTCCAATAGGAAGCCAAGCCGCGACCCAGGAAGCTGACATAGTGGCGGCTGCTAATTTCCTAATTAGTGGCAGTTACTGCTACAGTGGTGGCTGATAACCTAGAGGTGAGCAAAGGGGGAGGCAGAGCATTGTTGCCAGAATTTCTGGAGGATGAACCATAACTTTGCAGCAGGCTACTAAATGTTGGATTGTTGTTGTTCAGTCACTATTCAGTCATGTCCAACTCTTTGTGACTCCTTGGACCACAGCACGTCCTTCCCTTCTATCCTCTACTGCCTCTCAAAGCTCATGTTTGTTGCTTCCATGATACTACTGTATATAGCTAACTCATTCTCTGCCATCCCCCTTTGCCCTTGATCTTTTCCAGCATCAGGGTCTTCTCTAATGAGTCCTGCCTTCTCATTGTGTGTCCAAAGTATTTAAACTTTATCTTCAGCACTTCCAATGAACAGTCAGGGTTAATTTATTTAGGCCGGTTTCACATTAGCAGCCTGCATTTTAGTTGCACTGTAGATAAAAACAAGGAACACCAAGAGCCCCAGTAGTGTAATATGTACTGGTAAATGGTTACTAGATAGAGTAAATATTAATACTCATAAACCAGGGTTACCATTAGGCAATCACTGTAAAGGCAGGTGGGGAGATTTTCCTGACCCCACTCAGGAATAAGAAGTCGCTCTCTGTAGATGAGAAAAAGGGGGTTCAACCCTCCACCCAGGGTGGATTCAATATTATGCAGGAGAACAGAAGCGCCAAAAGGATAAAAGGAAGCTAAGTGAGCTTAAAAAACAAATTCTTGGTAAATAGAGGAGGTAGTGGTGGACTTACCTCCTCCAAGTAGACACACAACGACTGTAGTAAAGACAGTCAATATATTTTATTTATGAACTCCAAATATGCAACGCGTTTCGCAGGTTTGATCCCGCTTCATCAGGCAATAACAACCGAGCAATAGCATATGTGGTCAGTAGAAGAGCCAGGCACTGATCGGATGATCACATCACAACGCTAAAAACATGCTTTGGAGATAACTGCAGCAATGCGTGGTAATGTCATATTTGGCAGCAAGCCAAACTATAAGTGAGGCTCTCTAGCGATCACTTCCTGTGGCGGAAATACAAAATTGCAATGAAGTGTATTGAAAAAAATGATATGCTCCCACGCATGCGCATCGCAAAACTTTAAACTATCTACGTCGCCATTTACCTACATGACTTTCGGTCAATGCACATCGCCATGGACCTATACCGCGCTGATGTGTTCACTACACATGTGATGCTTCCAGCGCATCGCACCGCGTCAGCTGTGAAATGTCCCATACACTTTCATTGGTTTAGCGTTACCTTGTGTTAAAAATAAGTAACGCAACACAATGAAAACACTCTAGTGTGAAAAGGGCCTTAAAGGACACCCGGAGTGATATGTGACATGATGATATAGACATGTGTATGTACAGTGTCTATCAAACAAATAACTATGCTGTGTTCCTTTTTTCTTTTTCTGCCTGAAAGAGTTAAATATCAGGTATGTAAGTGGCTGACTCAGACAGGAAGTGACTACAGTGTGACCCTCACTGATAAGAAATTGCAACTATAAAACACGTTCCTAGCAGAAAATGGCTTCTGAGAGCAAGAAAAGATAAAAATGGAAATTTCTTATCAGTGAGGTTCACACTGTAGTCACTTCCTGTCTGAGTCAGGACTGAGTCAGCCACTTACATACCTGATATTTAACTCTTTCAGGCACAGAAAGAAAAAAAGGAACACAGCATAGTTATTTGTGTGCTAGGCACTGTACATACACATGTCTATCTCATCATGTCACATGTCACTTCGGGTATCCTTTAAGGATTGACTGATTGGATGTTCTTGCAGTCCAAAGGACTCTCAAAAGTCTTCTCCAGCACTACAATTCGAAGACGTCAATTCTTCGGCACTCAAATGTTGGCTACGCTTGCTATGCCTTGTTTCCTCTTGTGCAACTATCAGTTCTGATCAAACCAACGTAAAAGTCAATAAAAACAAAATACTGGTTAAGTTATAAAGTGGTTGATTCATCAATGCATATGGCGCTGTTGAGTGCGAGATACATTGAAGTCCGTGTAGTAAATGTTACGCGCACTGCAGGCAGGGTAGCGTGTGCTCTCAAGGTGCGCACTTGCCTGGTAAAGTACGCTCACCAGTGCAGCACCGTGTCAATTAACATTGAAGCGGCCACGCTAGTCAAATATCACGGTCGCGGTGCAGCACTAGCAAGCGTACTTTACAAGGAGCGTGTGCACCTTAAGAGCGCATGCTATTGTAAGCTACTTTTTATACAAGCCTCTTTATCGGAGACTCTTTGTTGTTTTACTTTATTAACAATAAAAACTAATTTGTGAAAAAAAAAGCTCACGCTACGCTGCTGGCAGAGCATGTAGCATGCACATAACATTTACCACGCGTTCTTCAATGTATCTTACATACATTGATCAATCAACCCCAAAGTGAGGGACCACTTTCTTTATTCACCCCTAAAGTACTGAATAGATAAAGAGAGAATTGAATCATTTCGCAAAATCTAATTATCAGTGGCAAACTGAAAAACCACTAATTTGAAGGAAATAAATTCTGGATTAACGAGTTGATTTGAATGAAGGCCTGGCTGTTTGGTATTGGAAACATTGTTTAAAGTCCAGTAAATCCATTAAATGGCCAAAAAAAGCATGACCTCTCCTAATTACCACCGGTAATGGCTTTGTTGATTTTAACCACTCCTGTTAATAACTGGTACTTACAATCAAACATGCATTAATGCACTCTCCTTAGACAAACATTCGCAGTAGAATGGGCTAAACAGAAGAGTTTACAGTATTGACTTTCAGGAAGACAATGTGAAAGAATGACACCTCTCCGACAAGTCAGTTCATCACATTTCTGACATGCAGGAGTCTCTCCAGTCAACCAGCAGTTCTGTTATTGTGAAGTGAAAATGTCCAGGAGCAACAACAATCCACTAACATAGCATTAAAGGTAGCCATACATCTAGCGATTTTGGCGGCGATCGGCCAAGAGACAGATCTCTCACTAATCGGAGAGAGATCTGTTAGCTGCCATAAATCGCAGGCCGAATCCCAATCAATATCAGCATGAAATCTATTGGGAATCGGCCTTGTGATGCCTCTTCGCCATCTCATTTTCCCATAACGTTTTATGCCCCCCCATGCAGTTATACTTTACCTGCTGTTGTCCATGTCCTCGTACGTCCACATTTGCACCCCCACATGGTTGCCGCCCTTATAGCACGTGGGACATGTTATAGCACGTGGGAAGCGTGTGACACTAGAGGGGACAGTGTCAGTGGTTCTGTCGCATTCATTGCTCATCCAGATATTGCACGCCGTTACACCCACATACCCAATCGAACATGTTGGCCCGAGATTTTCTAGCATGTCTGATCAATACATGCAACCAATTTCGATGGGCAACTTAAAGAAACCCAGAAATGTCAGCTATTAAAGATTTTTGACTTACCTGGCGCTTCCTCAGCCCATAAGCATGGATGCGTCCCTTGCCGTCCTCCCGCGTGCCTCCGTTAAGCAGCAATCAGCTCCAGTATTCGACTCAGTCAGGTCCAGCCTGACTCAATGACGTCAGCCAGGGTCTTCTGTGCTTGCGCAGAAGGTCCGTGCATGCGCAGAAGTCCCCCTGCTGACATCACCGAGCTGAATACCAGAGCTGATTGCCGCTTAACGTTTGCACGCGGGAGGATGGCGAGGGACGCATCCATGCTTATGGGGCTGGAGGAAGCTCAGGGTAAGTAAAAACTCTTTAATAGCTGACATCTCTGGTACACTTTAAGCCACAGAAGTGCAAAGATGAGGACTGCTGAGTGTCTTACATGTAAACTGTCATTCCTTGATTGTGCACTCACTGCAGACTGACAGACCGACTATAGAAATCATTCTAACTCAAGAATTTTGTCAATAGTGGCCAAGAAGATGCATACAAGACTATTATCACCAAGCATTGGCTGAACTTTCCAGCAACAATAAGCTACAATTGCTGAGCAACAGGAGGCAGAATATCTACAACACATGCTTACAATATGATACATTTTATTTTCTTTCCTTAAGGGCCCTTTCACACCAGAGGGATTTTTCAGTGTTTTAACGCCACGGCCGAAGTTGGCGTTTTGCTAGGTAAAAGAAAGTCCATAGACTTTCATTTTACCTTTCACATCTAACTCGGCGTTTTGGAGCGTTGCGTTTCAACGCTCCCAGGAGCTTTTTCAGGGCTGTTAACAGCCGAAGTTGGCTGTTGGCGTCATAGTCAATGGAAAACGCCAACTTCAGCGTTTTCAAAGCCTTTTCAAAGCGTTTTACAGCTATCTTGTTCACTAATATTTTTATAGAAGAAAAAAAAAAGGACGTTTTCATATGGGCTGTAAAACTCTTTCAAAAGGCTTTGAAAACGCTTTGAAAAAGCTATGTATTGGCGTTAAGCAAAAGGCTGACTTTCAGCCTTTTTTACCGCAGCCTCTAGTGTGAAAGAGCCCTTAGCAGCAAACATATTTGAGACCTACGTCTGAGAATGGAGACCCACACGGCTTGTGAACTAC
Source organism: Hyperolius riggenbachi (assembly GCF_040937935.1). Lineage (NCBI taxonomy): Eukaryota > Metazoa > Chordata > Amphibia > Anura > Hyperoliidae > Hyperolius > Hyperolius riggenbachi. The sequence goes on from NC_090650.1 coordinate 324,877,347, forward strand.
TGCACTACTGTGAACTTCCATTGAAAAAGGGAAAATATTTGAAAAAAAACAAAACACAATTGCACTAAAAGCACTGATTCAAAATGGTCTGGTCCGCACTGCAAGAGCTTTTCAAGCTTCAGTGATTTTAAAAGCTCTTGCTAATGCAATGTACAGCCCTTCCAATTAGCACAATTTTTTTTGTATGCTTACCAGGTGTCCGACTTCTGGCCATAGCCCTGCCCCCTAAAGGAAAAGATCATAAGGGCTTCTCTGACCTCTTCTCGTGCCTGTGACCCCTTGCTTTAGGGGGCGGGGCTACAGACAGAAGCAAGAAATCCGGACACCTGGTGAGTATTTTAAAGTTTATAAACCGGAATTGCTGCCCCCCCCCCCCCCCCCCCCCGCCAAAGCAATTCTGCAGCACTTATATACCCCTAATGGAAATCACACTAGTGGGTTCCTCACCATCCACTTTCATTTGCAAAGCATTTTTGGGAATCGCCGGCGATTCCAAAATCGCCCTAGTGGGTTCCAGCCCTCAATGTAGAGTTGGCTCTCTGGCCATCTTTACAGCAGTAATCAGCTGATCATCTTGTTATAAATATGGCAATTGGCCCTTTATTGGTGATAACTAACAGCAACAGCAGCAATCATAGAAAGTTCGATCTGATTCCTTACAAAACTGCAGTTCAAATGACTGCTACTTTTATAAGTGTGAAAATCTGCAATGCTGTCATTTTTCCAATCACCACCTTTATAAATAGGCCCATTAGGGCCTGTTTCCACTACAGCGAATCTGCATGCATTTTATGCATGCAGATTTGCACAAGCAATAGAAGTGGATGGGCCTGTTTCCACTTCTGCGTGATTCTGTGCGGTTTGTCATGCAGAAAAAAATCTGCACGGCAGACGCACCAGAATTTGCACGCCGCACACGATTCATTGGTAATGTAACTAAATAGGAAAACCGCAAGCGTTTTAGACTTGCGGTTTTCCCGGCGTTTCCGCGTGCGCTTTCGTTTAAAAACGAAATGAAAATTGCATGCCGGAATTGACATGTTAAAATCGCGTTGTGAAAACCACGAGCAATTCCGCGTGAAAATCCGCATAGAAACGGCAACGAAACTGCAACCGCATGCGGATTCGTTGCTGCAATTTTCCCGTCAAAATCACGCCGCACAAGTGGAAACGGGCCCTAATAGTGAACAGATTGACTTGGAGTTGGCATGCAGCTTGCACCGGATAGGCAATAACAGACTTTTAAATGACTGTACATATGATTGGGTTACATTTATTTTGTTCTTACATAATAATGACAAGAACTTATATTTGTAAAACCGATGGCCGATGTTTCAATGTTAAAACAAACTGTACAAATGTGTTATTAATCTGAGAATGAACAGGAAAATGTTCTTCTCCGATACAAAATTTGCCACCAACTCTTGAACCATTGCCAACACTATTTTGGTTTGCAACAGTTTTTCTTTTTTTCAGTGAGGCTTCAGTGCATCTCTCTAGCCAATCACATAAACCTTTCTGAACATTAACCTATTTTGGTTAGTTTCTACGTCCAGGAACCATGCGCGCTACCGCGCGCTCCCGCGGCCGATCGCACGCACGCGCACTCCCGGCCGCGGATTCGGTAACCACGGAATCAATGTATCGGGCTATGGTGCCCGATCACTGATTCCTCTCCCCCACTGAAAAAACGACAGCTTCTCTAAAGCTTCGCATTTTCTGGCCGTTCCCTCCCCGATGCGTAACTCTAAACGTGTGTTACGCTTAGAGTGACGTCATGTAAACAAACTCATGGCCGCCATCTTGTGGCCAAAAAGTAAAACTACAACAAAAAGTAACAAAAATTAAAATCAACACACATTTACATTAAAAAACTATGGTTTACATCCCACCCTCCCAAAAATACCCAAATAAAATGTTTAATATAAAAAAAACATGTAAATATTTACCTAAGGGTCTAAACTTTTTAAATATCAATGTAAAGATGAAATATTTCTATATTTTTTTTATTTTAAACTTGTAAATAGTGATAGATGCAAAACGGAAAAAATGCACCTTTATTTCCAAATAAAATATTGTCGCCATACATTGTGATAGGGACATAATTTTAACGGTGTAATAACCGGGACATATGGGCAAATACAATACGTGAGTTTTAATTATGGAGGCATGTATTATTTTAAAATTATAATGGCTGAAAACTGAGAAATAATGATTTTTTTCCGTTCTTTCTTATTCTTCCTGTTAAAATGCATTTACAGTAAAGTGGCTCTTAGCAAAATGTACCCCCCAAAGAAAGCCTAATTGGTGGCGGAAAAAAGATATAGATCAGTTAATTGTGATAAGTAGTGATAAAGTTATAGGCTAATCAATGGGAGGTGAACATTGCTCAAGTGAAAACGGCTGAACGCGAATGGGTTAACCTTAGCTCCTCCTTCCATGTTAACCCCCTTCTGACACCTAAACCTCACACAGACACCTTTCGATGTCTAAGGCCTCTTGCACACTACATGCGATTCCGATTTTTATACGATCTGAAAGCATAGCAGCATGCAGTACTTTTTTTTTTTTTAATCAGAATCAAAAATCGGATTGTTAAAAAAAAATATATATAAATAAATAAATAAATAAATCGCCTGTAGTGTGCAAGAGGCCTAAGTCGAGAGGATACAGTAGTTTACTGTAGTCATTTACTACAGTAAACTGTATAGTGCTTCTGACTTTAAAAAAAAACAACAAACATTATTATACTTACCAGGTGTCAGACTTCCGTCCGTATCTCCACCCCCTAAAGGAGGTCATAGGTGCTCCTGTATGGCCTATCAGAGAAGCGCTTATGACCTCTTCCTTTCGGGGGCAGGGTTATGGATGGAAGCAGGAAATCTGGACACCTGGTGAGTATAATATTTATTTTAATTGTAATCGCTCAGCCCCCCAAAGTGCTGCAAATTTGCTTTGCAAAAGTGATTTTTCAGGGCTAATTTACTTAGCATTGAGCGCAAATACGTGTCCTATGATTGCCATTACCCCTGATCGCACTAGTGGGTTCTCCACCACACACTTTCATTGGCAAAGCATTTTTGGGAATCGCCGACAATCCCAAAAGGCTGCCGAAACTGCCCTAGTGGGTCCCAGCCTAAGGCCTGGTTCACACTGCAAGCGCTTTTCTAAGCAGCGGTGATTTGAAATAAACTCTTGCTAATATGATTTAAAAAAAAAAAAAAAAAAAAAAAAAAAAAAATCACTCATAGCATTAAGCCTTGTACACACTTACAATTATGATTGTAATCACTGACCAATTTTATCATCTCCATGTAGTTTACATGAGGGTTTACCTACACAATCTGCTCATAGTAGTCAGTGGGCTCTATTCACAAAGCGTTACCACATTCGGTAATGCTGAAAACCGTTGATTTTACCAATCACCTTCCCAAATTACAATTCACTAAACCTATCTCCGCACAGAAAATTAGAGTTCCCAACTAGTGAGGTTAATTACCGACTTGTGCGGAAATTACCTCAGGAAGTGTCAATTCACAAAGATTTCCACATTTAATTTACCCGCCAAAAGTGTTTGGTATTTTTCTCCAGCTCACAGAAGCCGATAACTCGCCCTCCCCATGCTGTCTCTGTGCGGTGGATTCCACAGACAGCCTTTGGGGAGAGCCAGACAGCCAATAGGGAGAGCCACACAGCCTGCTTCTCACTCTGATTTGATGTGATGGGGTATCGGGTGGGTCTTTCACTGTATCAAAGCAGAGGAAGCTGACAATTCTGAGGGCTTTCCTGCATCCCTTTAGGTGTTGAAACCTGTATTCTAGCATACAGAAGAGCTCCCCCTGGTGGCTGCAGCACATCTAAAGGGATGACGAGCTGCATTGGACAGAAAACCTCCAAGTCACACACAGCTCCCTGCCTGCCCGATGACCTGCTCCACGCTGGTAAGTGACACATACCGAGCCGGGCTTAGTGAATTGAGGCATGTTTGTTTGGTAAATTACCAAACTTCTGCCTCATGCAGGAAAACTTTAGTGCATTTGAAAAAAAGTGTAAAACACCAAATTAGGTATTTTACCGACCAAAAAGATTTTACCAAACTGCCCATTGTGAATAGAGCCCAATATCTGTTGACCCACATACTACATGGAGGCGGTGAAATTGGTCATTAAATGGCCATTCCTAACTGAAAGTGTGTACCAGGCTTTAGATGAGCAAGAGCTTTTTAAATTGCTGGCGCTTAGAAAACACGTGCCCATGATACTTGCCTTCTTTTTTAGTTTGAAAACTTAGGCCTCTTTTTCATGGACAGTTGAGCTGTGTGCTCAGCAACCAGTTACTAGGCAGCAGTGAGCAGTTACCAGGCAGTAGTGAGCAGTTGTGAGAGTTTGAGAGGAATTTCACTGCCTATCCACTGTCCATGGAAAAGAGGCCTTAGTTATCGGGCACCATGACATACCGGTAGATGCCAGCCTGTGCCCAAACCATGCAACCTATGCTGATAATTTGGGATGTATATTGCCTAATCTTATAAGGGGCCGCACCAAATCCACCAGCTTCCCTTCGTCACAGCTTTTATGCAGCAAACAGTTTTATATAGTTTGCCTTTTCAAACATGATAAGTTAGGAAAAACTCTTTGCCCTGTATAATGTGAAAAGTTGTGTGCAGTTCCATAACTGCTTCATTTTTAAAGTGTACCTGAAAGAATTGAATATCCACCTTGGTAGTCCTGGAGAATGCTTGTAGAACAGGTTTTTTGTGACTGCACTCTCGCCACGTACGAGCACATATGGAGTAGAATACAGTCACTTGTGCATTGCTTTTTTTTCCTATGTGCATGAGCTCTACTCTGTTCTAGTGGGCATGCCCAGAACTTTCTTGCATTCCTGTGCAGGAATGGTGGGCTCCAAGTGGATCTGTTAAAGGACAACTGAAGTGAGAAGGATATAGAGGCTGCCATATTTATTTCCTTTTAAGCATACCAGTTGCCTGGCTATCCTGCTGAACCTCTGCCTCTAAGGCCACATAGACACATCAGACCATAGTCTTTGGAAAATGAAAGATCGCAGACCAATTTTACCCCCTTCCATGTAGTATGAGAGCCAAACCTACACAGTCTATTCTATGGAGCTGAACTCCCCATCAGACAGAAATCTTTGCAAGATGCTGCACACACAGATGCTGTAGACATTCAAAAGATCAGTATCTGCAAAAGATCTGTTCCTGCAAAATGCAGGAACAGAACTTTGGCAGGAACAGATCTTTTGCAGATACTGATCTTTTGTGTCTGTACAGCATCTGTGTGTGCAGCATCTTGCAAAGATTTTTTTCTGATGGGGAGTTCAGCTCCATAGAAAAGACTGTGAAAGTATGGCTCTCATACTACATGAAGGGTGGTAAGATTGGTCTGTGATCTTTCATTTTCCAAAAACTATAGTCTGATGTATGAGCCTTTATACTTTTAGACAGACACTGAATAAGCATGCAGCAGATCAGGTGTTTCTGACATTATTGTCAGACCTGACAAGATTAGCTGCATGCTTGTTTCTGGTGTTATTCAGACACTGCTGCAGCCAAAGACATCAGCAGGACTGCCAGGCAACTGGTATGGTTTAAAATGAAATATAGCAGCCTCCATATCCCTCTCACTTCAGTTGTTCTTTAGCCTCTAGGCGACTGCGTCACGCTGATGGGCTTGACCACGGCGCCAGCCGCAGGACCGCCTAACGGTGGAAGGAATACATATTTGTTTAAAAAAAAAAAAAAAACACGCTGGCAGGGATCATAGCCCACCAACAGACATCTCTGTTGGTGGGCAGAAAAAGGGGGGGGGGGATAACTTGTGTGCTGAGTTGTGCGTCCCTGCAGCGAGGCCTTAAAGCTGCAGTGGACTAAGGGCTCGTTCCCACTATCGCGAATCTGCATGCGTCCAACGCATGCAGATCCGCACATGTAATGCAAGTGGATGGGCCTGTTTCCACTGTAGCGTTGTTGAGGTGCGTTTTTTTCAGCGGTAAAAAAACGCACAAAAGAGCCAACGATTTCGCCTGCGTCGGGAATCCGTGCGAATCGCCGCTAATGTATTTAATAGTAAAAACGCATGCGTTTGTTACATGCGTTTTTACCCGCGATTTCGCACCTTTTTAAATTTTATTTTGCCCTGGCAGTGTCATGGTTAATTTCGCATGGCACCCTGCCATGCGAAATCGCATGCGAAATCGCGGGTAAAAACGCATGCGGAAACGCATCCGCATGCGTTTTTACAAGCGTCGGAATGTGGCCGAAATCGCGTCGCAAAAGTGGGAACGAGCCCTAACTTATAAAAAAAAAATGGCCTGGTCTTTAGGAGGTTTAAGCCCATGGTCCTTAACCCCCTTGGCGGTATGATTATTTCTGGATTTTAGGGTCTAAAAGCAGTACAATTTTTTTGCACCCTTTCAGACCTTAAAACCTGGAAAAAATCATGCTGCCAGGGAGATCTGCAGCAGCCCAACAATCACTCACCTCCCTGGCTCCAGCGCTGCAGTTATGCCTCCATCCTCCGGGTGGCGCTGCAACTCTAAAGTGAGATTGCCGGCTGTCATTATGACGACAGCCAGCGATCTCACCAGGAGGAAGCAGAGCACCGGAAGAAGAATGCCAGCCGACGTCAGGATCCCTGGGAGGTATGTAGAAACGCTCACGCTGCGCGCATTGCTTTGCATAGAGCATCCGGTGGCTACCCCGAGCAGAGGTTGGGGATTACCGCTCTGAGCTACGGTTTTCCACCCCGACCCTAGGTTACCGCCAAGGAGGTTAAGTGGCCTCATAGAGAACAATTGAGTTTATATTGTCCTAGCATTTTTGCTAAACCCCCTAAAGCACCAATGAATGCCTGGAATCACTTGCAAAGTGCATTATCTCTAAATCTTTACAAAGTTAGAGCTCTATTCTAGAGGATATACTGTATTTGCTGTGAAGGTGCATAGTAATATCTTGTTTCACAAAGCTATACTTCATTCATTATTTGAAAAAATGAAAGTGAAGGGGTCATATGAAATTATCATCCTGAATACAAGAATGTTAAACATGTATTGCAGTGTGATCAGACTAAGCTCCTGTGGAGTACATATTGAATCATCATTTCTTTAGGTGTCAGGTGGAGCAGTTAAAATTTTGGTAATCTGCCTTACTGATATTTTACTACTGACTTACCTGCCCCTTATTCTCTCACTAACCTCCCGGGGTGCCTAACACTATATCCCCCCAGCACCCAAATGTGCAGTAGCGCATTGGCTATTTACAGTAGCAGATTGGCTATAAAGGCTAGTAGCTGGTCAGCTATCAATAGCCAGTTGGCTTCAGAAACTGACCCCTAATTTACGCCATGCAATAGCGGATTGGCTACTTATAGCCAAATGAGCTGCCTAATATCTGGGGCACCGTGTGTCCAAATCACCAACTGGGTGCCCATTACCCACTATTTGTATAAGCTTCTAAGACACCTGCCACAATGGGGGCCAACCTGATCAAAGTGACACAGAGATGTGACGTAAAATTCTACTTATTAGCAGGGACTGAACTGGAACTTTTTACAGGACTACTCAGACCTAGCAAGCTGATGATTACTTAATGGTTTATTAATTAGTCAAGCTGTCAGGTAATCGATCAGAATTCTTGGGAATCATTCTGTGCAAACTTTAGGTCCAGCACTTGTCAATTCCAGTAGGTGTAGAGACACCGTCACCTAAAGTCATTTTCTTATTTCATCTCTACACAGAGAATGACACGGAGGATTCTGCAGGAGTGATCTATGAAGACAGGTGCAAAGAAAAGTGGAGCAGAGGTGATGCAGTTGCCCAGAACAACAAATCAGGTCGAAACTGCTAAATGGTACAAAGATTCTGTCAGGTTGCTCTGGGCAACCACTTTTCTTTGAACCTAACCTTAGTAAATCAGCCCCTATACATTTAATAAGATGCTCTGGGATGTTCTAGCACTATACACCTAAACTGAACAAAATATAAAGAATTCCAAACTATACGCTGAAATACGAGAGATATTACAAACTTTAATGAGCGGCCACAAAGTGCTTCAGGATATCTGGACCACACTACAGCGTATAATTGTATATAGTCTTTATGTCATTAATACAGAAATACACTTCTGTAGACTGCCATTGGCTTAGAACCTTTACATCCCCTCCCATCAATTTACAGTGATACATTTTACATAAGTATAGAATGTTTGGCTTTCTAAACTGAGTTAATTTCAACAAACCAGCCCTCCTGGATGCTGAGTAGTGATGGTGACACAGATGCCAGGCAGACAGGGCAAAACCATCACTTTGATCAATTTCCCAGCAGACAGGCACCCACCGCCCTCTAGCGTCCCCCGGCGGTAACTACAACATCCTTTTTCCATAAACACACTGCCCCTTTGGTGTTGTCTTGTCTGCGCCGAAAAAAAAAGAAAATCAGAAAAAGCCCGAGTTAACCCTTCCCGGGGCGTCGCGCAGCACCTTGCCCACCTCACCCGCCGTGCGAGGAAGCGATTTGCACCAACTCGCTGACTCTCGGCTCGTCTGATCAGAGCGAAAAGTCCTTTGATGCCCCCGGGCAGAATCTGCAGTAACACAATGGCGTCCTTCAGAGAAAGAGATCTGAGGCTGCTGGAGAGACAGGAGGGAAAAGGGGACGCGGGGAAGCAAGGGACGGAGCTGATAGGAAAGTAAGGAAGAGTTTATCAGGTGTTCTAAGCGGAGGAGGAGGACCCTGCATGTGATAGCTGCGTGCAGCCGAGGGGCAGCATCGTCATTCTGATCAGCGGGCAGCAGTGCTGCTCATCGCCCCGACACCAGAGCCTGGCTCCCCGGCACCTCCAGCGTGCGCTCAGCGCCCCTCTGCCCCGCCGGGCCCCACTGACCAGCACGTCCTGCTCATACACTGCTACCCACTGACCCCGTGCTGCTCACTGACACACACATACACCGATCGCTGCCTATTTCTCTCTCTCTGAGTTGCATCAAGGAAGTGGTGATGATGAAAGGAGAGGAGGAAAAAAAAACTGAGATTAACCAGGAACCTGGCACATGCGTAAAAGCAAGTTGCGCCCTAAAGTCCCCAGCCATAGCAAATAATAGCGAGCTGAAAGCGTGAGATCTTACCTGAAACATGAAAAGGCAAAGTCTTCTTCTCCAACTTCCCCCTTCCTCTCCTTTATTTCTGTCCTTTTTCTCTTTCTCTTCCTCCTGATTTTCTCCCAGCGATCTGCTCTGCTCGCTACACCAGAGAGAAATGCAATAGCTTGGCTAAGGTAGAGAGAACAAAATACAGAGAATAGTTGCTCCAGGGCTTTGAAACCCCTCAAGGCAAGGATCAGGATACAATTAGCTCATGCCTCTACCTCCAGTCTAAATCAATCTCCAGAATAAAAAAATGAAATTAAATTAGCCTGTCTCTTCAGCAACAGCCCCCTTCTTTTTTTTGACAATGTGACATATATATATAATTTTTTTGTTTAGCATGTAGCATGTATTGTTCCTGCATTTATTTCCTCTTGTGTGTAGGGGGGAACACAGTCTCATCCAGCCCTCCAACTTGCTTATTACTCTGCTGTTGCACAGAAAAGCTGATTTTAATCGTTGTGATTAGTTTTGATGTAAGGTTTCCCCAGGCGATTTCTGCAAATGGATGGAGTGTTTCTTGCCAGAAGAGAGAAAAGCAGCAGATGATGATAATTATAAGGATTGTTGGTTTCTTTTTTTTATTATTTGTGTTTAGATGTCTCCCTTCACTTCCCCTAGTTGACCTGACATTGTCACTGTAGTAAGGTCGTGCAACTTGTTGATAAGGATCGCCTCCTGTCTGATCAAAGCGTGTGTGATCGTTTGGCAACCGAACAGCACTTTTTTTTTAATTTTATTTTTTTTATGTTTTTTTTTTATTCCCTTGGCTATAGAACTTCCACAGTGACGTGTAGAAAAAATAAGCACGAGGAGGCTGATTTACCCCAATCAAGTCAGAATCACTGCCTCGGGCTAATGCACAAACTCATTTCAAATGTTCAACCATGCAGAATTACAAAAGAGATTGAAGAAGTTCCATGCATTTTGTCCTGATTATTTTCATACATCAAAAATATCAGAGGATTTGGAGGCTTCAGTACTGAGATGGCACATAACAAAGCTATATTTCCATAAGATGAAGACCTGCATCTTCATTTGCTTCTGCCATCTATCCATGTTCCTTTGTTGACTTTACTGCAGAGTTTTCTGCCTCTGAGATGCCTTACAATCTTATACTGTATGACATAGGGATGTGTTTAAGAGCCAGATATGCGCTATAATATTGGTAGCTTTAGGCTATGTTCATAGTGGTGCGTTGCGATGCGCCGCAACAGGCGCTTTGTACACATTGCAATGCGCCACCTATGCCATGTTTACAGTGCGGCGCGTGCGTTGCGTTATAATGGTGTGCAACATCGTAATGCACTGTATGCAGTGTGTCACCCCAAAACGCTTTTGTTATGTCTGGTATACACCATGCAATTTCCCATCAGATTTTTGATTGATTTTCCGATCGATTTTTTTTCTTTACATCAGAAAATTGATCATAAAAAGGATCTTATTGTACCTGTAGGTGATTATCGATTTGACCCATTGATCTGATGGGAAATTGCATGGTGTGTACCAGGCATAAAAGGACACCTAAACTGAGACGGATAAGGAGGCTGCCATGTTTACTTCCTTTTAAATAATACAAGTTGCCTGGCAGTCCTGCTGATTCTCTGTCTTTAATACTTTTAGCCATAGACCCTGAACAAGCAAATGCAGACTGAATGAGATGTGACTGAAGCAGTGGCGTAGCAATAGGGGTTGCAGAGGTTGCGACTGCATCGGGGCCCTTTGGCCAGAGGGGCCCCATAGGGCCCTCTCTCAACAACAGAAATGGCTCCTCATTGGCCCTGTGCTTGTAATAATCACTTCTATAGATTCTTTAAGGCCTCTTTCACAGTGCGACGTTAAAGTCGCACGTTACACAATGTTTCAACGCAGACTATCGCACAGCAATACTAAGTCTGTGCAACATTCACAGTGCACACGTTGCGTTTGTGTGTAACGTGTAGTGTTATTAGAAAGTGCTGCATGCTGTGCGTTATACACGTTATTAGCTGCATTGGACTGTTTGCACATGCTCAGTAATTACTTGGAAGCATGCTTTTCATTGCCTGTATGCTCTACTATATGCGACGATAACGGGGCATTAAAGCCAATGGGTACTGTTTAAAAAAAGAAAAAGTCAGATACTCACCTAAGGAGAGGGAAGGCTCGGTCCTAATGAGCCTTCCCTCTCCTCTCCCGGGGCCCTCGGTGCTGCGCTGGCTCCCCCGTTCGCATCCGCAGGGACTTTGGAGGTCTTCGGGAGCACTCAGGCTTCCGAAGACGGGCCGCTCCATACTACGTACGCGCGAGCGCGTCATAGAGGGCGCTCGCGCATGCGTACTATGGAGCGGCCGCGTCATCCGGAGCCCGAGTGCTCCCGAAGGCTTCCGAAAGCTCCTTTCAGCATGTGGAAGTGGCAGTATTTGACCGAACTGGTCGAATACTGCCACGGGGGATCCTGTGCGGGACCGGGCACCGGGAGAGGAGAGGGAAGGCTCATTAGGACCGACCCTTCCCTCTCCTTAGGTGAGTATCTGACTTTTTCTTTTTTGTAACGGTAAACATTCACTTTAAGTTGCGTTGCGACTTTTTGGGGGCTTTGCGTTGTAATTTGCAACGTCCTACTGTGAAAGAGGCCTGAATGATAATAATCATTAACCAGCTTTTCCCCATCCCGTTCTTGCACCTCTGACGCTGTTGTTGTCCTTGGCCGGTTTTGGGGCACCGTATCACTTGTTATGTATAGAGTGCTTGGGTGGCCCAATGTGAACCTTGCATCGGGGCCCATAGCGTCTTAGCTACCAGCTGGACTGAAGTCCAATTTAAACTGGCAGGACTTCAGTTGCAAGCTGCATGCTGGCTTCAGGAGGTTGTTTCAGATACTACTGCAGCCAAAGAGATCAACAGGACTGCTGGGCAATGGTTTATAAGGAAATAAATATGTCAGCCTCCATATTCCTCTTAGTTTAGGAGTGACGGTGAAATATATCTATTACATCATCTCAGATGACTGCAGAATGTCACACCCCCACCTTTCTATGCGCTGGGCATAGCAAAATGGAGCTTGGAGTTAAAGTGGATCCGAGATGAACTTTTGCTCATTGCATAATTGTGTTTCTTTCCTATTGCTTATAGGGCATTCCTCAAGCCAAATATTTTTTTTGTTTTTGTTTTAATACTCTAATTCCCTATAAACTATATAAACCACGCCCACAGGTTTTCAGAGAGCCTTGGCAGTAGCAAGATCTCATGGGAGCTCAGTCTGGGCAGGAGGAGGAGGCGTTACTAGCCATTGATTTTAGAGGTGGAGGGAGATTAGGTTTTTTTCAGTCTGAGTGCTCAAGATACAGATAAGCCTGCCTCTGTGTGATGTTTACAAACAACATGGCTGCTGTCATTGTATCACAGGAAGAAATAATCATTTTCTATTAAAGCTGTATGCAGCTAGATTTGCTGTGTAAACTATCTAAACTTTAGATAAGATATATAGACAAGTTACTTGTTATAGTTAGTTTTTCATCTCAGATCCGCTTTAAGCTGATCATAGACAGGTTGGTTTTGTACATTCAGTTGAGCAGGCCATCTAATTGTTTTATCGTTTTGCCTCCATGTTGATTCTAAATTTCAAATGGGATCATAATGTCAAGCTCTGACTGTTATCTGAAGGTACGATCAATCTCCAATTTTAATGGTGCATACACACATTCAATTTTGATTGGTACATTTTTCCACTTCCATGTAGTATGATGGACAAAAAAGTTTGAATACTATGAACAGATTGTGTAGATGAGCTCTCATACTACATGAAGGTGATAAAATTGGCCAATCAAAATTGGGTGTGTGTACCAGGCTTTAGCCTCATACATGGGTACAAACACTTTCACCTATCAGGGATACTGAGAACCGTCTCTGCTGCCAGACTGACAGAGTATCAGCAAGGCAGGAAGTTAGAATATATGAGAAACAGGAGTTAGGCTCGGTTCACACTGGCAGTCAGTGGCAAACAGATCCATGAAAACAGATCTGATTACCGATCGACCGGATCCATTTTCACTCAGTTTGCCATTCAGCTGCTTCTGTTCCGTTTCCCCACATCCCCCCCTCAGACCCTCATCAGCAAAGTGAATTTTGATGGCTAGAACAGTCCGTTTCTTCACTTTTCTCATTGCCCCCAATGCAGCGCTTCAGCTTCCATTTCTGTTCCCCTGGGCTCAGCGGTCCCAAAAAATAACTGCAGGAGGAAACTTGCAGTCCGTTCAGCGGATCATGCGGAACGGATCCGTTCTAACAGTCCAATGTGAACGGATCCATAGGTTAACATTGGATCCGTTTGCATCCGTTAGCATCCGTTCCGTTCGGATCTGTGAATGGACTGTTTTTTTCCGCTAATGTGAACCGGGCTCAAAGGTGGCCACACACACGATACAAAGAAAAGATTCGATTTTATGACAATTTCATAAAAACAATCAAAATCTAATGCTTTCATTTTTTGCATTTGAGGGAGGAATCTGATTACATTTCCCTTATTTTTGAATTCAACTTGATCGGGAATGGTGAAAAGTTCTGCACAATTTTTAGGAGTAAATGGTAACGGATAGTTAGCTGTGTTTTGTTGATTTATAGACCCCAGCAAATTTTTCAGTTATCAATCATTTTTTAATAATGCAGGAAGAATTGAACACGCGTGAAACAATGTCATATGCGGCCAGCTCAGGAGACAAAGTAAAGATATGTGTATAATCTTGCTTCAGAGGAGAATATGCAAATATTCTTTAAAACATACCTGAAGCTCCCCCCCCCCCCCCCCCCCCCCCAAAAAGAAAAAATAAATTAAGTTAGATACTTACCTCAGTAGTGGGAAGCCTCCCTGGTCTATCTATGCCCCGCTTGCGCTGCACTGGGGCCCTCTACACAATCTTTGACTGTGTAGCGCAGCCGCACTTCTGACATTGTCAGATCTTACAAGATTAGCTGCATGCTTTTTCTGGTGTGATTTATACATTACTGCAGCTAAATTCTGAAAATCAGCAGGGATGCCAGGCAACTGGTATTGTTTAAAAGGAAATAAATATGTCAGTCTCCATATTCTTCTCACCTCAGTTGACCTTTAAGGCTAGGTTTAAAGGGTACCTGAAGTGAGATATTGGGATGATGAGATAAACGTGCACATATTTGACCAATACTTTAGAACTTGCCTTTATTCACTTTTCATTGGTTCCACTAATCACAACTGTAATTTGATCTCTGAGGCTTTGTCAGCTGCAGCCCAGTTTCTATGGGCGTGCAATGCGTGCAATCGCCCGGGGCGCTGGATTCTTGCGGCAGAAGGGGGGCACAGTGCTGGTGGGAGCAGGCATAATAGTAATAACTCACCTTGCTTTCAGCCGGATAGCGATCCACGCAGCTTCAATGTCCTTCCTTTCCCGGAATCTGTTTCGGTAACAGCACCCCCTGTGATGACTTACCACATGTCATCACAGGGGGCGCTGTTACTAAGACAGATGCCGGAAAAGGAAAAGCATTGAAGCTGCGTGGGTTGGCTATGCTGGCTGGATAGTGTACTGGTTAAGGGCTCTGCCTCTGGCACAGGAGACCTGGGTTTGAATCTCGGCTCTGCCTGTCAGTAAGCCAGCACCTATTCAGTAGGAGACCTTGGGCAAGTCTCCCTAACACTGCTACTGCCTATAGAGTGCATCCTAGTGGCTGCAGCTCTGGCGCTTTGAGACCACCAGGAGAAAAGCGCGATATAAATGTTCTGTGTTTGTATTTGGCTGAAGGAAGGTGAGTTATTACTATTATGCCCGCTCCCACCGCCGCTGCAGCACCTACCTATCTAACCTATACTGCAGGCACCTACCTAACCTATACTGCAGTCACCTACCTACCTAACTTACAGTCACTTACCTACCTAACCTATACTGCAGTTACCTATTGACCTAACCTATCCGGTTCAGCACCGCAGTGCCGAAAATCTCATACATCCGAGCAACGTTCACCTTCCATTCATTCGCCTATAACTTTATTGCTACTTATCACAATAAATTGATCTATATCTTGTTTTTTCTGCCACTAATTAGGCTTTCTTTGGGTAGCACATTTTGCTAAGAATTATTTTTTTCTGCATGCATTTTAACAGGAAGATTAAGAAAGAAATGAAAAAAATTCATTATTTCTTAGTTTTTGGCCATTATAGTTTGAAATTAATATACGCTACCGTAATTAAAATGTATTTTATTTGCCTATCTGTCCTGGTTATTACACTGTTTAAACGATGTCCCTATCAAAATTTATGGTGCCGATATTTCATTTAAAAATAAAGGTGCATTTTTTCAATTTGCGTCCATCACTATTTATAAGCTTATAATTTTAAATAATATAATAACATACTGTCTTGACATGCATATTTAAAAAGTTCAGACCCTTGGGTAACTATTTATGTTGTTTTTGTTTTTTATTCTATTTTTTTTAATTTATTTTTTAATAAAAAATGTATGTGGGTAATTTTTTGTGTGTGTGTGTGGGGGGGGGGGGGGGGGGGGGAACTGCTTATTTTAAATGTAAAATAATATTATTGTTTAAGTAAAAATGTATGTGGGTGCAGTTTACTATTTGGCCACAAGATGGCCACAGTGAAAAAAGTCCTAGATGCGAACGATCTCGCATCCAGGAACTAAATTGCAGAGCAGAAGTTTCCTGGGGGCAGAAATACTGCGCTCCCTGGATAGAAAGTGTCGGTATTTCTGCAGGGGCGTTAGATCAGTGAATGGGAATTATATTCCCATTCACTGATCGGGGGGCTAGCGGCGGGCGGCGGGAGCGCGCACCATGCGGCTGGAGCAGCAGTGCCTATCTGGACGAGGAAGCTCGTCCAGATAGGCCGAAGTGGCTATACTGCAACACCTACCTACCTAACCTATACTGCAGTCACCTACCTACCTAACCTATACTGCAGTACCTACCTACATAAACTATACTGCAGCACCTACTTACCTAACCTATACTGCAGTCACCTGCCTACCTAACCTATACTGCAGTCACCTACCTACCTAACCTATACCGCAGCACCTACCTACTTAACCTATACTGCAGTCACTTTCCTACCTAACCTATACTGCAGCACTTACCTATCTAACCTATACTGCAGTCACCTACCTACCTAACTTACAGTCACTTACCTACTTAACCTATAATGCAGCACCTACCTACCTAACCTATACTGCAGTTACCTATTTACCTAACCTACAGTGGCTTGCAAAAGTATTCGGCCCCCTTGAAGTTTTCCACATTTTGTCATATTACTGCCACAAACATGAATCAATTTTATTGGAATTCCACGTGAAAGACCAATACAAAGTGGTGTACATGTGAGAAGTGGAACGAAAATATAAATTTTTTTTTACAAATCAATAACTGCAAAGTGGGGTGTGCGTAATTATTCAGCCCCCTGAGTCAATACTTTGTAGAACCACCTTTTGCTGCAATTACAGCTGCCAGTCTTTAGGGTATGTCTCTATCAGCTTTGCACATATAGAGACTGAAATCTTTGCTCATTCTTCTTTGCAAAACAGTTCCAGCTCAGTCAGGTTAGATGGACAGCATTTGTGAACAGCAGTTTTCAGATCTTGCCACATATTCTCGATTGGATTTAGATCTGGACTTTGACTGGGCCATTCTAACACATGAATATGTTTTGTTTTAAACCATTCCATTGTTGCCCTGGCTTTATGTTTAGGGTCATTGTCCTGCTGGAAGGTGAACCTCCGCCCCAGTCTCAAGACTGTTGCAGACTCCAAGAGGTTTTCTTCCAAGATTGCCCTTTATTTGGCTCCATCCATCTTCCTATCAACTTTGACCAGCTTCCCTGTCCCTGCTGAAGAGAAGCAACCCCAGAGCATGATGCTGCCACCACCATATTTGACAGTGGGGATGGTGTGTTCTGAGTGATGTGCAGTGTTAGTTTTCTGCCACACATAGCGTTTTGCATTTTGGCCAAAAAGTTCCATTTTGGTCTCATCCGACCAGAGCACCTTCTTCCACATGTTTGTTGTGTCCCCGCATGGCTTGTGACAAACTGCAAACGGGACTTCTTATGCTTTTCTGTTAACAATGGCTTTCTTCTTGTCACTCTTCCATAAGAGCCAACTTTGTGCAGTGCATGACTAATAGTTGTCCTATGGACAGATTCCCCCACCTGAGCTGTAGATCTCTGCAGCTCGTCCAGAGTCACCATGGGCCTCTTGATTGCATTTCTGATTCGTGCTCTCCTTGTTCGGCTTGTGAGTTTAGGTGGACCGCCTTGTCTTGGTAGGTTTACAGTTGTGCCATACTCCTTTCATTTCTGAATGATCGCTTGAACAGTGCTCCGTGGGATGTTCAAGCCTTTGGAAATCTTTTTGTAGCCTAAGCCTGCTTTAAATTTCTCAATAACTTTATCCCTGACCTGTCTGGTGTGTTCTTTGGACTTCATGGTGTTGTTGCTCCCAAGATTCTCTTAGACAACCTCTGAGGCCATCACAGAGCAGCTGTATTTGTACTGAAATTAGATTACACACAGGTGCACTCTATTTAATCATTAGCACTCATCAGGCAATGTCTATGGGCAACTGACTGCACTCAGACCAAAGGGGGCCGAATAATTATGCACACCCCACTTTGCAGTTATTGATTTGTAAAAATGTTTGGAATCATGCATGACTTTCGTTCCACTTCTCACGTGTACACCACTTTGTATTGGTCTTTCATGTGAAATTCCAATAAAATTGATGCATGTTTGTGACTAATGTGACAAAATGTGGAAAACTTCAAGGGGGCCGAATACTTTTGCAAGCCACTGTATACTGCAACAACTACCTACCTAACCTATACTGCACTACCTACCTACATAACCTATACTGCAGCACCTACTTACCTAACCTATACTGCAGCACCTACCTACCTAACCTATACTGCAGCACCTACCTACCTAACCTATGCTGCAGCACCTACCTACCTAACCTATATTGCAGCACCTACCTATCTAACCTATACTGCAGTCACCTACATACCTAACCTGTACTGCAGTCACTTACCTACCTAACCTATACTGCAGTCACTTACCTACCTAACCTATACTGCAGTCTCTTACCTACCTAACCTATACTGCAGTCACTTACCTACCTAACCTATACTGCAGTCACTTACCTACCTAACCTATACTGCAGGCACCTACCTACCTAACCTATACTGCAGCACCTACCTACCTAACCTATACTGCAGCACCTACCTACCTAACCTATGCTGCAGCACCTACCTACCTAACCTATATTGCAGCACCTACCTATCTAACCTATACTGCAGTCACCTACATACCTAACCTGTACTGCAGTCACTTACCTACCTAACCTATACTGCAGTCACTTACCTACCTAACCTATACTGCAGTCACTTACCTACCTAACCTATACTGCAGTCACTTACCTACCTAACCTATACTGCAGGCACCTACCTACCTAACCTATACTGCAGTCACTTACCTACCTAACCTATACTGCAGGCACGCATCTACCTAACCTATACTGCAGGCACCTACCTATGTAACCTATACTGCAGGCACCTACTGCATTAGGTATTGCAGAAAACAGCTGATTTTACAGATCACCTTGCTAAATGCCAATTCACTAAACCTATTACTGCACTGAAAAGCAAAATTACAGACAAGTGCGGTAAATACCTCAAGAAATGTCAAGAAATTGCAATTTACAAAGACAAAGGCATTCGGTAAATCAAGTAAAAGTGTTCAGTATTTACTTCAAGATCTGACCAGCTGATAACTCACACTCTCCGGCTTGATTCACTAAACCGTGATAACTAATATCACGGCCACGCCAGCGCTTTGCGGGCGTTATAACGCGCACAATGTTTTTTACGTGCAATCGTGAATTTTCACATGCAAACATGATTTACATTTGCGCGCAAAAATTGCCGTTAGGGAATTGAGGCCCATGACCATCACTAGTCGACCGCCTCCATCTCCAGCGAAATACCAAGATGTTCTACTATGTTGTAACTTCTAGTTTACTCTGAGCACAGCACAGGTTAATGCTCTCCATTTTATCTCTCACTCACTTGTTCCTGTTACAGTATGTCATGATGAGTATCCTACACAGCTTGTTACAATGCCGATTTCAAGTGGAACTGTAGTGATAATAGCATAATGAATAAAATCGCTTATTTTTTTTTACAATATCCAATTACAGGTTATTTAGTCAGTGTTTACCCATTGTAAAATCTTTCCTTTCCCTGATTTACATTCTAAAATGTATCACTGGTGGTGACTGCTTTAGTTCTGCCAGGTGATCTGTACAGAATGTTCATTACTGAGAGTTCAATGCAAAGAGGGAGATATTACTGCTTGACAGTTGGAAAAAGCCATTATTTCCCACAATGCTACAAGGTTCACAGACAGCAAACTGTCAGTACCATGATCCTGACATCACCCTGTGGGAGGGGTTTTACCACAATATCAGCCATACAACCCCCGATGATTTATTCGAGAAAAGGTAAAGATTTCTTGTGGGGAAGGGGGTATCAGCTACTGATTGGGATGACGTTCAATCCAACGTTCTTCTTTCAGCTCTGTATAAGCTAAAGACAAATTTGAATGCTTGTTCTGGGTCCATTGCTCAGAAATGATTAGAAGCAAAGGATCGGTATTATAGCCCGGCAAATAACATTGTTTAAAAAAGGAATAAAGATAGCAGCTTCCATATCCCTCTCACTACAGGCTATTTGTAAGTCTGTAACCAGTGTATAATTATCAGCTTTGCCAAAACAAAGTCTAAACACTGAAGTTACCTTTCAAGATGTAAAATAATATCTGGCATTACTGTATTTAACTTTATATAGACTTAAAATAAACTATTTCATAAAGCTACTTTAGTCTGGCATTCCTGTACAACATATATTTGCTTGGATTGGCAGATATCCATACTTCTAATATTGACAAAGATTAGAGATATTGAAGGAGTTTTTTTCTGCTTTAGATTTGTTTTTTTATTAAATGCAGATTTTCCATACAAGAAATACATAAGTATGATATGGCTTAAGGGATTCTGTGCTCTGAATTCTGAACACTTTGCTGTAGAGCAGGTAACAATGTATTCCCCGGGATTGTGATGTGACATGACAGGCTGATTTCTGATAGGTTTCATGCAGAGATCTATCTGAAATCAGTCTGCAGTGTATGGAAGGGCAACGGATCCCTCTCTGCCTCTAGCAACATAAAACTAGAGACTCCAGTCTTTGTCCTAAATTAATGTTTTATGTATAAGAAGTGCAAATGTACAAGTCTTAAAGGACACCCGGGGTGAACATAAACGAATGAAATAAACTATTGTATCTATCTTCCTTCTCCTAAATAATGACTTTTTAGAATATTCAACAGTTTTATTTTATGTTTAAATCTACTTTTTAGGTTTTAACTGTTTTATTGTTTTTGCTCAATGACACATTTATTGAAGTATGCCAGACCTAAAATCTATGAACTATTGTCCTTTTTATCTCTTTGCTGCTCTCAGAAGCAATTTTCTGCTAGGAAAGTGTTTTATAGTTGGAATTTCTTATCAGTGAGGGTCACACTGTAGTCACTTCCTGTCTGAGTCAGGATTAAGTCAGGCACTTACATACCTGATATTTAACTCTTTCAGGCAGAGAAAGAAGAAAAGGAACACAGCATAGTTATTTGTGTGCTATGCACTGTACATACATATGTCATCATGTCACATGTCAACTCAGGTATCCTTTAAGTATCTAGTACAGTACAATTTTCTTGTGGAAAACCACTTGCTGATGTGTTTTTAAAAGTGCATGCTCTTGCAAAAACGCGTGCATCAAAGGAGGCATGGATCAGCTTTCTGCATGTAGGTGCAGAAAGGAGGATCAATATGTGAACAGGAAAACGGTCGGGGGAAGTGTGAAGCTTGACGTAATCAGGCAAAAAGACTATGGTAGATCAGCTGGGGATGACACAAATGGACATCACCAACATGTGACCTGACCTACAGCCCTCCCATGGCTGCCGCTTCTCTGCTTGTAAACACAGCTCCTCACCACCCACCTTCGATAATTGATAAGAGGCAATGCTTGAGGCATGTGGCTATTGCATCACAAGTCCCAGCTCATCATGTATTGTATGGCACACAGGTGTGATTATGTGGCAGACAGTCAGTGCTTGATGCCACCTGCTGTAAACATCTGTACACACTTGCAGTAATGGCCATGCAACATAAACATTGTTGATTGTTTCAGATGGACTTTTGCTTTGATGAGAGGGAGCAAGCTGCCAACACCTGGGCCCATATGCAATTCACTTTTTAACTTGAGTTATCTCCTAGGAGATAATTTTCATCTCTTTAAAATAACTTTTCAGCATTTTACAATTAAACCATAACTAAACGTTGGTGAAAAAGTACTATCAAATTTATTTTGAGTGTTTTCTTGCTTGCTGATGGTTTAAAAGGCATTTTATGGCAAGGTGTGAAAATATCACCACGAGAAAAAATGAATTGCATATGGGCCCTGGAGTGAGAAATAACAATATCAGTCAGGCATGGTTCACCTTTGTGCCCAATCACTAATAAGAAGCTGGAGGCATTGAAGGACACCTGTACACAGCTGTAAAGGATGCCTGAAACTACCACGCATGATCATTTCAGGTGACCTAAGATGCAAGTGTGCACAGACTATAAGTAATTGGGGCTGTTGCTATGTATTTGTGGGTCAGTCCACAGGCTTCAGAATAGAAGGTTACAGCAGACCCTATGGCATTGATTCACTAAGCTGCGCTGCTAAAGCAGTGCAACTTAAATTGAGCAGTGCAAGTTAAAAAATCTTGTGCGCACGCTAGTCACTGTAGTGCTGCATAGCGTGCACTGCTAACTTACGGCTGGTCCTTTCTAGGGCTCCTTTAATCCCACCCTGAGCCCCGTCGGGTCCAGTGTCTTTGTTGGATGTGATCTCCGCATTTTGGTTGGCCTAATAGGTTGCCTGTCACGTGAAAACTCATGGACAGCCCTACATTGATCAATTAGATGCAAATGATCAAATATTATTGGAGCTCCTTGGGTAAAATTGCTCAAACACTAAGTGGGCTTTTCTCTTTTGAGAAAAAGTTTATGGTATCACCATACCTAAGTGGCTGGATAGTGTACTGGTTAAGGGCTCTACCTCACAGACACAGGAGACCATCTTGGCACTTCCTGTTCAGTAAGTCAGCATCTATTCAGTAGGAGACCTTGGGCGAGACTCCCTAACGCTGCTACTGCCTATAGAGCGTACCCTAGTAGCTGCAGCTCTGGTGCTTTGAGTCCGCCAGGAGAAAAGCGCAATATAAATGTTATTTGTCTTGTCTTCCCTTGCCTTGGTCAAAGGAGCTGGAGATCGTCAACTGGGTACTAATAACTCAGGGTTTAACGCAAAATGGGCTTGATTCAATAAGCTTAGCGCTGCATAACAGTACGAGTTAGCTACTGTTAGGCACACTAGGGAATCAGTCAATTTGTCTCCCTACACGCTACGCTCGCTAGTGGCAGCGTATCGTGCATGCGTAGCGTGCGTTATCGGGAGCGGGCACTCTTTGCACGCTATGCTGCTGAGTTGCTGCTAGTAACTTAACACCGACTCCACTCCTTCCGCCCTGAGCATCTTCAGGTACAGTCACATTATAGACCTGATCCCTACACTCTGATTGGCCCAATAGGCTGTTGCGCACTGTTTTACTAGCATGCTTAGTGAATCTAGCCCATTGTTTGCAGATTGGACGTCGGCCAATCTAAATTAACAGGAAGTACAGTACATGTGATGTAATTTCATTAACTTCAAGCAACATACAATTTGCATGAAATTTTATTTATCTTGTATTTCAATTGTCCGCCCAAGTTTTTCTCTTATTTACCAATAAAAAACCTTTTGAAACTAAATCTTCATGTAAGCTGGAATTACTACCATCTCATTGTTCATCTCTAGTCCTTTGGTAGTCTTGAAATGCATTTAAAAAGGTCACAAAAATAAAACCTCTGCCATTCTGCTGTTTGGAAGGGCAGCTAACCATGGAAAAGATTTCAAGATTGCCAGTTCAGAGTGAGACCAAAATGAAAGATGCTGAAATAATTTTTTAAGATCCCAAGAATTTAGTCAAGTTCTATTAAAGATCTCCATGTTTATGAGTCTGCTATTTGAGGCAGGTTGAGGCAGGTCAAATCAGGTCTACATAGCAAATATGTGAGTAGAAAACCTTTAATATCCAGGAGGGAAGACCGTGATTTTTGGAACAATTTACACTGGAAAAACAAAGCAAAGACAGAGTTACCTGAGTAGAAAAAGGCTTGCTTGGCGGAAAATCAAATACAATATTCCACCAGAAGAAGTTTCTACCAACTGTAAAGCAGGGCGGTTGAAATATTTTTTGTTGCAGCTGCTTTAGTGCATCAGAGTCTGCACAGCTCACCAACATAGAATCCACTGTGAAGCCTTCACTGTACCAGACAGTGCTTGAGGATAATGGGAGACCATCAGAAGACTGAAGCCCAGTTTGAAGTGAACTTTGCAAGGGGCAAGGTCCTCAAGCATTCCAATAACTGCACTAAGTATTGGCTTTAAAATGTGTTTAGAAGGTTGAGTATGGTATGAGCAGGGGTATGTCTCTATTATAGTGCTATACTACCGTAAGTTTCCCCATTATTGAAGTGGTCTGAAAACCAGCATTTCTACTTTGCTCTAAAAAGATTCCTCACAGCTTGAAAGCTACTATCCCAGAACATCACTGAAATGGTTAAACAAAAGCAGTTTGTCCTGCTATTCAGCTTTAAATCCGCATCCAAACTGGAGATAACAGTATCTGTTTACATTTCAATGTTGTAACTGTGTGTAAACACAGTATAACAAGTGGAATGGAGCTCACTGTGCTTCAGAGACACACACACACACACACACACAGACACACACAGACACACACACACACACACACACACACACACACACACTTCAGAAAAGCTCATTAGAAGATGTTAATATATAAGAAAAAGCAGTTTGAATCAAATGCAATGCCAGTTTTCAGGGTACGATAAACTACACTTTGGAAACTTGCAATTTGTAAACAGACAATATTAGGTGTGCACAAAAGCAAATATGATAACTGTATGAGTAATAAAAAGTAGGAAAACACATTTTTATTGAATGTTATGTCGGAGTTTCAGACCACTTTAAGCACCCATTAGAATGCCCCATTACAGCGCTTCAAAAATAATGCACTCATTGTAATTCCTCAGTCATTAATACCCCATAATGAACCCACTATAAGGCTTATGCTCCTACTACAATGCATCCAATATAATGCCCACATTTTACATTGTAATTTCCCCATTATAATACCTTGATAATACCGTAGAGTCTAGGTGTGAGGAAACGCGGAAAAGCCGCCGCAAGGGCTCATAGTGAAGCGGCTGTTTCCGCGTCTAACATGGCGGCACAACGCGAAGAAACCGCCGCATGCCGCATGGGCAGAGCGGTGGAGTCCGCGTTGGATGCAGCGGATTGCGCGCATAGCAATACTGCTGACATTGTGGTTGGACGCGGGGAAGCCGCCGCTTGCTTGGAGAGCGGGACGGCGGCCCCCGCGCCTGAGTCAGCGGATGCATTGCAAGACATGTCTGGTGTGGCTGGGACTGCTAGTCCACCCAGGTTCAGAAGGACGCACGCGCTGAGAGGCAGAGCTTATATGACAGCCAGAGAAGAGTCAGCTGACCAAGCGGGTCAACTGACATTTTCACCGCCTTCCATTGGTCCAGCACTTAGGGGTGGCGCTGGTGAGCGCTATAGTATATATACTGAATGCTGGTCATTTCTCTGGTGTCTGGTGTTGCGATCACTACGTGGTAGCACTCAGACCTTGGGCTTGATTCACAAAGCGGTGCTAACTGTTAGCACGCCTGTGAAAACCCCCTTAGCACGTCTAAACAAGCTTTTCGCGCATAAAACTTTACGCGCGCAAAACTTTATGCGCGTAAAACTTTATGCGCGTACTGCACAGAGCACAGGGCGCACCGCGCGAAGTGCCTATTAAAGCCTATGGGACTTAGCGCGCGTAAAAACTTTGCGCGCGTAAAACTTTACGTGCGCAAAGTTAGCGCACGATCTGATTGAGAAATCCGGTGCTAACCTACTTAGCACCCTGGTTAGCGCGTCTAAAGACTTTAGACGTGCTAAGTAGGTTAGCACCGCTTTGTGAATCAAGCCCCTTGTCTGTATTGGTGTTCTAGCATAGTTTCCAAAGGTGTTGATGATCAAGGAACTCACACCTTAGCTTTAGGAATATTGAACTGTATTATTTGTTATGACCTTCTGCCTGCCTGACTATTCCTCTGAACTCTGATTCTGTACCTTGCTATTTCTGATATCCTGTTGCCAAACTTTGCTCATTCCTGGACTCTGTATTTGCCTCCTGATTCTGTACCTTGCTATTCTGATACTTGGTTGCCAAACCCTGCCTGTTTACTGGATTCCGTATCTGTCTCCTGAATCTGTACCTTATCTGTCTGTGTGTTAACGACCTGGCTTGCCGACCTCGAGAACTGGCCATACCGTTAGAGGCAGTTCCCAGATCTGTTAGTGACACCCCCTCTCTCTGGTGTCACTCATGCTCTGTCCTTCCTACTCTCAGCCTAGCTCCTCCCCCGGGAGAGTCTAGGCCAGAGGAAGGAACATACTTCTGTACAGTACTCAAAGTATACTGTTGCATCTAACACTCACTCGTTCTCAGGTGTCCAGAGGTTAGTAGATATATCTGATTATTGGTGATACTGCAGATCACCAATAATCGGGTATATTCTGTATTCTCGGTGATACTGAAGTTCACCGGTAATCAGACCCTCTCTGTGTTACACCGATCGTTACACTCGGTTATCCGGCAGCATCAGGGATTGGCTGATGACAGATAAGTGTGCTTTCTGGTTGCTTGAGACTCAATGTTAAAAATAGGCCTAGCTAATGCAGTGCTATACCCCACTCTATATACATGCTCTGTATTAATACAGTAGTTGAAAGTATATTAAAGTGGACCTGAACTCTTGCAAAGGACAGAATGAAAACAGAAAGAAATGCACCCTGTATGTATTTAGAGAGTTTAGCCTGTCTAATCCCCCTTCAATCACCACTGTATTTTTATATTTTAGCTGTGTCAGCTTAGGAATCTTCTCTGCCATGGCAGAGCAGCCAATTTGTAAACACAGGATGTTTACAATATGTCTGCTTCCATGAAAGCAAGAAGTAAGCATACTGCAGATTTTTTTACTGTATTTTTATTAGCTGTAACAAAAAAGTGGAGAAGAGAGGAAGTTCTGAGTTCAGGTCCACTTGGGGGAGCCCCATCCGCTTAGATCGCTCCCACGCCGCCGTCCTCCGATGTCTGCAGCTCCGGTACTGGGTCCCCGCACTTCCGTCAGTCGGAGCCAGTCAGGCGTAAGAGAAGTGCTTCCTCTACGTATCCCTCCAGCAGCTGCTGGAGGGATACGCAAAAAGCACACTTCTCCTGCGTAGACTGGAGCCGACTGACGGAAGTGCGGGGACCTGGTACCGGAGCTGCAGACATCGGAGGACAGCGGCGTGGGAGCGATCTGAGCGGATGGGGCTGGAGGAAGCCCCAGGTATGTAAAATTCTTTGGCTTTTAGAGAACTCTGGTTTCCTTTAAGCAGCAGAGCCTGCAAGCAGCCTATGAAGTTGGACTTCACCACGGTGAGTACTGCTGGTGATTTGTTCTGGCTGATTGACACTGCTGGGTAGTTGAGTTCCAGATAACCATGACTCTTCTGTAGTGTTATTATAATAACAGTGGGCAGTTTTGTTCATTCACAGCACCTTTTATCCGTCTACACTGTTAGAAGATAAAAACTGATATACCAATTGCATGTTAAAAACATTTAAAAAATGTACACATGACTGTATGCTGAGGAACTGTATTGTTCGAAAAACATCCTTCCATGTGTACAGATAGCTCAGCAAGGGAAAAGGAAATTGCCAAATTATCAGAGCATTAAATTGCCCTCCTGCTGTAGTTTCCTTGAGTTTTCATTTAAAGTTCAAAGCACTCTTTCCTCAGAGTAGACCATTAATATGCTAATTCACTGTAAGTGCATTTTTTTCAGTGCAGTTGAGATATTTATTTATTTTTTGAAGAAATGAATGTCGATGTTACCATTACGTCAGATACTGATCATGGTAAACATTACAGAGGATTGAAGCTCATTTGATAACGAAGCAGTTTAAGGAGTGACATTGACTGATAAGCATTCACAAATGCTGGAGGTGTTCATTATCCCTCTTTGACAATTCTAGCGCATAGCAAGATTTTGGTGGCCATGTGGTAATTCATTCTCTAAAGAAAAAAAAGATTCCTCAACTGCATGTGTGCTGAGTCAGAGAACTAAAAGCTGTTACACACTTATCAAAATCTGGTAGACCAAGTTAAAGTTTGCTACCTACCAGTTATCAATAACATTACCGTTATCAATATCATAACCTTTCCTCACGCAGAGAGAGGCAAGCAGAGCACTATGGGTCACCACCTACCAGATATCATTTTCCTGTTCTAACCCCCTGCGTTGTCTAATAGAGAAACCGTGACCAAGAATTGAACTTCATCCCAATCAGTAGCGGATACCCCTTTTCCCATGAAAAATCTATTCCTTTTCTCAAATGGATCATCAGGGGGCTCTGTATGGCTGATTTTGTGGTGAAAACCCTCCCACAAATGATGTCAGCGCCTCACAGCACTGAGGTACTGACATCACACTGTGGGAACCTAGTTGCATTGTGGGAAATAACAGCTGTTTACAACTGCCAAAAAAGCAAGCACCATCTCTTTCCAGTGACATCACCTGCCAGCAGTAAATATGTCACCATCAGGGCCGGTTTAAGCAACAATGGGGCCCCAGGGCAAAATACACCTTGGGGGCCCCCTCCAACAAAAATCGGCATTAGGGGACCTTTTTTGCAGCTGGTATAGTCAGGGTGTGAAGTCTCAATCGGTCGGAGCTCCACATTCTGGCTATCCCAGCCTGCATGGGGGACAAGGGGTTAAAAAGTTTCAGGAGGGGAACCCCACATAATTTAAAAAAAAAAAAATTCCCACACTCATATTGCGGCTGTATAGCGATCCCTGGCCAAAGCGCTGCGGCTGCGTATAGACCCCCTGGAAACCCCGTCAGGAAATTTATTGCTCTTTCTTTTGATGCATGTAAAATGACACTACCGTTAGGTTTGCTACTAAAAGTGACATTAACCGCATTTAAAAGTATACTTTTTTCCTTTGAAACTTTAAAATCGATTTTCTCAAAACTATAAAGTCTTTTTAAAAAATTGTTTTTTCCTCTTATTCCTAATGATCTCCTTAACATATCATGCAAATTTAGGGTTTCTAGCATTTAAGGTGGATTTGCTATCAACCATTAAAGTCGGCAGGTTTTTAAATGTGTATTTTTTTTCCTTTGAAACTTTAAAATCGATTTTCTCAAAAACTATAAGGCCGATTTTAATTTTTTTCCCTCTTGTAGCCACTGGGGGCCCCTACAAGCTCTGGGGCCCTGGGGCAGCTGCCTCCACTGCCTCTATGGTAGCGCCGGCCCTGGTCACCATGTGATAAATGCCAGAATGTAAATCAGGGAGATAAAAGATTTTACCATGGGCAAACACTGACTAAATCATTTATACATAATTATTGTAAAAACTAAGCACTTTTTTATTACATTATTTTCACTGGAGTTCCTCTTTAAGTGATCCACAGCTACAATTAGCTTTATATTGCACAACAGAGCTATGAGGATGTCCCTGGCATACAATGGGATCTTCTCGCATTACCCTGAATGCTCCAGCCATTGTCACTTGTATCATGCAAATGACGAGCATACAGTACATGATCAATGTTCAGTCATTATTCTGATGGGATCATTATTGGGATTGTCCTGTTTTTTTATTTTCAGATGCTTATATGGAATATATCTAGTCTACTAGTGAAAGCTTATGCTTTGCTATAGCTCTAGATTCTGATATGATTCTATTTAATCAACATCTATGGCCCTTATTCAATTCCTGTTTTCTCCTAGGTGATATTTTCACACCTTTTCAATAAAATGCCCATAAATCACCAGCATGCAAGAAGATACTCATAATAATTTTCACATACTTTTTAGTACTTTTTCAGTTGCAGATTACTGAGAAGTTATTTTAGACCGAGAGACGGGAGAAAACTTAGGAGAAAAAGTTAATTGAATAAGGGCCATTGTGTTTTTGGCAGCATTTTCAAGACAGATACTGTATGATTACCCAGTACAGAACCACTATATCGTGTATGTATGCCCCTGTAGACTTCATTACAGCACCAATGAGAAAGTAAAAGTGAAAAGTAGAAGTGAAAGTAAAAACACACTTTTACACTACTCTCTCTGCAGGGCAGTTTCTAGGCTAAATTGCACCCAGGGCGAGGGTGTAAAAATTGCGCCCCCTTCCCCCCACCCCGTGGACTCGGGAACCCAGGGGAGGACTGGGACCTTTTGGCCTGGGGGGAAAACACAAACTAGAGGCCCGTTTTCACAGCAGCCCCAGCCCAAATGACATCACACACGTGTCCCACGTGCTATATGCCGGTAGTCACGTGGGAAATACAGCAAGGACACTCGAGGGACAGCGTGACAGGTAAAGTATAAATGCACTAGCACCAGGGGGCACATAATACATTTTGAGTTACAACGGTCAGGGTTTCTATCTCTTACACAAGTCCTGCAAGCAGCCCTTCTGGAGTCTAGGGACTGTCAAAAACTTTTCAACTTGGACAATATCCTATGTATCTGTGCACATGCAGTTAACAATGGTGAGACACCAGACAGATTTTTTTCCACGGACCCTGCAGGCAAGCCTCTGCTCTGTATCATGCTGTGTATATTTACTAGCTTGCCTGCCCTGCAATTGCTCTGTAATTGGGCGTTTATTTCCCTCATTCAGCCTAGTGTTTCACATTGCCTTATACAAAAACCTGAATCCACCAGGCACAGTGCCAGCCCTTAATCATTAAATGAGAGGCAGCCTGGGGGGAAATCTCCCCCCTTCCCCCCTGGCCAGTCCTCCCCTGCGGGAACCCTTACTCTTTAGGAACAGAAACACAGCCACAGGTCACAAGTAGATCTGCCTACTTTCTAGTGATCAGCCGCTCACCCAGGAGGAAGCAGGAAAACACCCAGGCGAGGAGAGCCCGGAAAGCTGACTCCTCCATGGCTGCCACGCACTCACAGCCTGCAGTACCGCTAGAAGACATCAGGTGTCATCACACGGTGGTGACGTGATGACAACTTGAAGTCTGACGCAGGCAGCCTAGGAGGAGTCAAAGAAGGTAATCGCATTGGTAATCTTCTTTCTTCTTCCATTTGGCTGCACCGTGCGTCACCAGCTCCCTAGCAGTAATGTCCTTCTGCCTGCGCCCCCCTTAATCTACTTGCTGGTCTGCGCCCAGTGCGGTCGCCCTGCCCGCACTGCCCAAGAAACGGCCCTGTCTCTCTGTACTGTTCAGTACACAGGATAGAGCAGGGCCATCTAGTGGCCAGAAAGTAAAAACATGCCTTCATATATTAAAATAATAAATAAATCCTGATTAATTTTAACCCCTTATTTTCCCCTTCCCTATAATTGCCCCCCAAAAAATTACAGCATTTATAGAAATATCCATAAATAGTGACCCTAGGGACTCTTTTTTAATATGTATGTCATTAGGTTATATAACTATTATTTTTGCAAATTAGGGATTGTACTTAAGAAACATAAAACCGAAAAATACACCTTTATTTCCAAATAAAATATTGTCGCCATAGATTGTACTAAGAACATAATTTAAATGTTGCGGGTAGCATGGTGGCGTAGTGGTTAGCTCTCTTAGCGCTGGGTCCCGGTTCGAATCCCAGCCAGGGCACTACTGTATCTGCACGGAGTTTGTATGTTCTCCCCGTGTCTGCATGGGTTTCCTCCGGACACTCTGGTTTCCTCCACCATCCCCAAAACATATATATATATATATATATATATATATATATATATATATATATATATATATATATATATATATATATGTGAATTGGTTATCCCTAAATTGTCCCTAGACTATGATACATATACTACACAATACAAACATTCAGACATTACATTGTGCACCACTCCAAGTGACAACAACAATAACAATAATATTTATATAGCGCTTTTCTCCCTGGGGACTCAAAGCGCTGTGACCCTGCATTATGCAGTCTCAAAGGCTAGGGAAAAGAGGTGAGTTTTTAGCCTTTTTTTAAAGCTGTCCAGAGAAGGAGCCTCTCGTACTGATTGTGGAAGTGAGTTCCATAGAGTAGGGGCTGCATAGGAAAAGGCCCGAGCACCAAATGTTAAGTGTATCCTGGGAATAACCAGCTTCATCTTGTTGGCAGAGCGGAGGGTGCGTGGAGGGGCATAAAGTTCCAATAGATCCGCTATGTATTTGGGTCCCATGTGGTGTAGAGCCTTGAATGTCAGCAGGCAGATCTTGAAATTGATTCTCCATTTTACTGGCAACCAGTGAAGAGTTTGCAGTACTGGGGTGATGTGTGAGCTGCGGGGGGCATTGGCTAGGAGTCTGGCTGCAGCATTCTGTACTAGCTGTAAGGGGCGCAGAACCTTATCTGTAGATCCGATTAACAGGGCGTTGCAGTAGTCTAGGCGGGAGGATACAAATGCGTGAACCAGGGCAGGTAGGTCTTCAGCTGGGATAAGGTGTTTTATTTTCGCTATATTTCTTAGATGGAAGAAGGAAGACTTGACGACAGCTGATACCTGCTGTCTGAGTTTTAGATTTCCATCCAGGATCACCCCAAGGTTTCGCACAGAGTCTTTATACTGTACAGTATCTCCCCCAATTGGTAGTTTGAGGTGGTGAGCGTTTTGAACTTTATCCATCATGTGTGGACCACCTACCACCAACACCTCTGTTTTGTCAGAGTTCAGCCTCA
The DNA here is from genome assembly GCF_040937935.1 of Hyperolius riggenbachi. NCBI lineage: Eukaryota > Metazoa > Chordata > Amphibia > Anura > Hyperoliidae > Hyperolius > Hyperolius riggenbachi. Next base: position 324,909,533 of record NC_090650.1, read on the forward strand.
GCCAGCTGGTGTTCATCCAATTTTGTAAATCCACTAGACACGCATTTATGGATGCTGATGGGTCTTGGGTGCCAGGCTTGAAGGACAGATACAGTTGTGTGTCATCTGCATAACAATGGTATCCTAAACCATAGTTCTGGATTATTTTGCCCAGTGGGAGCATGTAGACTGCAAAGAGTAATGGTGATAGTACAGAACCCTGTGGAACTCCATAGGCAAGTGGCACTGGATTAGAGTAGTGTGTGCCCAGACATACTTGCTGTGTCCTGCCAGATAGGAAGGTCTGACAAGACTATATACTCCATACAGCGCTGCGAAAGGTGTTGTTATATAAATAATAACAATGTTGTAATAACCTGGACAAATGGACAAATAAAACGTGCGGTTTTTATCTATCACAACACATTTTGTTTTAGAACTATAATGGGTGAAAACTGAGAAATAACAATTTTTTCTTCCCCCCCCCCCCCCCCCCCCCCCTTTTCTTCTTATTCCCTTTAAAATGCATAAAAAAAGTATAGATCATTTTGGTGTGATAAGTAGCGATAAAGTTATTGGCAAATGAATGGGAGGAGCATGATGTGTGAAAATTGCTCTGTTTTTTTTTAAGGGGAAATAACCTGTGGTGGGGAACTAGTTTTTAAATAGGGCCAAACTGGATGTAAATAGATTGCTCAGTGCTGTCTGTGATACAATAATCTAGTTGCCACCAGGCAAGTTCTGACAATCTGGAAACTGATCAGTCTAGGTGTCAAGAAATCATGTGAATGCAATTTTGCCTAGCTGAAAAAGGAAATTAATGTTTGTTTGGCTTTGTTTGTGTTTTTTTTTACAAATAGTAAACTGAGGGCTCTTTCACATTAGGGCAGACTTTGTGCGTTAACGCAAATGGCAGCCGTTTGCGTTAACCAAGGTAAGATGAAAGTCCATAGACTTTCATTTTACCTTTCACACTCGACGCTGCGTTTCCATGCGTTGCGGTTCCGACGCACCCGGGCGCAGTTTTTCCTCCAACGCACCCGCGAGCCGGCGTTTTCCGTCGGGTTTAATTACCAGTTACCGCCGCTGATTGCGTCGCACCGCAGATACCCGACGACACGCCGCAGGCAGACAACGCGTGCAGGAGAACGGCTCCTGCTTGCGTTGTCTGATGTGAAAGAGCCCTAATGGAACTTTAGTGGTTATCAGTTGGTGATTGAACTGTACTATTTTTATTTTCCTCTTGAGAACAGTTTTATAGATTTACATGTGGTCAGCCATGCGCAGCCCAGCATTTGCAAGAACTATGACTGAAACAGTATTGCTGGGGGCAGTCTGGCACTATAACTGTTACCTCTGAAGCAACAAAGAATACCTGAAAGCCTCAGAATTCAAGATCCATGTGTCTCCTGTTATCTGTTGACCTAAGCATTTCCTCTTAAAATTGGTGTAGTGCTTCAGCAAAAATTGTGCTAGTTTTTAAACACTGGTTTGAAACGTAGGTCTTTAGGTGTCTAAAGCATAGTTAACATTTAAACAGGTTTGGGTTTAGCCTTCTCTATTGTGCGTTTATGAGGAAATGTTTTCTTGCCATTTTTCCAACTTTGGTGTAATTTAGATTAGAAGATACATTTTGGAGCCAACAACCACCAGGCTGTTAAGTTACTACCAGCTTAATATGGTGGCTTGAGGCTAGATTTAATTGCAATGAAAAAGAGAGTTATGCTTGGGTTAAAGGACAGGGCCTAGGCTTTTCACACTGGTTAATGTTAGTTTTAAGCAGCTGTGCTAGTAAAACTCTACCTTATGCTGGATACACACGGTGCGTTCCCGCACTCGATGCGCCGCTCGATTTCCCGGCCACTCGATTATTTCTGAGCATTTCCGAGCACATTTCGAAGATTGTTAGGTAGATTCTCTTTTAAAGTATGCCAAATCGACCTAACGATCCATCAAAACGCGAATCGAACATGTCAGAAATAATCGAGTGGCCGCGAATCGACGGGAATTGAGCGGCGCATCGAGTGCGGGAGCGCACAGTGTGTATCCAGCATTACACTCCTGAATAGTGTCAGAATGGCTGCCCTTAGTACTACTGTCTGTGCTAAAACTACTGTGCCAAAATAAAATAATCTGGCAGGTTTCTTTGTGATAACAACTAGACAAGGCATGCAAGCTTAGCCTTGGCAATCAATTTTGGCAATAGGTGGTGGTTTTCGGCACTGGCCTTTGGTATTAAATAAGTAAAGCACCAGTATCTGCTGCAGGGCTTTAATTTGAGTTGCTTGGATTTGGCTCTGGAGGCAAAACAAAAAAAGGGTGAGTTTAAGTTAAAGGTTAACAGTTAGGATTAGGTGTCATTAAGGAGATCAGCAGGATAGCCAGGCAACTGATATTGCTTGAGGAAATCAATATGCCTCCATATACTTCTCGCTTCAGGTTCCCCTTATTTATTGATTTATTTTAAGTATTTATATACTCACTCTATATACACACCCGTAACAGTATCGCTTTCTTGTCACCTAGCCCTAGCTGTCTTTCAAGGACAGGAAGTTGGCGTTGGGTGCTAGGATCAGGTTTAATAGTGTGAGGGTTAGGTGTAGACATCAGCAACGGGGCTAGACCTTAAAAGCCAATCTTTTATTTATTTATTTCTTGGGGGGGGGGGGGTATGCATGAGGAGGGGACTATCATTAAGGGGATGGTTAACCCTCCTGGCGGTCTATTAAAAACCACCAGGGGGCAGCGCTGCCCTTTTCTTTTTCTTTTTTTTTTAAATCATGTAGTAAGCCTAGGGCTCGCTACATGATAGCCGCTGCTCAGCGGCATCCCCCCAGCCCCTCCGATCGCCTCCGGCGATAGGCGATCAGGAAATCCCGTTCAAAGAACGGGATTTACTGGAGGGCTTCCCCCGTCGCCATGGCGACGGGGCGGGATGACGTTGCCGTCGTCATGGACGTCGTGACGTCTAAGGGAGACCCGATCCACCCCTTAGCGCTGCCTGGCGCTGATAGGCCAGGCAGCGCAGGGGTCTAGGGGGGGGGGGCTCTGCGGCGGCGCGGATAGCGGTGAATCGGCGCAGGCCGGCGGCGATCGGTGTGCTGACGCAGCTAGCAAAGTGCTAGCTGCGTTCAGCAAAAAGAAAAAATTACGCAGATCGGCCCAGCAGGGCCTGAGAAAACCTCCTGCGCGGCTTACCCCCGAACTACGTTCGGGGTTACCGCCAGGAAGGTTAAGGAAACCACATTTTGATTGGTGCATATTGGCGTTGGACACAGGATACAGCTGATATACGACTTATCCTGCTGCTGCACAAGTCCCGGCGACGTTAATACGATTCCCCCTCTAGGTCCACGTGGATAGTGGGGAATGATGTAATTCCGCTTCCAACTATTGCTTACGGCTGAATTACAGTGTTTTAAAAGTAACTTCAGCTCCATCTTCTGACAGCACCGAGGTTACTCACTGTGCGCAGCTATAGCCATAGTTCCTATTCTGGTTTGTGGTGAAGCCGGCTTGCCCCACATCTCCTGCACTGTTATTACAGCGCTTACGTTCACACTTCTACGTTCTGATTCAGTTCCTTGCAGTTCATTGTCTGGATAGGGTGCTCCATTTGTTTGGATAGTGTGCTCCATTTGTCTGGAAAGTGTGCTCCATTGCTGTTTAATTTGATGAATAAAGCCCCTCTGAACCTGCACATACCCAGCAATGGAGGTATGAGTGTTACATTAACCCTTTCCGCTCCAATGTCGGATTATGTCTGACTTTGGTCTTTTCCTGCATAGGTCCAAAGTCAGACATAGTCTGACATGAAATATGGCTGCTGCTAGGTGGTGCTTTTGCTGGATAAAACTCAGCACAGCGTCAGTCTCTTCAGATGAAAGTGTCGGACTAAAGGTGGCCACACCCAGGGGTCGAGTGGGGCATGGACGCGGGTGGATGACGTCCCCCTGCTTTTTTCAGAGGGTGGACGCTGTCCACTCTGGCATGTGTGGAGGGGAGCAGCGCAGTGGAAGGAGAGCTGTAGGATCAGCAGGGAAGGGCGGACGTCTCCCCCCCTTCCCTCACCTTAGTGCTCCCCTTCCTGTCTCTCCCCTCCAGTGTTTTTAAATCTCGACTCGGTGGCTAAAGTGGGCGGAGACTTACCGCCGTTCTTCCAGCCGCAAGGGACGTTCTGCTCTGTGCACGGCTAGTCTGGTCTTGAGTAGACCAGACTAGCCGCGCACAGAGTAGAGCTCCATCCAGCGGCTGGAAGAATGGCGGTAAGTCTTTGCCCACTTTAGCCGCTGAGTCGAGATTTAAAAACACCGGAGGGTAGAGGCAGGAAGGGGAGCCCTAAGGTGAGGGAAGGGGGGGGGGGGGGGGAGATGTCCGCCCTTCCCCGCTGATCCCACAGCTCTCCTTCCACTGCGCTGCTCCCCTCCTGCTGGGGGCACACCTGGCTACCTGGGGACATATCCCCCTGGCTACATATACTGGGCACATATCCCCCTGGGTATATATATATTGGGCACATATACCCCTGGCTACATATACTGGGCACATCTACCCCTGGCTACATACACTGGGCACATATACCTCTGGTTACATATACTGGGCACATATCCCCCTGGCTACATATACTGGGCACATATCCCCCTGGCTACATATATTGGGCACATATCACCCTGGCTACATATACTGGGAACATATGCCCCTGGCAAATTATACTGGGCACATATACCCCTGGCTACATATACTGGGCACATATATTGGGCACATATCCCCCTGGCTACATATACTGGGCACATATACCCCTGGCTATATATACTGGGCACATATATTGGGCACATATCCCCCTGGTTATATATACTGGGCACATATACCTCTAGCTACATATACTGGAAACATATCCCCCTGCCTACATATACTGGGCACATAAACCTCTAGCTACATATACTGGGACATATACCCCTGCCTACATATACTGGGCACATATCCCCCTGGCTATATATACTGGGCACATATACCCCTGCCTACATATACTGGGCACATATACCCCTGTATATATATATATATATATATATATATAATATATATATATATATATATACTGGGCACATATCCCCCTGGCTATATATACTGGGCACATATACCCCTGCCTACATATACTGGGCACATATACCCCTGTTTATATATATATATATATATATATATATATATATATATATATATATACTGGGCACATATCCCCCTGGCTATATATACTGGGCACATATACCTCTAGCTACATATACTGGGCACATATACCCCTGCCTACATATACTGGGCACATATACCCCTGCCTACATATACTGGGCACATATACCCCTGCCTACATATACTGGGCACATATACCCCTGGCTACATATACTGGGCACTTATACCCCTAGCTACATATATTGGAGACATATACCCCCTGGCTACATATACTGGGGACAGCTATACACCTGGATACATATACTGGGGGCTACTACACACCTGGCTACTTATGGAACATATACACCTGGCCACCTTTTCTGTGTACATCTATACACCTGGCTACCTATGCTGGGGACATTATACACCTGGCTACCTATTCTGGGGACAACTTTACTCATGGCTTCTTATACTGGGGACACCTGTAGACCTGTCTACCTATGCTGGGGTACCTATGTTGGGGGAACTGCTGTCAGATTATCTGCATTTTTGGGGTACCGCTGTTAACAGATTAAGTGTATTTTGGGGAGCCGCTGCCAGATTATGTGTATGTTAGGGGAACGACTGCTGCCAGATTTTGCGTATTTTGGGGAACTGCTTCCAGATTGTGTATGTTTGGGGGACCACTGCTGCCAGATTACATGTATTTTGGGTGTTATGTGTATTTTGGGTGATCTGCTGTCAGGTTTCGTGTATTTTAGGGAATTGCTTCCAAATTATGTGTATGTTGGGGGAACTGCTACTGCCACATTGTCTATTTTGGGGGAACCACTGCCATATTATCTGTATTTTGTAGGAACTTCTACCAGATTACGTGTCTTTTTGGTGAAATGCTGTCAGATTACATCTATTTTCGGGGCATACACTACGGCAGAGCTCAAACTTCCCTGGCGGACCTTTTACATCACTGCTAAGGTCATGTATATTTGGCCCCACCCATGACCACACCCACATTATGCTTGATGCGCGGCGCAGAGCTTTTCAGGGTGAGTCCACTCACCTCTTTTCCTAGGACTAGACCCCTGTACACACCATACAATTTTTTACATTTCTTTTCAATTCAAGATTTACAATCAATTTCTCTAAATGGTTGTAATATTTGAAAGAAATTAACCACCCGTGTGTTCAATTTTTCCCCAGTTATGAAAAAAAATTATTGAAAACTCTGAAAAAATTGCTTGTGTCTCTACATTACAAATTGTCAATCTGCTACACACCATATAATCTTGTAAAAAAATGATCAGAAATTTCCACCACTCCCAATCAAGAAAAATAAAGGAAAGAACAGGAAATCTGGTTGGAATTTTCACTTGAAATGGATCATTTTATTGTATAATGTGTGTCTGTCTACCTTAAAGTGAACCCGAGGTGAAAATAAACTGTTGAGATAAACAATTATATTTATTCTCCTACTCCTAAAAATTACCTTTTATTTTTATTTTTTTTTATTATTTTTTTTAAATCCCAGGATTTTCTTTCATATTTAAACATTTGAAAAGAAGGTTGAATGTTTTATTGTCTCTAATCAGTGGCATCATATTAAGTGATCCAGAGTTAGAAAAAGGTCAATAGTTGATATACTTTATCTCTGCCTGCCTTCAGAAGTTGTATTCTGCCAGGAAAACTTTTATGGCTGTAATTTGCTTGTCAGTGATGTCTACTATATTTCCAAAAAGAAGCGGACAAGACAGAAGCTGTCACTGCCATGCATAGAAATTAACTCTTTCAGGCAGCACAAAACAAATAACAAAAACAAGTAAAACAGTCTGGTCATTAACGTTTTGTACTGTTTGTACTGTACAAACACGTTTATCTCATCATGTCACATATCCCCTCGGGTACACTTTAATTGGAACCTAAGATGGGGGATTAGCTTTAAAATATACATACCTGGGGCTTCCTCCAGCCTCCTCCAGCCAAATTGCTCCCATGGCGTCCTCTCCGTTCGCCTACAATTGTCCCTGGAAAGTCCTCAGATCCGGGGCCAGCTGTGCGGCCCGGCCATGTGCGCGCTCCCGCTGCGTTCACATCCGCTGGAGCTCGCAGGCACAGAACCCTCCCGGCGACAGGAGCGAGACAAGGGAGCATGCCTAACCCGACTGCGCATGCGACGACTGGCCCCGACTGATGGAATTTCTGGGGCCAGTTGCAGGCAAACTGAGAGGGAGAAGAGGACACCATGGGAGCGATCAGGCCGGAGGGGGCTGGAGGAAGCCCCAGGTATGTATATTTTATCGATGATTGCTCATCTTAGGTACACATTAAGTTTGACACTTTGATTGCTGGCAGATCCATCCTCTGCCACTGCGCACTGCAATATTATAATGGGTGCATTTGGCTGGTCAGTAGGGGCACCTGTGTGGATCAAAGCGCCAGAGTTGGATCCCCTTTAGCACCACATAATAAAAAAATTACGCTGGTAAGAGAGGTAGAGACCCTCCAGATCCCTGCGACTGCTATATCCTGTATGTATACATAAATAGATTTAATTTTTTATTTTTGCTATGCTAGCACGCAGTATACAGGAGTATTCAGTTTGAGTTGCCTACTGCTTGCACATTACAGCGAGCACTGCTCCCTCCATTACTCTCTGTATCAGTAGGCCTCTAACATGCTTGTTTGCAGGGAATATGACATCTAATATTTCCCCATTGTCTGCTGAAAGGTGTAGAATGAGGGAGGAAATGTGGTGACCTTTCTCTAAAAGGCATTGTCTGCTTTCATAATGCAGACTGGCTTTACATGTCAGTATATTTCCACGGCAGTTTTGTTGTGTGAGCCATTAACCAGGGAGCAGGATCCCCCCGGGGTATTGCTATAAGAGAAACAGCAGATGGTTAAGCCCTGAGGCAGATTCCCTTTCTGTTACTCACCCTTTGGAATTAACAGAGATATACACAGCAATTTCTCACTGGCATTCGCTGCTCTTTAGCTAGTTACTGTATGTGTATACTGTGCTAAAACACTAAAAAAGCGAGATAATAGTATGATTACATGTATGTAGACACGCAGGAGAGAGACATACTTCTACTGCGTATTATCTTTCATGTGGGATATATGGATATCATGGATATGCAAATCACAAGGTTACAAAGTTTGTAAACCCAGGTTTTTGTTGTTTTCCTTTTACTCATTTTTCATGTTTAATTTCTTCTGGTCCTTTGCCTTCTTTTTTGCCTCCTGATTGCTATGGGTGATTTGCGCTCTGTTAGAAAAATAGCTTCACTTGTGCACAGCGTGTCCCTCAGGACCCTCAGAACAGAAGCCCGGAGCCTACTGAGTAGCTTGAAGTGATGTGTATCAGGGAAGGGGGGGGGGGGGGGGGGGACATAATAGGACTGGAGTACATAAGTAAGCTAACAATTCTGGACTGGATCATTTAAATAATGCCTGCTATTTGGCAACAATAGTTTGCATTTCTTGCCTAAATGGATCGTATCAGAGTACATGATTGAATACTTAAAAATTAGTAGTTTAGCGTTTGTACATATCTCCACTTCTAACTTCAAGAATTTAGTTGAATTGAAAGCAGAGTTCTAACAATAGCCCCCATAACCACTGCCATCAGGGGGAGGGGCGGGAGCTCGGGGGATTTGCTCGGTAGACTTGCAGCAGTAGGGGAGCATCACACTTTACCTGCTTCTGGAGGCCGAACAGGTTCCCACCCCTCCCTTACTGTAACCACGCTCTGCTCAGCCAGTTTCCTTGCAGCTCCTGATGCATGTTAAATGCAAGGCTGGTTCTAATAACAATGGGGCTTCATACTCTGCCAGAGACTCTGCACAGGCCACAGGCAGCAACAGTTACGATGGGAGAAAGATACCTTAGGGGCTCCTACAGGCTCTGGGGCAATTGCCCCATTTGTCTCTATGATAGTGCTGGCCCTGGTTGACATGCAGAGAAGGGAGACACAAAGAGATGGGCTGCATGGAGAGCGGCCAACATTAAAGGGAGGAGTGGTGACCTGTCCTGCTGACTTAAGTGGGTAAAGTACGGTGCTCTGATGACCTTACTCTGCTATATCTGGGGGGAGGCGGGGCTGGTAAATATGCGCACACAGGCCACTTTGGTTGGAGTTTAAATGTGGGCGCAATGCCTAGTACTGGGGAGGGGGGATTAAATGTGCCTACACAGGCTAGTTCCGGAGGAGATGGCAAAATAGACGCACACAGGCTGTTTCTGGAGGAAGGAGTTAAATAGGTGCACACAGGTTACTGTGTGTGTGTGTGTGTGTGTGTGTGTGTGTGTGTGTGTGTGTGTGTGTGTGTGTGTGTGTGTGTGTGTGTGTGTGTGTGTGTGTGTGTGTGTGTGTGTGTGTGTGTGTGTGTGTAGGGGGGTGGTAGCACATTCTAGTAATGGTCCTGCAGTGACATTTTTAAAAACAAGTTCTTATTGCAGGTCCTGCCCATGATTGTACTCACAAAAATGCTAATTTACTAAGCTAATTTACTATGTCAGCAATCACACCATGGTCTGATATGACCCATGCCAAGGTTTCTAACGTTTGTCTCCTAATAGCACACATTTTCCACAAATTCAAGTCCAGTGGTATCAACTGGTATGATTAGATTTTGTGCTGGTGATTTTCCTGACATTCAACCCTAACCTTCCCTACTTAATAATACCTTTGTTGGCCAGCACAGCCATAAAATGTTTCTTGTAGTTGGTCTCCAGGTTTGCATAGCAGGTATTTTAGCCCATTCCTTTTTACAGAAACTCTCAAAATGCTTTAGGTATCTTGGCTGCTGCTTGGCAATGTCAAGCTACTGCTCCTTGGCTGACTAAGTAGGCCACTTGACTGACTAGGCCACTCCATGACCTGTGTTTCTTCCTCCTGGCGGTCTATTAAAAACCGCCAGGGGGCAGCGCAGCAAGCAGTTTAAAAAAAAAAATTTAAATCATGTAGCGAGCCTAGGGCTCGCTACATGATAGCCGCTGTGCAGCGGCATCCCCCCACCCGCTTCGATCGCCTCTGGCAATCTGCGATCAGGAAATCCGTTCAAAGAACGGGATTTCCTGGAGGGCTTCCCCCGTCGCCATGGCGATGTGCGGGATGACGTCATGGACGTCGTGACGTCATCGGGAGTCCCGATCCACCCCTCAGAGCTGCCTGGCGCTGATAGGCCAGGTTGCGCAAGGGGTCTGGGGGGGGTGCAGCGCGGCGGATATCGGCGCTTAGCGGCTGCGATCGGTGTGCTCACGCAGCTAGCAAAGTGCTAGCTGCGTGCAGCAAAAAAAAATAAATAAGCAAATCGGCCCAGCGGGGCCTGAGAAATACTTCTGCGCGGCTTACCGCCAGGAAGGTTAATCACTGATTTGTTCCCGTGGAGGTACTCAATGTTTTGGGTTATTGTCATGATGGACCCACCTTCATTGTTCTGCTTAAAGGATACTACTGCGCCTACGCAGTGCAGTCCTGATGACATCGGCCAGAACACGTGACCCGCGCGTGGAGCGCACAAGAAGCCGACCTGGCGAGGTTGACTTCTGCAGCGGAGGACAATGGGAGCCACCGGAGCTGCAGGGAGGGCACAGGATGGCTGCCAGGGGCTGGAGGAAGCCCCAGGTAAGTGGATTTTTTTTTAATCTGCCTGGACGTATCCTTTAAAGGATACCCAAACTGAAATGTGACATAATGAGTTAGACATGTGTATGTACAGTGCCTAGCACATAAATAACTATGTTGTGTTCCTTTTTTTCTTTCTCTGCCTGAAAGAGTTAAATATCAGGTATGTAAGTGGCTGACTCAGTCCTGACTCAGACAGGAAGTGACTACAGTGTGACCCTCACTGATAAGAAATTCCCCTTTTTTTACCTCTTTCTTGCTCTCAGAAGCCATTTTCTGCTAGGAAAGTGTTTTATAGTTGGAATTTCTTATCAGCGATGGTCACACTGTAGTCACTTCCTGTTTGAGTCAGGACTGAGTCAGCCACTTGCATACCTGATATTTAACTCTTTCAGGCAGAGAAAGAAAAAAAGGAACAAAGCATAGTTATTTGTGTGCTAGGCACTGTACATACACATGTCTATCTCATTATGTCACATTTCAGTTGGGGTATCCTTTAAGGCACAGAGGTTCTCATCTAAAACTTTAAAGAGTAACTGTCAGGCTGCAAAAGCTAATTTAAACCTCTATTCTCCTGTGTTAAACAGTTTAGAAGGAAGCCAAAAAGGCAATACTGAAGTTAAAAATCTCTCTTACTTTGATGTTTGCTGAACAGCAAGGCTCTTTATTCCCAAGCTCCTAAGGAGGCCGGCAGGACGCATAACAGATACTGCAAAGCATTCTGGGGCTGCTTCTTCTCCCCACTGCACTCCCTTGGTCCTCCCCTTCATTTCCCTATCCCGCCCTAAGACTGCTTTCACAGTGAGAAGTTACAGGCTCATGTTACAGCAGCTTGTAATTTGCAGCCCAGCTCACAGCACTGAAAAATCAATGTGCTGTTCACAGGGCATATGTTCTGTATAGTCATGAGTCTGCTATTGTTCCTAACCACATGGCTAATTAATATTCACTGCACAGTAGTGTTGTCTGGATCATGAACCATTAGGATCTTTGATCCTGATCTTTTTTGTGAGTCGAATCATCAGGAAGCAGGGTAAGGGAGGATATTACATCACAATTGGCTTCATACAAGACAGACAAACATGGAACCTGCCGTGAGCTATCAGGAGCATCATTCTCTGCAAATACTATATAAAAATTCTGTGAAATCCAAACGTGGACAGTGAAATGCATATGTAATGTAAGTACAGCCAATATTTAGCTACTGATATATGTGTTTTTTTTCTCTGAGACCTTATACCTAACAGCTCCTCTTTAAGGTTCATTGGCCCCTCAATGCAGTGTCCCACATGTGTTCTGTATCCTTAGAAGAAAAACAACTGTAATGCAAAATGTTTTCACTCCCATGCTTGACTGTGGTGATGATCTACTTTGAGTTATACTTAGTATTTTTCTTCCTCGAAGTTGATTCTAAAGAGCTCTATTCTGGTATCAACTAACCACAGCTCTTTCTCCCAAACCTTCTCTAAATTTTCGCTGGCAAACTTAGTTTCTTCTTGAGCAGGAGACTTTCTGTGTGCTGCAAATATTTTGATGCTGCAAAATGTTGGTGTTCTTGGTAACTATGGTCCCGACCGCCTTTAGATAATTAGACAAGATCCTCCCATGTATTTGTTGGCAGATCCCTCACCATTCTCCTGTGGCGTAGCTATGGAGCTATGGGCCCCCGGTGCAAGTTTAACATTGCCCCTCCAAGAAGTCTATACGCACCACTTGGTATGGCACAACAAAACCTGCCAAGGTCATCCACAGTATTAGAGGTGCAAGAAGGGGATGAGAAACAGTGTGTTAATGATTACTACTTTACAAAGCTATAGAAGTGATTATTACCACCACAGGACCAATAAACAGCTAATACTTTGGTTGAGGAAGGGCCCCATGGGGCCCCTCTGGCCCAAGGGCCCCGATGCAGTCGCTACCTCTGCAACCCCTATCAGGGGCGAAACTAGGAATCGCCGGGCCCCACTGCAGAAATTCTGAGCGGGCCCCCCCTCCCCCCTGGGGCCCGCTCAGGACAGTTTTGGGGGGGCTGGAGGGGTCGCAGCATGAGGGGAGAGTTTGGTGGCACGTGGGCAGGGAGGGGGGACGGTCCCCCCTCCTCACCTCGGGCTCTCCCCTCTGTGCTCCCCTCCAGCATTGCATAAAGTGTATGTAGGCGGCGGGGCAGCAGCAGATACATACCTTCCGTGCGCTCCACGGATGTTCCTCTCTCTAGCTTCTGACAGACACTAGAGGGAGAAACATCCGCGCTGGAGCGCACGGAAGGTATGTATCTGCCGCTGCCCCACCACCTGCATACACTTTATTCAATGCTGGAGGGGAGAGCCCGAGGTGAGGGAGGGGGGGGGACGTCTCCCCTCCCCACTAACGTGCCACCAAGCTCTCCCCTCATGCTGCGAGTGCGACCCCTCCAGTCCCCCAAAAACGGCCCTGAGCGCCCCCCCCCCCGCGAGAGCATGGGCTGCATCCCCTATTGTTACGCCCGTGAACCCTATTGCTATGCCACTGCCATTCTCTTGATCAAACACCCTATGAGGCAAGACCTTTCATGGAACTCCAGAGCGAAAGCGAATACTGGTAATTTTATATTTCTTCCATTTCTGAAAAGTTGCGCCAACAATTTAATTATTGATCGGGCAGATATGTTGCAACACCGATTTTCATCTGATTCGATAAAATTATCGAATAATATGGTCAATTGGGCCACAAAATGGATAGGTACCTTTATGGAAGAAACTCATTCTGTGGACAGGTGTGCACATAATGAGTTGAGATCAAGAGTATCTGTAATTGACTGTTGTAATCTGCGTGCCACATGGACACAAAACCAATCTGTGGGAGCTAGAATTCCATCTGGGTTGTAGGGAATCCAGAACTTATTTCACTCAATTAAATGCCAAATAAATTGAAACTTTTATTTAAAGTGTTTTTTTTCTGTATCTTTTGGTGATTTTCTGTTTTGTTTTTATCAGTAGTTAGAAACACTGAGTGGTGCTGCAATACTGACATTGTCCTCTGGGTCAAGATCACATGTCATATCATGTGATCTGAAGCCAGAAGAGGATGCCAGGAGTGGAGCACCGGTGTGGATGGAGGAAGAGGAGAAGCTGATATAGCTGTCCGGGCAGATAACCATAACAGCTCCCTGCTGCGCACTCTACACACAACCTGAGCTGCACCCACAGCGCACTACCCACACAACACAACCCTCACCTGATTCAAAATTAAACTGGTACCTGATCCCGACCTGCATTTTGGGTAATCCGCGGGTACCTGACCCAATGCAGGCTTCTACTCTGTTACACTTGACTGCCCAAGTCCTACTTTGTAGAGCCATATTAGTTAATTCCTTGCACTGATTAGGAGTAACCACTCCAAAATACCTGTGTGCATGTAAAGGGATGATTTACATATTCAGCAATGATGCATCATGGGAGACCTGTCTTGCACACATAAAGCTGTAAAATTAGATACCTTTTGCTGTGAAAAAAACAAATTTATATTTTATAAAGTTTTTTTTTTTTTAATTAGAGTTCCTTTTGGTCCTGTTTAGACTCTTATAATATCCTAGTGGTTCGGGGTCACCATGAGCTAGATGGGTACTCTGTAACATAATTCAATACCTAATTATATAGCTTGGTAATACTGAGCTCTGCTGTGTACTGTTTGTACCATGATACATCAGGAACAGGCTTTGTTGTCCTGTCCTGAAATAATGGCTTGGGCTGTCATAAGGTACGAGCTGAGACATCTCCTGCATCAGGGTTAAAACTCCGGCCCTGGTAACTAAATTACCAATGCTAGCATTATATTGTCGATGCACACTGTTTAATACAAATATAGATGTCAAGACATAAATATTGTTTTATTGTTCGAGGTATAAATAATAAATGATAATGGTGGTAAATAAGGCTCCTAATTGTGCTTTGCAGATACTGAGCAAATGTTGGCTTCATTAGTATGCAGTATGCTTTTATAGCATTGGCACCGGTTCATGCCACTTCATGCAATGCTGAAATAGTAAGCCTTTAAAGACCACACATAAAACTCAAACGAACAAGATAAAATGGGGCTGGTAAAAATGAATATGGTGCACAAAGCAGCCGAAATGCAACAGACTTGTTTTCTCTCAAACACATAAATGAAAGGCCACTTTAATCAGAACTCCAGGCTTTTAAAGCAGCATATATTGATTGACAAAGTGAAAAATCATGTACAATCGAAAGGCTGATTTAAGGCGTACCTTTAACAAAGGCGCCTACAAAAAAGGTTCCAGATTTTGCTGCTAGTAGAATCCTACCTAATAAAACCCTGTGTCTCTGCGTCCCTGTGTGTCCGTGTCCGTGCTTTGCGCTACTGCGCATGTGTCGCATGGACACCCTTGGGCCAGGGAGCAGGATGGACCAGGGGGCTGGCCAGGTGGGCGTGTGCGTGCTGACTGTGCGGCAGTGGCGGTGGTCACATGGGAGGGAAGGGAGGGAGTTCCGACACAGATCTAGAGCCCATTTTTAAACGGGCTTAGGTCTACTAGTAACCAATATTCTTCTACTAAATTCCGGTAGGAAAATACCTGCAATCTTAACCGATATTTTACTATGATCTAACCTAACTCTACACACAGAACACTCCCTCTACCGATGCCTATCCCTTAACTCTCCCTCTACCGATGCCTAACCCTTAACCCTCCTGCTACCAATGCCTAACTTTTAACTCCCCTCTACCTATGCCTAACCCTTAACCCCCTATTGATGGTGCCTAACCCTTAACCCTCTGACCTTGGTGCCTGACATGTAACCCCCCCTCTACTGATGCCTGACCCTTAACCTTCTCCTGATGGTTTCTAACCCTTAACTCTCCTCCTGTGGTGCCTAACACTTAATATCCCCCCACCGCAAAGCCACAATTAACGGCATTACAGAGAAATGTTGGTGCCTGGAGGCTTCCACCATGTGATTGTTGGATTGAGACTTCTTATTGCTGTTATATTAATCTCCCTATGAGTTTCGCATTGAGACTTCCACTATAAGATTTTCATATTGAGACTTCCTATTGCTGTTATATGAATTTCCCTAAAGGTGGCCACACATGATAGAATAAAATGATCCAATTTTACGGCAATTCGATAAAAACGATTGGCTTTCCTGAAACATTGAATGCTTTATTTTTTTAGTCATGCAAGAAATCCAGTCGGATTTCCCACTTTTATTCAATAAGTTGATTGGGAGTGGTGGATTTTTCTTGTCAATTTTTATTAAAATTGAATCGTGTGTGGCATATTGTCAAATTTATTAATATACACACCCAAACAATTTTCTCAGAATTTGTAATCCTTTTTTTCATAACTGGGGGGAAATTGAACATAGATGTGTGGTACATTGGTCAGATTTTTAAAAGGTTACAATCAGTCAGAAAACAATGATTGCATGTAACGATTGGTGTCAGCACGCAGAGAGAATCTGATTATTGGTGATCTGCAGTATCACCAAGAATGCAGATATATACCCGATTATTGATGATCTGCAGTATCACCGATAATCAGATATATTGCTAACCTCTAGACACCTATAGGTATATGAGTGTTTGGTGTAACAGTAATACTTTGAGTAATGCACCTGCTAAGCAGGTGATAAGAAGCAGCCTGGAATATTTATTTATTTATTTATTTATTTATTTATTTATTGTATTTATAAAGCGCCAACATATTACGCAGCGCTGGACATTAATTTAGGTTACAGACAATATTTAGGGGTAACAAACAGCAATATGACAATACAGGAATACAAGAAAACCAGATCACACAGCACAGTATGAGTACAAGGTAATGCTTAGTCAGTCACTGGATGGGAGCATGGAGTTAGGCAAGTTAGGTTCACTCAAATGCATAGCATGGGTGCACAGTAATAGAGGTGCATGATCAGGTAGGACACAAAAGGAGTGAGGACCCTGCCCAAAGGCTTACAATCTAGAGGGAGAGGTAGGGACACGAGAGGTAGGGGAATACTGCTTATGTTGACACAAGAACCTTCCAACAGCCTGAGATTCTCCAAGGGGTGGAGTCAGGCTGAAGGTAGGAGGAACCTGCACAGGAGTGACACCTGAAGAGTGGATGTCACTATCAGGTCAGGAGACTATCTCTTTAGGGAGAGAGATAGTTCCCAAGGTAGTAACAGATATAAAACAATGCCTAGTCTAGGTGTGAGGTCCGTGGTCTCTACACCCTGGAACTAGTCTGATGCAAAACACAATGATAACACAGAGTCCCTAGTCTGGTGTGAGGTCCGTAGTCTCGACACCCTGGAACTAGTCTGGAGTATAACATAAATGATAATACAATTCCCTAGTCTTGGATGTGAGTTCCGTGATCATCAACACCTTGGAACTAGTCTGGAATATAACACAAAGACAATACAGTTCCCTAGTCTTGGGTGTGAGGGCCTTGATCTCAACACCCTGGAACTATGCTAGAGAATACACAGAAGATACACAGTATTCCTAGTCTGGGGTGTGAGGGCCTTGATCTCAACACCCTGGAACTGGTCAAACAAATAAACAGTACAAGGTAATCTAGCTCAGTGTGAATTCCCAAGTCCTCCTGGTTCAAACACACTGTAAGGATCTGACTATGGTCTGAATGCTTCCACAAAGTGTTTGCAATGGAAGACAACCAGCAACTGACAAACAAGCAGAATATATAGTAGCTGAACTCTGCTGCCCCGCCCGAGCCACTCAGCCAATCATGAGTCCAGCAGGAATCAGCTGATCGTCCTGATCAGCTGACACTTCCCCTGCTGGTATTAAGGTCCTGACTTCTGGCCCACGCGCGCGTAGCTCTTCATCCATCTATGTGGACTAACAGACCCAGCCACTCCAAAGGCACGCTGCTGCGTACAAACTGCCACCTTGGACGCGGAAACAGCCGCTTTGCTATTAGAACATGCGGCGGCTTTTCCGCGTTCTGCCACACTACCAGACGCGTGCCTACGCGTGCAAACCGCCGCGTTGCACGCGGAATCAGCCGCCTTGCTTTCAACAGACGCGGCGGCTTTTCCGCGTTTTCTCACATTGCAATTCTTAAATTGAAAAGATATTTAAAAAAATGTATGGTGTTTGGCCACTTTTGGTTATGACTTTCCTATTTAGATGTCCACTATATAAGTTTTGTACCGAGACTTCCTATTGCCATTAAAAAATATTGTGCAACTTTATAATACTGCGGGCACCGCAAAAGCTGCCAATAACATTGTGCTCTATGCGGCGCTCTTTTTAACTGCTTGCCATATAGGTCCTTTTTACCTGCTTCAGATGTTAGATGGTCTAGCTTGTATGGGTATACTGTAAATTAGCTTAAAAAAGCTTCTTAGCCTGAGTTTTCTGAAATAAAAAGCTATACTCACTGAAGTATGTCCCTTTAGGTTGCTTACATTATGTTACTAAAAGGTACCCATATATTTGTTGCTTCTTTTGGCTTATCAAAACGTGGTTATGCAAACAAATGTGAACTGGTGTGCAAAATAGCCCAGGATCCATTTTAAGTCACACATGAACATTTTAATTACCTGTGATCCTTATTTATATTACTGCCCAGTTAAACCCAAGATTGAACGAGGCATTTTCGATTGAAAGTTAGGTTGATAAGTGGCCATAAATGTATATAGAAGCAAAGTAGTAGAGAGAACGTCTGTTTCATGCGTCAAATGTGCTCCGTACACTCCGATTCTAAGACCACAATTTCCTTAGAGAAAACTAGACAGGCTATAGCGATCTTGAAGCAAGCCTGAAGTATAAATAAATTGAAATAAACAATAGGACTTTTTTTTTAAGTCCATAGTCTTATTTAGATTATGCAGTTTAAAATGTAAGTTTACTGTTTTGACTGTTTCTAGTAAATATCACAGTTTTTTTATGGTTTATGTAGCTCCTATATCGACTGGTTTTATACCAATTAACTTTTTATCTGTTCTGTGAACTTAGAAGTTATTTTCTGCCATTCATAATTTTTATTATTAAGACTTAAGCTACAGTCATTTGAATCCCTGGATCCTTAACCCTTACAGTGAGAAAAAAAGGAACAGAAGCCACTGTACAGGCAGGACTTCCTGGTAATGTGGTGTGATTGCAGAAGCCACTGGGACATGCCTGTTTGCAGCTCTGCATTGAAATAGAGGCTGGGTTATAATCAGGTGTGTGGAAAAGGAGTATGGCTGTACCAAATAAAGGCCACCCAACTGTAAAGATGCCCATTAAGGGCATAATTTATATGAATGAGACTAACATATGATTGTTTTGTTGAATTGCAGATTAGTGAAATAAATAAATTTTTTAAATATATTTACCTGGTCCCATCGCATCACATCTCCTCCTCCCAGCAGTAGAGATGGCCTGAATGGTTTGCCGGCAAACTTATCCGTGCGAACATAGCGAACCGCGAACTTTATGCGGGGTCGACCTGCCCCCTATACTAGTTCATTGGGCTAAACTTTGACCCTCTACATCACAGTCAGCAGACACATGGCAGCCAATCAGGCTGCACTCCCTCCTGGATCCCCCCTCCCTCCCCCAGTTGGCCATGATCTCACTCTGTGTGCTGCTGTATTAGTGAGAGAAGGGAGAGAGGTTGATGCAGAGATAGGGAAAGCTTAGTTAGACACTTGTTAGCTTGCTCCTTGCTGATATTTGTTGCTGAAAAGCACCCTAAAACAGCTCTTTTGAGAGCTAATGTTGTTGTGATGTGCTTTTTTTTTTTTTTTTTTTGGTGTGGCCCACTGACACTGCATATACAGCCCTGTCTGTCACAGCTGGCCCTTGCTAAATGCTATACTGTGCCAGGCCCAGCACATTCAGTGCCTAGTGTGACTGCTGCACATTGTATTATAATACCAGTCACTACAAAACATTCACTGCACCTGTGTGACTGCGCGCTGTTTTATATAGCAGTCACTGTGTAGCTTTCACTGCATCTGTGTGACCACACGTCTGCGTGACCGCACATTGTTATACCAGCAGTCACTGCAACCTTTTCACTGCACCTGTGTGACCACACATTGTTATACCAGCAGTCACTGCATACCTTTCACTGCACCTGTGTGACTGCACATTGCATTATACCAGTCAGTGCATACCTGTCACTTGAATGGATGGCAGACTTGCCCTCCATAACAGATTCTCGTTATAGGATTTCAAGTGTTTCATCATTATACAGCAGTCAGTGTATACCTTTCACTGTGTGACTGCACATCTGTGTGACTGCACATTGTATTAGTAAAGTCAGTGCATACCTTTCGCTTCATCCTCCCCAATATGGACAAAACAACAGGCAGAGGCAGAACCAGAGGCAGGCCACCCAACAGGTCTGTTTGAGGTCGGGCTGTCGTGATTTTGTGCGGCCCTCGACCAAAGTACAGTGTTCAGAAGAAGGCACTTGCCATCAACACCCAATATTGTCAGGGCCTAGTTGACTATTTAACACCGAACATCTCATCTTCCTCAGCTTCCGCACGGAAGCATGACATATCTTCCTCCTCCTGCTCTGATTCTGGCACCCCACTTAACACTCCGTTGGCAGCCATCACCAAAGTGCCATCATCCCAGGGCTCAGCGGGTGTGGACATTTTTTTGTGTGTCTGTCTCAGATGAGAGCGATGCCATCTGTACTCTCTGCCACCGAAAATTGAGCCGTGGAAAGACCAAGACCAGCGTAGGGACAACTACTTTATGAAGGCACATGATTAAAAAGCACAAACTGCAATGGGATGACCACTAGAGATGGCTCAAACCTCCGATTTTCGGTTCACAATCCTCAAACGCGAACCTCCGCAAAAAGTTCGGTTCGCGCGAGCTTTTGCGATCCGCAATAGACTTCAATGGGGAGGCGAACTTCGAAAATTAGAAACATTTATGCTGGCCACAAAAGTGATGGAAAAGATGTTTCAAGGGGTCTAACATCTGAGTTTTTGCATAAAGTCCAGGGGATACACGCCAAAAGTCCTGGGGAAAAATCTGGATTTGATGCAAAGCAGCATTTTAAGGGCAGAAATCACATTGCATGCTAAATTGGTTAAAGTGCTTTAAAACATCTTGCATATGTATACATCAATCAGGGAGTGTAATTAGAGTACTGCTTCACACTGACAGACCAAACTCACTGTGTAACGCACCGCACACAGCTGTTTGTGTAGTGACGGCCGTGCTGGACTGGTGCGCACCATGGCCAGAGTGCAAGCCATGGCGGTTTTCAAGCCCATATGGTCGCAGGGCTGAGGTAGCTCAATGACAGAACAACAGTGACTGTCCAGCTGATCGAATTTGGTCTGTCCACAATGAAGCAATGACCTTATTATCTTGGGTGTGACACAACCCCCCCCCCCTCCCGAGACACATATATAGCCGTCGGTCATTGCTTCATTGTCATACGCAAGCCCCTTCACGCGGCAAGGTAACGATCACGAAGGGGAATTGACACATGTGGATGCCTTTTGTTTTGTTGTTGCAGCTGCAGTGCAGCCAGAAAAATTAGGCAGGCATGTACTCGCACCAGAAAAGTTATTATACCGGCCTTAAAAATTCAGGAATCCGCCTGGAGTCCTGGACCCTGTTGCTGGTGGCGGAGAAGGCAGTCAAGCGGCCTGCAGGCAGAGATGCTGTGTGGGGACCGACTTAGTCTTGGGGCAGGCAGTCACACGGCGTGCAGGGAGAGATGCTGTGTGTGAGGACTGACTTAGTCTTCAGGCAGGCCTGACCTTGCTTTGCAGACCATGTAGTCAGATGGACCCTTGACCCAACGCTGTGTGCCAGAGATGACACCACTTGCCTCTCAACATCACAGTACAGTTTGGGTATCACCTTTTTTGAGAAATAATTGCGGCCTGGTATCTTCCACTGCGGTGTGTGGCTTTGCTTTTGTGTGCTGCTTTTCCTCAGGTGGTCATCCCATTGCAGTTTGTGCTTTGTCATCATGCTTTGTCGGAACAGCATAACCATTATACCATCCATCTAAGAGCCCATGGACATTTGTCAGTAATCCATCCCAGTGTCCTTAGGGTACCATTTTCTCTGTCCTTAAAGGGAAGGTCCAAGCAAAAAAAAAAAATGAGATTCACTTACCTGGGGCTTCTACCAGCCCCATGTAGCCATCCTGTGCCCTTGTAGTCACTCACTGCTGCTCCAGTCCCCCGCTGGCAGCTTTCTGACCTCGGAGGTCAGGGCCACATTGCATACATTTTTACGCATTCCAGCTAGTGCAGGAACAAAACTTTACGCGTTTCACCACTAACGCGTAAAAATGTATGTGTTAATGTTCCTGCACTAGCGGGAATGTGTAAAAATGTACGCAATTCGGCCCTGACCTCCGTGGTCAGAAAGCTGCCAGGGGGGGACTGGAGCAGCAGTGAGTGACTACGAGGGCACAGGATGGCTGCATGGGGCTGGTAGAAGCCCCAGGTAAGTGAATCTCAATTTTTTTTTTTGCTTGGACCTTCCCTTTAATTGAATATAGCCATAGTGCCTGCTTATATTGCACATGACGTCATCCATTAAGGGAGCCTCCGCTCCTTTGATGTTTTAAGGTTTTATTTGTGTGGGCGGGGGGTTGTTTGCCACGTTTATATCTGAGTGTTTATTTAAGTATTTTGATAAATAAAATTGATCTTTTTGTACCAATTAATACTCCTTTACAAAGTTATTGGTTAGAACTTTTGTGCGCCCAATTTTTATTGAACTGTATGCCCCAGGATTTTTGATCCATTAAGCACAACACACTCTGATGTTTTTGTGGTGAATTTAATAACCCAACAACCACACTTATTTTTAATTCATAATGGCTTAAGTTGTCACGTATGATTCATGACTCAAGATGGCACCTGCCTGGCAGCCTCGGTAACATCGGCTCCTGCACATTACAAGTTTTCTACTATTTTCTAGCCTGTCATCGTTGTTTTTAGTGTAGTTTTAATGTTCTAGCTCTTTAGTTTTTAGTTTAGTTTTTATTTTAATTTAGCTCTGGAATTCCAGGCCCCGTGGAATTGGGGCCTGCAGCACACACTACACTACCAGCAACCAAGCCAGCCTCCTGAGGTCGGAACCCTGCTGTCCCAGCTGAAACCAGCATACCTGCTCCGCGGATGATCCAGTCTCCTGCCACTGCAGCTGATCCATGCTCCTGCCGCAGAACCTCATCGCCCCGACCCACGTCTCTCGGCATCCTCCACCTACTGGTCCTCCTCAGCACGCGGCAAACGCCTCCACTGCCGCTAACACCAACCCAGCCGCACCACCAGATCAGCCTCCCGGCCCGGGGAAACTAGACTTCCTGCCGCTGCACACGTGCCGCTGCTACTGGCTCCCAGCGTTGGTCGCACACCACCACACCACAGGCTCGTCCTCTGACCTCCGCAGCCCGACCACATGGCAACCACGCGGAGTCCACTCTCGGAACCCCCTGGCACGAATCCTGCCCTCTCCCAGCTCTGCGGTGATAGCTCCTGGCTGCCACTCTCCTGCTCCACTGCCGCAACTCTAGCCCGTCCATCACTGCTGCACACGGAGGGTTCTCTGGCCCTACAGGGCCTTCAACCACCCTCCCTCCCAGCTTCCACCTGAATGGTCGGATCCTAAGCCCCCGGTTCTGCACTAACTGTGAGTAAATGGACTGATCTGACTACCGTGCACTTACTGCTTTACTGTTTACTGTGCATGTACTGTACCGAGTGCATTTTACTGTTTATGGCATTTTTGTGAGCAAATGCCCCGATCTGTGTAAGGTGGATGCTGTTGGGCCGGGCTGCCTGAGCTCCCCTTCCGATCTCTGATCCCTTAAATCCATCATGAACTTTGGGAACCCAGCCTCTCCATCCTCTTTGCTGATCTGACTCTGCAATGTTGACCTGGCTGACACTCGAAACACTCGGCACCTAGTCTGCGACTACTGGCCACCTGCTCCTCACCGGAGCATCCTAGCGTGTACTCAACCCCTACCTCATCAAACAACCACTACACTGCTGAGACCACGTAAAATAGTCCTGCAGATGCCCCTCACCAGGGAGGCACACCATCACCTACTCCAGGGCTGTGCTTCTGGAATGGGAGGCCCACGCTCGCAGCTCTAAAGCCGACATTCCACCCCTGCAAGACTTAGTTTGGGCCCACGTGGAACACCTAACCAGCAGGTACATATGGCCCCCCAGGAAAATCCGCCACAGAGGGAGAAGGGCCAGCGTACTAGAGAGACTCAAAAGAAAGGGCTTTCGCTCACCCATCCCTGCTATCCTCCTGGCCAACGTCCGCTCGCTCACAAATAAGCTGGACGAACTTCAAATTCTGCTTGGCAGCAAAAACCCAATCAGCGGTAACACCCCGGTCCTCTGCTTTACTGAGACCTGGCTAAATGACAGCATTTCAGACAATGCACTCCTCCTCCCAGGATATAACCTCTTCCGAGCTGATCGCGACCACGCTCTCTCCGGTAAATGCAAAGGAGGAGGCGTCTGCCTGTTCGTCAGTACAGCCTGGTGTACCAATACCACCATCCTGCATAAGAGCTGCTCCCCCGATATGGAACTCCTTCTCGTCAACTGCAGGCCTCCGTACTCACCCAGGGAGTTCTCTTCCTATGTTTTTGTAGGAGTCTACATCCCCCCAGATGCTGACCCCAAATCTGCTTTACGCACAGTAGGAGACTCCATCCAACGGTGGGAGACAGCCCTCCCAGACTCCCTCTTCATTATCTTAGGCGATTTCAATAGAGCTAATCTTCAGCTGGAGCTGCCCCGCTACAGACAGCACATCACGTGTCCCACGAGAAAGGAGAACACCCTGGACCACTGTTACACTGTGATCAATCAAGCGTACAAGGCCAAACGTTGGGCTGCCCTGGGTAACTCGGACCACTGCCTTATCCACTTGATCCCCACCTATAGCAGACAACTCGAGTCAGCCAAGCCTACCGTCAGAACCACCAAAGTATGGTCAGAAGAAGCTAAGCTACAACTTCAGGCCTGCCTCGACTGCACTGACTGGTCAATCCTGGAGGCCCCCTGTCTGGACAAATGGACTGAGAATGTCACCTCCTACATCAGCTTCTGTGAGGAGTCCTGCATTCCCACAAAGACTTTCAGAGTCTTCCCTAATAACAAACCTTGGTTTAATGGTAAGCTGCGCCGGCTCCGGAAAACAAAAG
Organism: Hyperolius riggenbachi; assembly: GCF_040937935.1. Classification (NCBI taxonomy): domain Eukaryota; kingdom Metazoa; phylum Chordata; class Amphibia; order Anura; family Hyperoliidae; genus Hyperolius; species Hyperolius riggenbachi. Next base: position 324,934,468 of record NC_090650.1, read on the forward strand.
AGGAAGCTCACAAATCTGGCACCCCAGAAGAGTTCAGGGATGCCAGAAACGCACTCAATCGGGAGCTAAGAGCGGCAAAGCGCAACTACGCGAATAAGTTGAGGCTTAGCCTCAAGTCCAACAGCCTGAGAGAGGTCTGGAAGGGTCTCAGAGCGGCCACAAACTTTAAAGCCCATCCCCCCAAGCTACACCTAGCAAAGAACTTGCTGAAGAACTAAACAAGTTGTACTGCAGATTCGAGAACAACCGCACCCCTCCTGGCGTCCAGGCTGCTGATCCCACCTATCCCAGCACCCAGGCAACCATGTCACAAGTCGCTCAATCCACCCAGCCTGCCCAAATCTCCTCTTCTCCATTGAGGGTCTCAGAGGATGACGTCCTCAAGCTCCTCCGGAAGACCAATCCAAGGAAAGCCTCAGGCCCAGACGGCGTGTCATCATCCTGCCTGAAATACTGTGCTAGCCAGCTGGCCTCTGTCCTCGCTTCCATTTTTAACAGGTCACTAGCAGAAGGCAAGGTCCCTGCCTGTCTCAAGAAATCCATGATCATTCCTGTCCCAAAAAAGCCAGGGCTGGCCGATCTAAATAACTACAGACCTGTAGCCCTAACTCCCATCATTATGAAAACCTTCGAGAGACTGGTCCTCATCTACCTGAAAGGCTCCACCGATGCCCGTCTGGACCCACTCCAGTTTGCCTACAGACCAAACAGGTCTACGGATGATGCCATAAACACCAGCCTGGCTTACATCATGGAACACCTGGACAGACCTGACACCTATGCAAGAATCCTCTTCCTTGACTTCAGTTCTGCCTTTAATACCATCTGCCCGACCATCCTACACAACAAACTCACTTAACTTGGTCTCAACCCTACCCTATGTGGCTGGATTAAAGACTTCCTCACCAACAGGACACAACTAGTTAAACTCGGCAACTGCTCCTCTCAGGAAAGAACCACTAACACGGGGGCCCCGCAAGGTTGCGTACTGTCCCCGCTCCTGTTTTCCTTGTACACGAATGACTGTTCTTCATCCACCAACTCTGTCAAGGTTGTTCAATTTGGAGACGATACCACCATCCTCGGCCTCATTGGTGGAGACGGGGAGCAAGACTACAGAAACGAGATTGTACGCATTTGCAACTGGTGCAAGGAGCACAGTCTGGTACTGAACGCAGGGAAAACAGTTGAATTGGTCATTGACTTTAGAAGGCGCCCTCCCACAATCAACCCAGTCTCCATTGAGGGCACTGAGGTTAACAGGGTGACTAGCGTACGGTTCCTGGGCACCAACATCACAAATGACTTGAAATGGGTGGACAACACCACAAATACTCAAAGGAAAGCGCAACAAAGGATGTACTTCTTGAGACAACTTAGGAAGTTTGGAATACCGCGGGAACTGTTGACTTGCTTTTATATGGCCACCATTGAGTCGATCCTCTGTTCCTCAATTATCGTATGGTATGCTGGTGCCACAGCAAGGGACAGACTCAAACTTCAGAGAGTTATCAACTCCGCGGAGAAGATCATAGGGTCACCCCTGCCACCACTGGACCTTCTGTACACCTCCAGACTGTGGTCCAGGGCAAATAAGATAGTGAATGACCCCTCACACCCTGGCTGGCACCACTTCAATCGGCTTCCCCTAGGCCGTCGCTTCCGCACCATCCCCACTAGAACCACCAGGCACAGGAACACCTTCTTCCCTCAAGCTGTCCTGCACCTGAACTCTCGCTCTCTCTCATGCGGTGCCCCCCATGCTCCTGCTCTGGCCACTCCCGCCTCGTGGCATAGCTGATTTGCCTCTTCTTTTTGTACTTGTGTATCTGTATGCCTAACAGCAGCCTGCTTAGCAGATTTTTGTCTTTCTCAGTATCAGTGTATCTGTATGTCTAACAGCCGCTTGTAAACCGTTGATTTTGCCATGCCGTGTATACCACAAATAATTCCGGGTGTGACACCTGTCACACTTGGCGAATAAAAGAGATTCTGATTCTGATGATTCAGAGGAAGACATGGAGGTTGCCGCTCCGCAGGGCGTTGGGCAGGAAGGGAATGAGAGCTTGGATAAGTTGTTTAGAAACCATCGTGGCCTATTGGTGAAGCAGGTGAAACGTACATGGAATATTCGTTCACTAGAATCTTACCATGGAGTGGGCATGGTACCTGACGATTTGCAGGATCGTACTAGACCTGCAGGAAATCTTATGACTGACAGATTCATTGCAAAATGGAAGATCAAAATGAAAGAAAGAAGTTTAGAAAACGTTCAGATGGTCATAGATGAGGATAAAGCACAACTGTGTGAACTGAATTCAGCAGTTGATAAAAGCATACATAAATTAAATAAACATCAAGACCATCTGGACTTCCAAAAACGCAATTAATCTCTCAAAATATACATAGAGAAGCTACAAGGAAATGTAAAGAAGACAAAACTTCAGAAATTTCAGAGGGATCGGGAAAAGTGGGATGAGGATGCTGTTTTTGACCCCAGAATGTCCAGTTATGGCAGAAGAGGTAGGTCTAGGTAGAGTTGGGCCGAACCTCCGATTTTCGGTTCGCGAACCGGGTTCGCGAACTTTCGCGAAAGGTTCGGTTCGCGTTAAAGTTCGCGAACCGCAATAGACTTCAATGGGGATGCGAACTTTGAAAAAAAAAATTAATTATGCTGGCCACAAAAGTGATGGAAAAGATGTTTCAAGGGGTCTAACACCTGGAGGGGGGGATGGCGGAGTGGGATACATGCCAAAAGTCCCCGGGAAAAATCTGGATTTGACGCAAAGCAGCGTTTTAAGGGCAGAAATCACATTGAATGTTAAATGACAGGCCTAAAGTGCTTTCAAACATCTTGCATGTGTATACATCAATCAGGTAGTGTAATTAAGGTACTGCTTCACACTGACGCACCAAACTCATCGTGTAACGCACCGCAAACAGCTGTTTGTGTAGTGACGGCCGTGCTGGACTGGTGCGCACCATGGCGAGAGTGCAGGTTTTGGTGGCTTTACAGCCCATATGGTCAGTCACCTGGCTGATGTAGCTGAATGACAGAACAGTGACTGTCCAGCTGATCAAATTTGGTCTGACCACAATGAGGCAACGACCTTATTATCGTGGGTGTGCCCCCCGAGACACTCATCTAGGCGCCGGTCATTGCTCCATTGTGATACGCAAGCCCCTTCACCACGGCAAGGTAATGATCACGAAGGGGAATGGGCGCATGTTCATGCCTTTTTTTTTGTTGTTGCAGCTGCCCGCAGTGCAGCCAGAAAAATTAGGCAGTCATGTACACGCACCCGAAAAATTATTACAGCGGCCGCTGCTAGCAGCGGCCTAAAAAATTCAGCAATCCGCCTGGAGTCCCGGACCCTGTTGGTGGTGGCGGAGAAGGTAGTGAAGCGGCCTGCAGGCAGACATGCTGTGTGGAGGGACTGGGAGCGACTTAGTCTTCTTGGGGCAGGCCAGGCAGCCAGTCACACGGCGTGCAGGCAGAGATGCTGTATGTGCGGGGACTGACTTAGTCTTGGGGCGGGCAGCAGCCCTCCGGGATCCATGCCTCATTCATTTTTATAAAGGTGAGGTACTTAACACTTTTGTGACTTAGGCGACTTCTCTTCTCTGTGACAATGCCTCCAGCTGCGCTGAAGGTCCTTTCTGAGAGGACGCTTGCGGCAGGGCAGGAGAGAAGTTGGATGGCAAATTGGGACAGCTCTGGCCACAGGTCAAGCCTGCGCACCCAGTAGTTCAAGGGTTCCTCATCGCTGTTCACAGCAGTGTCTACATCCACACTTAAGGCCAGGTAGTCGGCTACCTGCCGTTCCAGGCGTTGGTGGAGGGTGGATCCGGAAGGGCTACGGCGAGGCGTTGGACTAAAGAACGTCCGCATGTCCGACATCACCATGAGATCGCTGGAGCGTCCTGTCTTTGACTGCGTGGACACGGGAGGAGGATTAGTGGCAGTGGTACCTTGCTGGCGTTGTGCCGTCACATCACCCTTAAAGGCATTGTAAAGCATAGTTGACAGCTGGTTCTGCATGTGCTGCATCCTTTCCACCTTCCGGTGAGTTGGTAACAGGTCCGCCACTTTGTGCCTGTACCGAGGGTCTAGTAGTGTGGCCACCCAGTACAGCTCATTCCCCTTGAGGTTTTTTATACGGGGGTCCCTCAACAGGCAGGACAGCATAAAAGACGACATCTGCACAAAGTCGGATCCAGTACCCTCCATCTCCTCTTGCTCTTCCTCAGTGACGTCAGGTAAGTCAACCTCCTCCCCCCAGCCGCGAACAATACCACGGGAAGGTTGCGCAGCACAAGCCCCCTGCGACGCCTGCTGCGGTTGTTCTCCTGCCGCTGTCCCCTCCTCCTCCTCCTCCTCCCCCAAAGAAACACCTTGCTCATCATCCTCTGAGTCTGACTCATCTTCTGCACATGACCTCTCTTCTTCCTCCTCCTCCCCCCTCTGTGCTGCCGCAGGTGTTGAGGAAACAGCTGGGTCTGATGAAAATTGGTCCCATGCCTGTTCCTGCCGTAACGGTTCCTGGTCACGCTCATTCGCAGCTTCATCCGCCACTCTACGCACAGCACGCTCCAAGAAGTACGCGTAGGGAATTAAGTCGCTGATGGTGCCCTCACTGCGGCTCACCAGGTTGGTCACCTCCTCAAACGGCCGCATGAGCCTGCATGCATTTTTCATCATTGTCCAGTTGTCGGGCCAGAACATCCCCATCTTCCCAGACTGTTTCGTTCTACTCCAGTTGTAGAGGTACTGGGTGACGGCTTTCTTCTGTTCTAGCAGGCGGGAGAACATGAGGAGGGTCGAGTTCCAGCGAGTGGGGCTATCGCAAATGAGGCGTCTCACCGGCATGTTGTTTTTACGCTGAATTTCTGCAAATCGTGCCATGGCTGTGTAAGAGCGCCTCAAATGCCCACAGAACTTCCTGGCCTGCTTCAGGACATCCGCTAAGCCAGGGTACTTTGCCACAAATCTTTGAACCACCAGATTCATGACATGTGCCATGCAGGGTATGTGTGTCAGCTTCCCCATATGCAAAGCGGCAAGCAGATTGCTGCCGTTGTCGCACACCACGTTGCCTATCTCCAGGTGGTGCGGGGTCAGCCACTCATCCACCTGTTTCTTAAGAGCAGCCAGGAGAGCTGCTCCAGTGTGACTCTCCGCTTTGAGACAAGCCATGTCTAAGATGGCGTGACACCGTCGTACCTGGCATGCAGCATAGGCCCTGCGGAGCTGGGGCTGTGTAGCTGGAGAGGAGAACTGCCACTCAGCCAAGGAGGAGGAGGAGGACAGCGAAGAGCATGTAGCAGGAGGAGAGGAGGTGGCAGGAGGCCTGCCTGCAAGCCGTGGAGGTGTCACAATTTGGTCCGCCGCTTTCTGCTTGCCATCGTTCACCACCAGGTTCACCCAATGGGCTGTGTAGGTAATGTAGCGGCCCTGCCCGTGCTTGGCAGACCAGGCATCCGTGGTCAGGTGTACCCTTGACCCAACGCTCTTCGCAAGAGATGACACCACTTGCCTCTCAACTTCACGGTGCAGTTGGGGTATGGCCTTTCTGGAAAAATAAGTGCGGCCTGGCATCTTCCACTGCGGTGTTCCGATGGCCACAAATTTACGGAAGGCCTCAGAGTCCACCAGCCGGTATGGTAACAGCTGGCGAGCTAACAGTTCCGCCACGCCAGCTGTCAGACGCCGGGTAAGGGGGTGACTGGCCAAAAGTGGCTTCTTCCGCTCAAACATTTCCTTCACGGACACCTGACTGCTGCTGTGGGCAGAGGAGCAGGAACCGCTCAAGGGCAGAGGCGGAGTGGAGGAGGGTGCCTGTGAAGGTGCAAGGGAGAGAGCGGCATAAGCAGATGATGCACCTGAAGGAGGAAGAGGAGAAGGAGGGTGACTTTGCTTTTGTGTGCTGCTGCTGCTTTTGCTCAGGTGGCCATCCCATTGCTGTTTGTGCCTTTTCTGCAGGTGCCTTCGTAAGGCACTTGTCCCTACGTGAGTGTTGGCCTTTCCACGGCTCAATTTTTGTTGGCAGAGCGAACAGATGGCTTTGGTCCGATCTGAGGCACACACATTAAAAAATTTCCACACCGCTGAGCCACCCTGGGATGTGGGCACCTCAGCAGCTGATGCTGAAGGGCAAGTTGGCTGGCTGTACATAGGTGGCGAATCTGGCGATACATGGTGCCGGACTCTGCCACCAGCTGTTTCTGACGAAGAGCTGCCCCAGCTTCTTTCAGCAACTTCTATCCTCCTACTACTCTCTGACTCCCCCTCTGAACTGTCCCCCTCTTCATCTCCTCTATTGGGAACATACAGAGGATCCCTATCATCGTCATCATCGTAATCATCCTGCCCAGCTTCGCTTGCCTCAGAAAAATCCAAATGTGTAGGTCCTTCATCCTCCTTACACGTTACATCCATAGTGTTGTCGCGTAACGCAGACATATGAGCTGGTGAAAATTCATCTGGCTGTAACAATGGCTGTGCATCAGTGATTTCACCACCACTAAATAATTCTTGCGAAGTGTCAAATGCAGCGGAAGTGGTGCTAGTAGTAGCGCTGGTGGCTGAGCAAGATGAGGTGTTCTGTGTCGCTAAATACTCAACCACGTCCTGACAATCTTGGGAGGTGATGGGACGTGCCTTCTTCCGAGCACTGTACTGTGGGCCAGGTCCACACGAAATTACATTTACACGACCTCGCGCAGACCTGCCGGGTGGCCTTCCTCTGCCTCTGCCACTACCTCTTCCTCTTCCTCTACCTGTTTTGTCCATATCGGGTATGCACGGAGTGGTATATCACACTGCGTGCACTCACGTAGGTAGGTGGGTTCACTTAACTGCACAGGTATGCGCACTGATGCGGTGGGTTCACTGAACAGTACAGGTATACAGTGGCGGGTTCACTGAACACAACAGGTATGCAGTGGCGTGTTCACTAAACAGGTATACAGTGGCAGGTCCACTGAACAGAACAGGTATACAGTGGCAGGTCCACTGAACAGAACAGGTATACAGTGGCGGGTCCACTGAACAGAACAGGTATACAGTGGCGGGTTCACAGAACAGGTATGCAGTGGCAGGTTCACTGAACACAACAGGTATGCAGTGGCGTGTTCACTAAACAGGTATACAGTGGCAGGTCCACTGAACAGAACAGGTATACAGTGGCGGGTTCACAGAACAGGTATACAGTGGCGGGTCCACTGAACAGAACAGGTATACAGTGGCGGGTTCACAGAACAGGTATACAGTGGCGGGTCCACTGAACAGAACAGGTATACAGTGGCGGGTTCACAGAACAGGTATACAGTGGCGGGTCCACTGAACAGAACAGGTATACAGTGGCGGGTTCACAGAACAGGTATACAGTGGCAGGATCACTGAACAGGTATGCAGTGGCAGGATCACAGTACAGGTATGCAGTGGGCTGAGGGCTCACTGAACAGAACAGGTATGCTGTGGCAGGATCACTGAACAGCTATGCAGTGGCAGGATCACAGTACAGGTATGCAGTGGGCTGAGGGCTCACTGAACAGAACAGGTATGCTGTGGCAGGATCACTGAACAGGTATGCAGTGGCAGGATCACAGTACAGGTATGCAGTGGGCTGAGGGCTCACTGAACAGAACAGGTATGCTGTGGCAGGATCACTGAACAGCTATGCAGTGGCAGGATCACAGTACAGGTATGCAGTGGGCTGAGGGCTCACTGAACAGAACAGGTATGCTGTGGCAGGATCACTGAACAGGTATGCAGTGGCAGGATCACAGTACAGGTATGCAGTGGGCTGGGGGCTCACTGAACAGAACAGGTATGCTGTGGCAGGATCACTGAACAGCTATGCAGTGGCAGGATCACAGTACAGGTATGCAGTGGGCTGAGGGCTCACTGAACAGAACAGGTATGCTGTGGCAGGATCACTGAACAGGTATGCAGTGGCAGGATCACAGTACAGGTATGCAGTGGGCTGAGGGCTCACTGAACAGAACAGGTATGCTGTGGCAGGATCACTGAACAGCTATGCAGTGGCAGGATCACAGTACAGGTATGCAGTGGGCTGAGGGCTCACTGAACAGAACAGGTATGCTGTGGCAGGATCACTGAACAGGTATGCAGTGGCAGTATCACAGTACAGGTATGCAGTGGGCTGAGGGCTCACTGAACAGAACAGGTATGCTGTGGCAGGATCACTGAACAGGTATGCAGTGGCAGGATCACAGTACAGGTATGCAGTGGGCTGAGGGCTCACTGAACAGAACAGGTATGCTGTGGCAGGATCACTGAACAGCTATGCAGTGGCAGGATCACAGTACAGGTATGCAGTGGGCTGAGGGCTCACTGAACAGAACAGGTATGCTGTGGCAGGATCACTGAACAGGTATGCAGTGGCAGGATCACAGTACAGGTATGCAGTGGGCTGAGGGCTCACTGAACAGAACAGGTATGCTGTGGCAGGATCACTGAACAGGTATGCAGTGGCAGGATCACAGTACAGGTATGCAGTGGGCTGGGGGCTCACTGAACAGAACAGGTATGCTGTGGCAGGATCACTGAACAGCTATGCAGTGGCAGGATCACAGTACAGGTATGCAGTGGGCTGAGGGCTCACTGAACAGAACAGGTATGCTGTGGCAGGATCACTGAACAGGTATGCAGTGGCAGGATCACAGTACAGGTATGCAGTGGGCTGAGGGCTCACTGAACAGAACAGGTATGCTGTGGCAGGATCACTGAACAGCTATGCAGTGGCAGGATCACAGTACAGGTATGCAGTGGGCTGAGGGCTCACTGAACAGAACAGGTATGCTGTGGCAGGATCACTGAACAGCTATGCAGTGGCAGGATCACAGTACAGGTATGCAGTGGGCTGAGGGCTCACTGAACAGAACAGGTATGCAGCCAGGAAGAAGTTAAGCCTAACTAATCTTTCCCTGAGAGACAGTCTGCAGCAGCTCGCCCTACTCTGACTAATGCAGGCACACGAGTGGCCGTAATGGCCGCCGCTGCCTGCCTTATATAAGGGGGGGTGGGGCTCCAGGGGCTAGTGTAGCCTAATTGGCTACACTGGGCCTGCTGACTGTGATGTAGAGGGTCAAAGTTGACCCTCAGGTGCATTATGGGGCGAACCGAACTTCTTCCGCAAAAGGTTCGCGTGCGGTACCCGCACGCGAACCACCTAAGTTCGCGCGAACCCCGTTCGCCGGCGAACCGTTCGGCCCAACTCTAGGTCTAGGAGTCGTAGCAGGAGAGGTCATCCTAATAACAATAAAAAAGCTCAGGGTGAGTTTGACACCTCTGTGGATTCTGCACATAGCTCCAGATCTGTCACTTTTACAGGAGAAAAAAACTCTCAGAGGAGTGGGAATCAGCATTCGCATCCAAAAGGGAATAAGGGGACTAGTAGATCTAGATCAGAAACTCAAACGGTACGAATGCCAAAAAACAGGAGAAGGACCCGGACATCGGACTCGAGTGGCAAAGAGGATATGATGTTAACACGGATCAAGTCGGCCCGCCAACAGTCATCGGCCCACAAATTGTGAGAAATACAAGCAATAATATTATCAATTTGTCTGATTTTTCTCTTGAACCCAGACGTACAGTGGGTTGCAAAAGTATTCGGCCCCCTTGAAGTTTTCCACATTTTGTCATATTACTGCCACAAACATGAATCAGTTTTATTGGAATTCCACATGAAAGACCAACACAAAGGGCTTGATTCACAAAGCGGTGCTAACCTACTTAGCACGTCTAAAGTCTTTAGACACGCTAACCAGGGTGCTAAGTAGGTTAGCAACAGATTTCTCAATCAGATCGTGCGCTAACTTTGCGCGCGTAAAGTTTTATGCGCGCAAAGTTTTACGCGCGCTAAGTCCCATAGGCTTTAATGGGCACTTCGCGCGGTGCGCCCTGCGCTCTGTGCAGTACGCGCGTAAAGTTTTACGCGCATAAAGTTTTGCGCGCGTAAAGTTTTATGCGCGAAAAGCTTGTTTAGACGTGCTAAGGGGGTTTTCACAGGCGTGCTAACAGTTAGCACCGCTTTGTGAATCAAGCCCAAAGTGGTGTACACATGAGAAGTGGAATGAAAATCATACATGATTCCAAACATTTTTTACAAATAAATAACTGCAAAGTGGGGTGTGCATAATTATTCGGCCCCCTTTGATCTGAGTGCAGCCAGTTGCCAATAGACATTGCCTGATGAGTGCTAATGACTAAATAGAGGTTACCTGTGTGTAATCTAATGTCAGTACAAATACAGCTGCTCTGTGAGGGCCTCAGAGGTTGTCTAAGAGAATATTGGGAGCAACAACACCGTGAAGTCCAAAGAACACACAAGACAGGTCAGGGATCAAGTTATTGAGATATTTAACCACTTCAGCCTTCAGTCGTTTTCACTTTATGCACCTCCCATTCATTCGCCTATAACTTTATCACTACTTATCACAATGAACTGATCTATATCTTGTTTTTTCCGCCACCAATTAGGCTTTCTTTGGGGGGTACATTTTGCTAAGAGCCACTTTACTGTAAATGCATTTTAACAGGAAAAATAGGAAAAAAACGGAAAAAATTCATTATTTCTCAGTTTTCAGCCATTATAGTTTTAAAATAATACATGCCTCCATAATTAAAACTCACGTATTGTATTTACCCATATGTCCCGGTTATTACACCGTTAAAATTATGTCCCTATCACAATGTATGGCGACAATATTTTATTTGGAAATAAAGGTGCATTTTTTCCGTTTTGCATCTATCACTATTTACAAGTTTAAAATAAAAAAAAATATAGAAATATTTCATCTTTACATTGATATTTAAAAAGTTTAGACCCTTAGGTAAATATTTACATGGTTTTTTTTAATTGTAATGTTTTTTTTTTATTTTTTTATATTAAACATTTTATTTGGGTATGCTTAGAGAGGCGCATGGGGGACGCAACAGCCAGAAAAAGTGAAGCTTCTGAGAGAAGCTGTCGCTTTTTCTGCGGGGGAGAGGAATCAGTGATCAGGCACCATAGCCCGATTCACTGATTGCCAGGCTAATGAACAGCGGCTGGGAGCGCACGTGCACGCGCGCGATCGGCCGCGGGAGCGCGCGGACGCGCATATTGCCTTCTGGGCGTAGCTAGTACGTCCAGGAGGCCAAAGTAGTTAAAGCAGGCTTAGGCTACAAAAATATTTCCAAAGCCTTGAACATCCCACGGAGCACTGTTCAAGTGATCATTCAGAAATTGAGTTGGAATCATTGAAAGATGAAATCGATGACTGTGGTGGATTCGATGATGACTTCTGTGAAGGTAGAGCCCCAATGCATACTAAACTTAAATCTAGATCCAGATTTATGCCCTTAATTACATCCAATAAATATGTCTCTGTGTTGTTGGAGTTGGTAGAAGAAGACCTCAGGAAAATGGACTGGAACATTGCCCCCCCCCCCCCGTCTGTGACACCGACACATACCGTAAACTTAGATCTGATCCCTTTGAGGTTATTAAGAGGAATTTAAACATGCTGCTTGATTCTGGGTACGACCAGGGGGTTCTCACCAGAGATGAATATGACTACTTGGTAGTCAGCGAATATACTATCCCTACAATCTACATACTTCCAAAGATTCATAAGGATCTGGTGAGACCCCCTGGTCGCCCAATCATATCAGCAGTGAATGGCCCTTTGGAAAGAGTGGGCAAGTTTGTTGACCAAAAGCTGAAGGACATTGTTATACAACTTCCCACATATGTGACACATACCACTGAGGTTTTGAGGATTATCGATGAGGTGATGGTTTTCCCCGGCTCCCTTCATGTGGGGATCGACGTGGAATCGCTGTACACTTCGATCCCACACGAGAATGGGGTCGGGGCAACTTGATTTTTCTTACAGGATTCCAATGCAGGATATCGATGCCATAACGAATTTGTAGCTGAACTTCTGGAATTTATATTAGGCCTTAATTGTTTCTCCTTTGATGGATCTTTTTATCAACAAATAAGGGGCACGTCCATGGGGGCGGCTTGTGCTCCTGCCTAGGCAAATTTACACTTGGGGTTCTGGGAGCATTCAATTGTTTATAAACATCCGCTGTGGCAGGAGCACGCCCCCCTATGGATAAGATATTTTAATTACATACTGATGTTGTGGACAGGAACTGAGGAAGAACTTAGTGTCTTTCTTCGGGACCTGAACGATAACTCATTAAACATTAAGCTCACCTTTGTTGTGGGCAATACGAGTTTGAATTTCTTAGATCTCGAGGTCAAGAAACTGGATGATAAACTTGTCTCCTCTAGTTCTAGGAAGCCCACAGTGGGCAATACTGTCCTGCATGCCACCAGCTGCCACTCCCCATGTCGGATAAGGTCCATCCCTATTGGAGAGTTCCAACGGTTGCGACGCAACTGTAGCTCGGATGACTCCTTTGCCAAGGAGTCAAGGGATATGTATTCTCGTTTTAGGGAAAGGGGTTACTCCCATAAAATTCTTAAAAAAGCTCTAAAAAGAGCCTGGACTCTTGATAGAGCAGATCTGCTGATATCAGACAAATGTGGGGGTGCCCGCCCGGGAAGGTCTTGGGAAAGAGCAGTGTTAAGGATCCCAAATCCTTATGGTAGCCATTGGGAGACCTTGAGGGAGATCCTTACTCGACACCGGTCAGTATTCACTGCATCTCCTGAGATTAAGTCCCTGGTTGGGGACTACCCCTACCTTACAGCCAAGAGAGCTTCCTCTCTCAGAAACCAATTGGTCCAGAGTGAATTTAAGAGAACTACCCCCATGACATGGTTGGGAAAATCAATACCTAATGGCATGTACAGGTGTGGTCAATGCCAGGTATGCCCATTAGTGGATCATACCAAAGAGTTCTGTGATTCCCTTGGACAGAGATTCCTATCGGATACAGTCCTTTATTAATTGTGCAACTGAAGGTGCTGTGTATATGCTCACCTGTCCTTGTGGTAGTCACTATATTGGGAAGACAACACGCCCCTTGCAGGCAAGGATAGGTGAGCATATGCGGAATGCTAGAGATCCTGAATACACAACTCCATTGTCCAGGGCCGGATTTGTACTTTTTACCGCCCTAGGCCAGCAGTCAAGAAACCGCCCCTCACCACCCACAATATTCCATCACCATTTGCGAGCTCCACTGAGGGCAGTCAGTGACATGACTATGTACTCTGTAAAGTGCTGCAGAAGATGTCAGGGCTATATAAGTACATAATAATATGGTAGGACATTTGACTATGACTATGGTAGGATTAGATTGTGAGCTCCTCTGAGGACAGTCAGTGACATGACTATGTACTCTGTAAAGTGCTGCAAAAGTTGTCAGTGCTATATAAATGCATAATTTTAAGATGGTAGGACATTAGACTATGACAGTCAGTGACTTCACTATGTACTCTGTAAAATGCTGCAATAATAATATCATAGGATTTAAGACTATGGCTATGGTACGGAATAGATTTTGAGGAGGACAGTCAGTGACATGACTATGCACCGTGTATAGTGCTGCAGAAGATGTCAGCGCTATATAAATACATAATAATAATATGGTAAGACATTAGACTAGGACTATGGTAGGATTAGGTTGTGAGCTCCTCTGAGGACAGTCAGTAACATGACTATGTACTCTGTAAAGTGCTGCAAAAGTTGTCAGTGCTATATAAATGCATAATTTTAAGATGGTAGGACATTAGACTATGACAGTCAGTGACTTCACTATGTACTCTGTAAAATGCTGCAATAATAATAATATCATAGGATTTAAGACTATGGCTATGGTACGGAATAGATTTTGAGGAGGACAGTCAGTGACATGACTATGCACCGTGTATAGTGCTGCAGAAGATGTCAGTGCTATATAAATACATAATAATAATATGGACATGGTAGGACATTAGACTATAACTATGGTAGGATTAGACTGTGAGCTCCTCTGAGGACAGTCAGTGACATGACTATGTACTCTGTAAAGTGCTGCAGGTATCAGCACCGAATAAATGTTTTAAAATAATATAGTAACATTAGACCACGATAAGGATTAGATTGTAAGCTCCTGTGAGGACAGTTAAAGTGCATAAAAGAGAAAGAGGAAAGGGGCAAGAGGGGAAGGAAGAAAAAGAGGGGGAGAGCACAGGATGGGAGATTAAAAGAGAAAGGGAACAAGATGGGGAAGAGGGCAGCTAAAAAGAACAGAAATAGAGAACAAGAGAGGGAGAATGTGACGGGAAGAAAAGCGAAAAATGTGGAAGAGGGAAGGAGCCATTACACAAGTGGAATGACTAAGAATGGGCAATGAATCAGGTAGTGTAGGATGAGAAACATTCAACAGCAAAAAACAGCAAATCATCTTATCTTAGGTACAGTATATTGAAGCTATCGAACTTGACTGTGTTACAGGTCAGGGTGAAAGGACTTTTATATGTTAATACCTGTGTGGAGCTTTTGTTCTTGTACCACTGGCACTGCCTGGCTGGTGGCTCATCTGCACAGCCCAAGCAGCGATATATAGCCCCCGGGAACTGTTAGGGGAAACTGCAGCCAGGCAACATGATGCCAGTTGCCTGCCTGGCTGTGTCTGCTTCTCAATGCTGGCTGCCTTCCCTACCATCTTCGCTGCCTTGTTGTCCGGCCATAAGTCCCGACTCCCCAGCCACCGGGAAAGATGTTAAATTTGTCCCCCACTGCCGCCACGTGTCACATGCCGAACAGCAGCCAATGAGGTGGCAAGGCTGGGGCGCGGCCAATTCCCCCCCGAGCTGCGCGATAGGCTGCTGACTTTGATGTACACAATCCAGCCTTGCCAGCTCTCATGTTTACAGTGCAGAGGGGGGCGAGGAACAGCTGATCACCCATCATCTATCTGTGCGCGACCCTTGCCCTTCCAGCCTGCCGCCCGCTGCCTGCTAGCCCTACAATGCCTATCTGCAAATTTAATGCAGGGCGGGCAGCCGCGGACGGAATGCACCTGGGCTCAGGAGGTGAGCAGAGGGGACTGCCCCCCAGTCCGCCGCAGCTGCAGCCTGCACACACAGACATGCTTTTGTGTGCAGAGGAAAGGAGCGGGCGGCTACAAAGTGACTGGGTGGCTAGTGGGACACTGCCGCCAGTTTCTTAACCCGCCCCTGCCTTGGCTCCGCTCTAGTCATGGGCCTCAGTGGCCTGCCCACAAATCCGGCCCTGTCATTGTCGCAACAGTATAAGGATTTTCATGGGGGCGATCTAGTGGGGTCAAAGGTCAAGAGAATTTACAAGCCTAATATTTCACAGAGAAGAGGGGATTTTGACAGGATCTTGAAACAAAAAAGAATGTAGTTGGATATTTAAACTGCGCACTCTGACCCCTTTGGGCCATAATGCTGATTTTGGGCTACAATGTTTTCTATAAATATGAATATAGTCTCTGGTCAAGAATCCTTTTTTTTCTCCTCCCTCTCCTCCCCCCCCCATTTCTTCCTTCCTCCACTTTTACCTCCATCCCCCCTTTTTTATCCTCTCCAGCCCCCCCCCCCCTTTTCGCCCTTTTCCCCCTCTTCCCCCCCTTCCCTTTTTTTCTTTATAGATCTAACTTCCTATCTATTATTTGATGGGCAATTCTACGACATTGTGACATAGATACAGGGCTCTCAGTACGGTACGTATAGGTAACACGCACCTGCCGTTTTGTGTGTGATGACTTTGGACTTTGGGGTTTCCTTCCCTTCGTCACGTGCTTCGTCATGTCATTATTATTATGTGCCACGATGGTTTCTCCTACTCTCAAAGTGTAATTCTTGTTGTTTTTCTTACTGCTATGAGGCACTGTTTATAGGCGGCACCCATGTTTCTCCGCTCAACCTTTGATGGGCGGAGTAGGAGTGATGAAATATATGCATCTCCATTAGATGTAAAACACACCCTGATGAAGCATGCACACGCAAAACCGGTTGGTGGGCGGGGCTAGGAGGCTCTGATGTCATCTCTTTTTCCGGCTAGCATTTGAGGAAACAGAATCGGCAGACACGGGTTCGCATTGGCATCCCCTGTACATGCCGCCGACACTGCCGCATATCCCTCTGCGGCTTAAGCTGCTGGACTCTTCTTGGCAATATTGTGGCCTACAATAACCTGAGGACTTCCCCATGAGGACAAGTGGAACTGCTGGCTGGAAAACAAACAGCGGGCAAATTGGAGACCGAATGGATGCATTTCAGGGCAGGTAATCCACTATGCTGTGCCTGTCATGATAAGCTAACGCTACTTGCAAGTTTTGCCAATCCCTATACCTGCATCTCTGTGATTGGCTTTCACCTGCCCTGCATGCCACTTGCTTATTACTGTTTCCACTGCATAGTTTCTCAGAGACATTTAGTGCACGGAACTGCAATCTTACTTGCACACGTAAGCTACTAAGTCTGCGAGTGGGACTTTACTAATGCTCAGGAGAGAACGGTTCTCGATCTCTCCCTATAACAAATAATATCGCTCCTGTGTGTGACAAGTTCATTTACTGCGGAATTATGAAATCATTGCACCTTGGTCTCTGATACATGGACTTTTGCTCGGAACAGCATAACCATTATACCATCCATCCAAGAGTCCATGGACATTTGTCAGTAATCCAGCCCCAGTGTACTATTTCCTCTGTCCTTAATTGAAGATAGCCATAGTGCCTGCTTATATTGCATATGACGTCATCCATTAAGGGAGCATCCACTCCTTTGGTGTTTTAAGGTTTTATTTGTGTAAGCGGGGGGTTGTTTGCCACATTTATATCGGAGTGTTTATTTAATTATTTTGATAAATAAAATTGATCTTTTTGTACCAATTAATACTCCTTTACAAAGTAATTGGTTAGAACTTTTGTGCGCCCAATTTTTATTGTCCCTACGCGGGTCTTGGTCTTTCCACAGCTCAATTTTTGGTAGCAGAGAGTACAGATGGCATTGCTCTCATCAGAGGCAGACACACACAAAAATGTCCACACCGCTGAGCCCTGGGGTGATGGCACTTTGGTGGTGTTGGCCGACCGAGTGTTAAGTAGGGTGCCAGAATCACAGCAGGAGGAGGAAGATATGTCACAGTTCCGTGCGGAAGCTAAGGAAGATGAGGTGTTCTGTGTTAAATATTCAACTACGTCCTGACAATCTTGGGGGTTGATGGCACGCACCTTCTGAACACTGTACTTTGCCCAGGAGCGCACAAAATCACGACAGCACAACCTCGAACAGACCTGTCGGGTGGCCTGCCTCTGCCTGTTTTGCCCATATTGGGGGGTATGAAGTGAAAGGTATGCACTGACTCGACTAATACAATGTGCAGTCACACAGGTGCATTGAAAGGTATGCAGTGGCTGGTATTACAATACAATGTGCAGCTGTCACACAAGTGCTGCTAACAGGTATGCACGGAGTGGTATATTACACAGCGTGCGTTCACACAGCTACTGTGAACAATTATGCAATGACTTGTATTACAAATTTGCAGCTGTCACACACACAGGTACCAAGAACAGGTGCAGTGACACTGCATGCGCTCACGTAGGTAGGTAGGTGCACTGAACAACAGGTAGGTATATGCAGTGATGGGTATTACAAATGTGCACCTGTCACACACACACAGGTACCGTGAACAGGTACAGTGACTGGTGGTATTAAATATCACACTGCGTGCGATCAGGTAGGTAGGTGGGTGCACTGAACAAAAGGTAGGTATATGCAGTGATGGGTATTACAAATGTGCACCTGTCACACACACACACAGGTACCATGAACAGGTGCAGTGACACTGCGTGCGGTCACATAGGTAGGTGGGTGGGTGCACTGAACAATAGGTAGGTATATGCATTGATGGGTATTACAAATGTGCAGCTGTCACACACACAGGTAGTCACTGAATGTGCTCGGCCTGGCAGTGGCGCAGTAGGAATTACTGAGGGGCCAAGGTCCCTCCAGCAGCTGCGACTGACTGACAGGGCTGTATATGCAACACAAGTGTCTGTGGGACACACACAAAAAAAATAGATCACAAGAACAACATTAGCTCTCAAAAGAGCTGTTGAGGATTAGAAGTGCTTTTTAGCAATAAGTATCAGCAAGAAAGAGCAACCTAATAAGCCTAACTGTAGCCTAACTAAGCTTTCCCTAATGTCTCTGCAGCACCTCTCCCTTCTCTAATTACTGCAGCCACACGAGTGAGTGAAATGGCTAACGCTGCCTGCTTTTTATAAGTGGGGGTGGGGCTTCAGGAGGGAGTGTAGCCTGATTGGCTACCCTGTGCCTGCTGACTGTGATGTATAGGGTCAAAGTTGACCCTAATGATGTAGTATTAGGGGCGGGTCGAACCACCATAAAGTAGGCAAAGTTTGTGAGAATAAGTTCGCTGGCGAACCGTTCGGGCCAACTCTAATGACCACCTGAGGAAAAACAGCACACAAAAACAAAGCCACACACCACAGTGGAAGATACCAGGCCGCAATAATTTCACAAAAAAGGTGATACCCAAACTGTACCGTGATGTTGAAAGGCAAGTGGTGTCATCTCTGGCACACAGCGTTGGGTCAAGGGTCCATCTGACCACGGATGCCTGGTCTGCAAACCACGGTCAGGCCTGCCCAAAGACTAAGTCACTCCCCACACACAGCAACTTTGCCTGCACGCCGTGTGACTCCCTGCCCCAAGACTAAGTCGGTCCCCACACAGCATCTCTGCCTGCAGGCCGCTTGACTGAATTTTTAAGGCCGCTGCTAGCAGCAGCCGCTAACGAGAACAATAATATTTTTTTCTGGTGCGTGTACATGCTCCCCTAATTTTTCTGGCTGCATTGCGGCTGCAACAACAAAACAAAAGGCATGTACATGTGTCAATTCCCCTTCATGATCGTTCGTTACCTTGCCGCGGTGAAGGGGCTTGCGTATCACTATGAAGCAATGACCAATTGCTTCATAGTGAGCTATATGAGTGTGTTGGGGGCACACCCAAGATAATACGGTCGTTGCTTCATTGAGGACAGACCAAATTCAATTAGATGGACAGTCACTGTTGTTCTGTCACTGAGCTACCTCAGCCCAACCATATGTGCTGGAAAGCCGCCATCACCTGCCCTCTCGCCAACATGCGCACCAGCACGGCCATCTGTTTGCGGTGGGTTACACAGTGAGTTTGGTCTGTCAGTGTGAAGCAGTACACTACTTACACTACCTGATCCATGTATACACACGCAAGATGTTTTCAAGCTGTTATAATTTAAGTAGGCCTCAGTTACTTGGCCTGAGTTTTATGTAAAAGGCTTGTCCGCAGTGTATGCCTTTAAAATAGATAGAGGTTTGGTGATGCAGGCAGAGGCATCTCAGGGTCTGCGTGTAGCAGAAGATACACGCAGATACTGAGAACATGTTCCTAAAGAAGGCCATCGGTTTACTCTGACCTCCACTTACAGGACAGGAACAGTAAACATTGGCCATGTTTACTAAACATTTACATGCCTGCATCTGGGTCAAGTGCCTCATTGATTATTAATCAAGTAGGTGTGTATGATGACACCACGAGTAGGGTCCACCAATAATCTGATCTAGGGGTGGCGAATATGATGTCACGTTTAACTCTTTCCTAGTCGGTATTAATAGCCGGACGAGCTGAAAAGGGGGCGCTCTCTCTCTGATTCCTGCTATGCTTCAAATACTGACTGGAACCCAATTATTTCTCTAAGTATGTTCTTCCTTTCTGTAATCTGATATAATGTATGCTGTACATAGGTAGTCTAGATGTAACATAGAGTAGATACAAGAAGACCTGGGTACTTTCAGAAGGAAGGTACTCACGCTGCTGTAACGCAACATGGAAGTCTGCTTTGCAAGGAGATGATAAACTGTATCTATCTGTATTTCTGTTACTTGAATAAATACCGTAAACATTGAAGGAGCCCGAGAAAGTCTATCTCCTACTTGCTGTGTGTGGAGAGTCAAGTGATCTCACAGTCTGTGAGACGCAACTGTAAGAAGTTAATGGTGTCGAAGCAAGGTGATATAGAACAGGTTCTAACAGTGGTGCCGTAAACCCAGCTGCGCTGTCTAGCAGAAAAGGCAGGCAAGGACCGGGCCAGATGTCAGTCTGTTATCTAGGTTTCAAGATATTGCACAGCGACATAAGCGGAGTTGACGCGGACTGGAAAACTTATCAAGAGGATAAGTAGTGTGTGGGAGGCCGCTAGAGAAAGGCCAACACACGGGCTGCAATCCGGGTGATGATCAGCGGCGAGTCATGGACCGGTTTTATTTGGATTGTGCTGTACACGCAATCTAGCCGAACGAAGGATTCCTTGGTGAGGTATCCCAGGCAAAGGTTTTGAGCAAGTTACCTTCGGGACCGAGAATCCGCTGAGAGAACGCTCAGTAAACGCTCACCGAGGTCCATCGACTCGTGGGAAAAAACTTGCCGTCAGCTGATCGGATTGGAAGTCGGTACAAGTCTGTACAGCCAGGCAAGTATAGTGTTTCATTTGTTTAATTCTAATGAAAGTGTTGGTATTACATGTTGACAGTTTGTTCCAGCAGTGTTTTCTCTCTAAATTTTCCAGTGTATGTTCGTACTGGTTTTCCTGTGTAGGTTTTTTTTCTCTCTCTCGGGTTGTACTAGTGGCTGCTGCGTGCAGTTTCAGGTTTTTTTTTTCTTTCTCCTTTGTCTTTCTCCCGTGTATGAGTCTGGGAGGTTTGCCAGATATGTGAGTCCCCCGCAGGAGAGATAAGGGGGGGCTAAGGCTTTCGAGTAGTAGAGGGGGGGAGAGGAGAAGGAGAGAGAGGGAAGTGAGAGGAGACTGGTAGTGAGGAAAGGGAGAGAGAGACAGCTGTGAGGTTTTAGTAGGAGTTAATGCATGTGTTAGCTGGTGGAAGTATGTTTTTTTTCTTCTCTGGGAGCTATACAGATGCACGCAGCCATGGACCTGGGTCGCTTTGAAGGTATGCAACAGTTAGAGTGACAGCTGAGATAGTGGGTGGTGCTACTGTATGGGGCTCGGACGTAGTTTTTCTTTTTTTTGTCAGCAGGGGTGTTCGGGAGATGTTCTGCTGGGTAGAGTCTGTGGTTCAGAGATAGGAGACTCCACGGTGGAATTTCTGGTATTTCTCTTTTGGGATGTTTTTCCATCCGAGAGTGTGTAGAGCGGTATGCCAAGCTTGGGGAAGAGCTTTTTCTGCTGAAATGTTTAGTGTGCATATACATTGTATGTATGTTCTGACTGTGTTTTCTCCTAATGTGTATAGGATTAAGCGGTTGCTACGGGAGATTGATAGCAGCCATCTTGGCTGGCATGCCATGACTCAACATGGCGTCGGGTTTCTGAGAAAGCCACTCCCATCTGCATGATGTATCAGGAGGGGAGGGGGCGGGAAGCGCCCACTGATAGGCACGCCCCGATGGCAGGGGGGAGGATGTGCTGGGGGGATCCCACGTCCCATGTCAGAGCTGTGCACAAGGCGCCGTGCACGGAAGCAGCTGGTGGGAGGGGGGTCCAGAGTGGGGACAGTAGAGAGATTCTACTGAGTTTCTTGGCTTCCAGATGATTTCCTCAGAAGAAGTCTGGACACAGGGAGTGTCCGCATACGTGAGCCAAGCAAGTTGCAGGCTCACGATAGGAAGTGTTTCCCAGCTAGGAAAACACGTATAAGTCAGATAGTCCCCAGGGAGTGATTTGCAAGTGCTGCGCAGATCAGGGAAGTATCTGTACTGAGTTGCTTACGGGATTATTCCTGTAAGTGGGGCACCGTAATGGGTGGGGCAGCATGAGTTCCCAATAGAGTATAGGGGGGGACAGTGCATCAGGGGGGTGCCGGAGTTGGAAAAAAGGGAGTTGACCAATTCGGGTTTCCGTCGCCGCTTCTGCAGAGCGGTAACGTTTTTTTCCGTTTTTTGTCGTGGACAGGGCCAGAGCTTGACTGAGTGGTCTATGCTGGGCTGGGGCTGTTTTTTTTGTGCGTTTTTTTCGTCCACTGATTGGTCAAATATGTTTTTTCCAGCTCCTATCAATTGTAGCACAAAGAACAAGGACTGACAACAGTTCATGGGGCAATTATCCAGATGATAAAATTGCCGTTTACAGAGTGACAGTGTATCAGTACGCTGTTTGCCATGTGACTACCTTC
Organism: Hyperolius riggenbachi; assembly: GCF_040937935.1. NCBI lineage: Eukaryota > Metazoa > Chordata > Amphibia > Anura > Hyperoliidae > Hyperolius > Hyperolius riggenbachi. Next base: position 324,956,612 of record NC_090650.1, read on the forward strand.
CATGTGGGCATTCAGGGATCTGCATACAGGCATGTGACGCTGGTATGCTTAGCCCTGCACCCTGTATAGTTTAAGTGTAAAGTGCTCCTTCCTACAGGGAGGCAGCCGTTTTTTTGTGAAGTCTGGGGGTAGTGGCACGGCAAACATGGATCAGAGGGTACAACACACAGAACTTCTAGCAGAGCTGGTATCGCGATGAAGTTCTAGATAAGTAAATGCGATAATGAGTAAGAGCATTGCAGGCTCACCTGCAAAGCAGCATCAGGTGTAGCATCCGTGATCTGTGCATGCGACGGCCGCGCATGGACAGATAAGGGTGGATGTGGAGTGAGCTGCAATGGGATGAGAGCTTCCAAAGGTGAAGCGAGCTTCCAAAGGTGAAGTCCGCGGGAGCATATTTAAAACAGGTAAGTACTGAGGATAGTACTGAGGTAGGGGGGTGAAGTTTAACTCCAATCTACCAATAAGAGTAAACAGAGTTCATGAGAACCATAAAGCAACGAGATCAATTACGATATATATTGATCAATCTAAAGTGTAAAGAGTACAAGCCGCAGGGCGAATCCCAAATCATTAATAAGAATTGATTTGTTTGTATTTCGATTTCAGGTGTTTGGCAATATGGAATTGAGACAGCTGCAGTGCTGGCAGCAAAGATGGAGATGTCAGTCGGATAAGCGAAAGGTTCCAGATGCCAATCTAAGCTTGGAGGAACACGAGATTCCTGAAATCGGAAAGAGACTAAAACACGAGATTCCTGAAATTGGAAAGAGACTAAAACACGAGATTCCTGAAATCGGAAAGAGACTAAAACACGAGATTTCGGAGATCGGAAAGAGACTAACAAAACTGTCGGAGCAAAGCATAATGCAAAGTGCTAATGTTTTTCTTTCCCAAGGTGGTGCTTTTATAATGAAGAGTATCATGCTGATGGTGATCCTAGGTTGCCATTCCGTCCTAGGAGAACGAAGAGAGGACATTTTCATGTATAATAAGGGGTTAATGAGAATGCAAGGCCCAAGCATGTTAATGTTGGGTGACAAAGGTACTGATCCTTTCACACCTCCCTCCGCTTGGCACAGATGGACCAAGCAGGGATGGAGGGAAAGAGCACTTGTGCCAGGAGAAAACAAATTTCATGGCACAATGTGGGTGAAAGGTCTGAAGGGTCAAGTGTGCGGGCAGTGGGAATTTAATGGCAGTGTAAATCTGCTATTGAATGCCACACTCCCAGAATCGATGCACCGATCCAAAGGTTTGTTAAAAGGTACATTGCAGTACAATGGGTACATGCAAAAGGTGGAGTGTGTGATTCAGGGGTACCTTGTCTTGGTTATGCAGAGTGAGATGGTTCCAGATTGGAGAGGAACGAGCAGGAGGCGTCAATTCTCTTACCAGAGAGACGCAGGGGACAACATCACACTCTGGAGCTACCAACAGAGAGTGCCTCTGAAACAACTATACACACGTAAAGGCTGGAAAGCCAAGGGTGGGTGGTTCTCGAAACAAGAAGTAACAATCGAGATCAAGCCACATTTCCAGGTGACAAAGAGGGTGGGGAGAGCGGTCCCGGGGGAGGGAAAGCCCACACAGGGAACCCCATTCACACCACACGGGTCACAACAGGGGACGATATTACACAGTCCATATGCAGCAGCTTATCCTCATGATAGTTGGGTAAGTGAAGAGGTAATCTTAATCGAAAGATTGCAGAGAGTACAGTCTTCCCGACCTCAGGTACATATTGTGCCTCAGGACGTAAGGGGGGAAGAGGTCCAATCAGGACAGCTGGGGACATATTTTGTCAGCGAGAGATTGGACAAGGGGAGGTATATTAATTTTTCTGGAGAAGGATCTTTTGCATGGCAGCTTCGAGATGTTTGGGTGAACAAATGGAAACGGTGCAACATTCCTTTAGGCACCGCTACTTCCTTAGTTCCCACCTCAACCCGTGTCTTACACCAGGACCTGAGAGGTCAACCTTTTTTGGTGCTAGACGGGGAGGTGAAGCAAGTAGAGTTGTCCTCATGCGGGCAATTCTTGCAGAAGTATCTGCGTTGGCCGGGGCAAGCCAAATTTAGTGAAGAAGCCTGCAGGCTCAATAACGCAGAATGCGAGGCTACCATTCAAAAGATCCACCCTGAAGCCCAACCGATAGTTCCGGTGGCTGAAGGAAAGGTTTGGTTTTTTAACATAAGGTCTAGTGATACATTCAAGGTATATTCTCATAATTGTTCCGATAAGGGGGATTTTCCAGGGGGAACATATTGTGTGAGTGGAGATCCCATATGGATCCTGTCATCCAGGCTGGATGACGTTGTTTCTCAAATTGTTAAGAGAACTCTAAAGGTCAAAGTTTCACGGGTAGTTCCCGTCCTGAAAGAGAACACGACATGGGACAAAGGGGAACAGGGTTTGATCCAAGACGACCACATTTTGTTACAAAGGTTAAACAAACAGTACACGAAGTTAGAGGTAAGATTTCACCATGATACAGGTGATCTTAACGAGGTAGAACACAAAAATGAGCAGGTGAGTCCCAGTCTGCCCTGGTGGACAAAGGTTCCGGTGATGTTCCAGGGACACTCGGACGGGGCATCTGCAGTTCCAAAGTTCTTTCTACACCCACTGGTCGTCTGGATGTGCATGACAACTTTAGGCATCATTATCCAGGTGAGGTTGCGGGTTAAAATGACGTAAAATAAATTAACCTGGTCCAGAGATTGGTGCCTCATAAACAATCTACTGAGCCAATAGTTTAAATTAAGGGATCTACAGGGTTACGGGTATAGGTTTAGTAGTACCTATGATGGGGCTGATTGTATAAAGGCGCTCTTTTAGAAGGCACCTGGCACTGCTCCGTTTTGTAACAACCAAACGAGTTTCACTTTTCTGTGGTCATGCAAGTTTGTGAGTGATACGCAAGTGACGCAAATGCTGAGCATGTGGTATTGAGGGACTTAGAAGTAGGGCTTCCCCAGAGAGCCTGGTTACAGGAAGACCAAGAGGTCTTGCTCTCTCTCTTCCAGGGGTAACCGCCTAGAGCAGAGAAGTGGTGTGAGCACGAACATCGAAAAGTGAAACATAAAAGAAAGAAACCAGGTACTGGGAGGTTCAGACGCTGAGATCTGCGGGTCAAGCCGTTTTAGGGGGGATTGTTATAATTTAAGTAGGCCTCAGTTACTTGACCTGAGTTTTATGTAAAAGGCTTGTCCGCAGTGTATGCCTTTAAAATAGATAGAGGTTTGGTGATGCAGGCAGAGGCATCTCAGGGTCTGCGTGTAGCAGAAGATACACGCAGATACTGAGAACATGTTCCTAAAGAAGGCCATCGGTTTACTCTGACCTCCACTTACAGGACAGGAACAGTAAACATTGGCCATGTTTACTAAACATTTACATGCCTGCATCTGGGTCAAGTGCCTCATTGATTATTAATCAAGTAGGTGTGTATGATGACACCACGAGTAGGGTCCACCAATAATCTGATCTAGGGGTGGCGAATATGATGTCACGTTTAACTCTTTCCTAGTCGGTATTAATAGCCGGACGAGCTGAAAAGGGGGCGCTCTCTCTCTGATTCCTGCTATGCTTCAAATACTGACTGGAACCCAATTATTTCTCTAAGTATGTTCTTCCTTTCTGTAATCTGATATAATGTATGCTGTACATAGGTAGTCTAGATGTAACATAGAGTAGATACAAGAAGACCTGGGTACTTTCAGAAGGAAGGTACTCACGCTGCTGTAACGCAACATGGAAGTCTGCTTTGCAAGGAGATGATAAACTGTATCTATCTGTATTTCTGTTACTTGAATAAATACCGTAAACATTAAAGGAGCCCGAGAAAGTCTATCTCCTACTTGCTGTGTGTGGAGAGTCAAGTGATCTCACAGTCTGTGAGACGCAACTGTAAAAACTTAATGGTGTCGAAGCAAGGTGATATAGAACAGGTTCTAACACAAGCACTTTAGACCTCCAATTTAGGAACGCAATGTGATTTCTGCCTTGTTCAGGAGTATAACTCTCCTGTGCGTCAAATCCGGATTTTTCCGGACTTTTGGCGTGTATCCCACTCCGCCATGCCCCCCTCCAGGTGTTAGACCCCTTGAAACATCTTTTCCATCACTTTTGTGGCCAGAAACAGTGTTTGTAGTTTTTGAAGTTCACCTGCCCATTGAAGTCTTTGGCGGTTCCCAAAGTTCGCTGGTTTGTGAACCTTTTGCGAAAATCGGAGGTTCAAGCCATCTCTACCTAGCAGCCACTTGCTCTGTGATGTCCTCTCTTGCTCCCAGTTACATGACATGCATCAGGAGTCGGGCTAATGGCAGTGTGAGAAGTCCTGCTTTACATAGCACACATTTCATGTCGCATGGACTGTGTAATGTCTGCTAAAAGTATAATATATCTATGTATTCTATGACAAAACTGCTTATTGGGCTTATAAGCATAAAAACAGCACATGGGAGACTTGCTACAGCCAAAAGCAGACAAAGCAAGCGAGATGTATCGGTGCCCATGAACACAGGCTTCTCAGGTGATTTCTGTGCAGAGATTTGGGAAAATCTGAATCACATCTCTCCTTGTGTTGAACATTTTTTATGGCTCTGGCCTTGGGGTGAAATTGGCAGACACATTAACAGCACATGCCATTAGGAAGACTGAAATTACTGTGGACAAGAAAAGGTTGCTGAATACAAATGCCTGCATAATACAGGAGTTACATATATCATTTATTGACATAACTAATGTAGGCATATAGGTTTCATTTATCCCATATCCTGCAAGAGGTGATGGAAAAAAATGAGGAATATAAAATATATGAAGATCTAACTGAAAAAAGGCTAACTGAACTGATATCTATATGTCTGTAATTGCTGTGTCAGCCCATGTTGTGACATCACTGTGACCATACTGCTACTCACCTACAGTCTACCTATCCCCATAGTGCACAAACGGAGCAGTGCTTTTCAGCGCTGCTAGATTTGGGCGCAGCCGGCGCCTCCATAGACTTCAATAGGAATCACTCCTATTGAAGCGCTTAGTGAGTAACGTCGGCTCCGTCAGAAGCCGGAGCCAAGGTTGCTTAAAAACAGAATAATTCGGCCTCCAGCAATCGCTGGAAGCCGAATTATTTCATTCCCCCACTATCCATGGTGGCCTGGAGGGGGAATAGTAATTAAATCGGCCCGGACTTGTGCAGAAGCAGGACCAGCCATATACCGCTGTATCCTGCGCCCAAGTCTACCGGCGCCGATTTCAAATGTACTCTGCACAAAACCTGTGGTTCCTCATCCTCTCTGTGCTAACACATCCCATAACATGTACAGTATATACTGTCTTCCAGAACCCTTCTAATTTACCGAATTCCCTCTTAATCTTCACTGTAAAGCTCAGTCACCCACTTAATTCAAACTATAAAGTATGAAATGCTTTGTTCATGATGAACACCACTTCACCCAAATCACCCAGAATACTCTGCTCTTTATCTACACCACATTATTACACCCTCACAGCATAATCTACTCTGTAAGTTATGAACAGGTGAAAAGGGCCGAATTCAGCACTAAGCATCCAAGGCACACATCAAGAGGTGCCGGTGTGTAATGAGTCAGTGGTTACTGCCCATCCAGTGTCTATGCTCACCATCAACATGGCTCCAGGATGGTGGGCACACTGGGCAAGGGAATGGAGGAAGAGATGATGGCTTGGCTGGCCAGGGAACGGGGGCATCCAGCACACTTGTGATGCAGTTAGATGGGTGAACCCATGATCCCACTCAAGCCTGAGACTAGACACTGTGCTCCACCTACAGTATATCTCTTTCCAGTATCACTGTGTGCATAGATTAAGCCTTTGGGAAGGATAAACAAGCAAATGCTGTTCCCAGCATGCATCTGAAAGATGAATTCATTTATATCAATGCTCAGCTATACATCTCTAGTGGGACTGTGGAAAGTGGGAAAGATGATGTATAATACGTTAATACATCAATTGATACACTTTGAGAGACCTGGTGTCTACCTAGTGATATTTTTTAAAGGAAAAAGGAGCTCATTTATGTGAGAGTAGAGTTGTAACGATTGTATACCGTATTGGTGTAGCAACACAGACGTCTGATTATTGTGTGATCTGCAGAATCACCAATAATGCAGACTCTATACCTGATTATGTGGCGATCTGCAGTATCACCAATAATGCACGTATAGAAGACAGAGAGATGTCGTGACAATAGTGTTTGGTGCAACAGTAGAGGGTAGATCTCACCAGAAGGGCTGGAGAGAACTACCAGAGGAATTGGCAGATAGTTTGACTAAACCTCACCAGGGGAGCTGGTGGGTACTATCTGCAGACAATCTGTGCTAGGCCCCACCAGAGGAGCTGGAGGGTACTAGCCAAGATAGAAGCTGGGTAGCTAGGAGCCCACACCAGAGGGGCCGGTGAGTGCTATCAGCAATAGCAAATAAACAGTTTAGCTAGACCTCACCAGAGGAGCTGGTGGGTACTATCAATACCTCTCCAGTGAGAAGGGCTCACTGGAGAGTAGGTACAGTACAAAATAAGAAGGCAGGAGAATAGTAATGATTCAGGCCGAGGTTCGGCAACTTAGATCAGATGGGCAGGAGTACAGAAACGTTGAGCAGAATCAGAGTCAGAAATAGGCCAGAGTCATACAGAGAATATCAATAATACAATAAGGCAATAATCCTAGTCTTGTGTGAAATCCCTGATTTCCTCCGAGATCAAAACACACCGGAACTAGTCTAAGGTCTGAGCGCTAACACTGACGTATTCGCAACAGCAGACCGTTTGCAAGTGAGCGGAGAAAGCTTATGAAGCCGCGAGGAGAGCCCACAGCCACGCCCCTGCCAATCAGCCAATCCGAGCGCTGTGAGTCTCTCCTGATGTCAGCTGACCGGCAGGTCAGCTGACGCGCCTTCCCCCAGCATAAAGGTCCTGTCTCCGCGCGCGCCCGCGTGAGACAGCGACCCTATGGACAACTGACAGTCCCTTCCCTGGTGTGCTAGACGCTAGCGGAACGGGTGAGGCCTCAGAACCGAGAACAAAGGAGGATCACAGGGGATGTTACAGTACCCCTCTCTAGCCGTGGACTCCGGACATGATCTATCCGGTCTGTGAAAGTCTTCCTTGAGATCTTCTGCATCAGAGATCACAGGGAGGGGGGGAGAGGGGTGCCCCTGCGCAATGGAGGCAGAAGTATAGACAGGGGAAGTCCTACATTTTCTCAATCTGGAAGGCAGGGCCCAAGCAATGTCACCTGGCCTGAATTCCCATTCCTCAGACTGCCTCTTCTTGTTTATGCAAGAGGAGCTCACAACCAAACCCTGATCAAGTCTAATTCCAGAAACTGCAAGAACTACTCTCTCGGGGAGGATGCCCACAGGAGTGGCGGGCTACACCGTCTCTGACTCGAAGCATCTAGACAAGGCATCCGCCTTAACATTCGTACTACCCGGCCTGTAGGTAATAAACCTAAAACGCGTAAAAAATAAGGACCACCGAGCTTGCCTGGGAGTAAGGCGTTTAGCTCCCTCAATATACTCTAAATTCCTACGATCCGTATAGACTGTTATCGTATGTTCAGCCCCCTCAAGCCAATGTTGCCACTCCTCAAACGCAAGTTTGATGGCCAAAAGCTCACGATTCCCAATATCATAATTTTTTTCAGCAGGGGAAAACTTTCTAGAAAAGAAAGTGCATGGATGTAATCTGCCCTGTAGGCCCGAATGCTGGGACAGCACAGCCCCTACTCCAATATCTGAAGCATCCACCTCAACGATAAAGGGAAGGGACACATCCACATGTCTCAAGATGGGGGCAGAACAGAACAACTGTTTAAGTGATGAAAAAGCAGCTTGTGCCTCTGACGATTAGTTGTAAGTATCTGCCCCCCCTCTTGGTCAGCTCAGTAAGGGGTGCCACCACAGAAGAGAACCCTTTTAGAAACCTTCTGTAATAGTTGGCGAAGCCAAGAAATCGCTGGAGGGCCTTCAATCCCAAAGGTTGAGGCCACTTCAGTACAGCAGAGACTTTTTTGGGGTCCATAGACAACCCTGCGGTGGAGATCACATACCCCAAAAAAGGAACTACCGAAACCTCAAAGAGGCATTTTTAAATTTTGGCGTATTGGGAATTCTGACGTAACTTCCTCAACACGTACTTGACATGTTCCCTGTGTTTAGCCAAAGTGGGTGAAAAAATGAGGATGTCGTCTAAATAGACGAGGACAAATTTCCCCAGAACTTCCCTGAAAACTTCATTGATCAGGTCTTGGAAGACGACGGGGGGTTGCACAACCCGAAGGGCATAACAAGATACTCGTAGTGCCCGTCGGGCATGTTGAACACCGTCTTCCATTCATCACCTTGCCTTATGCGGATCAGGTTGTATGCCCCCCTAAGATCAAGTTTAGTAAAGACACTAGCATCAGTAATCTGAGAGAATAAATCGTCGATCAGGGGAAGAGGATAACGATTTTTTACAGTAATCTTGTTCAAACCCCTGTAATCGATACATGGTCTAAGACCACCGTCCTTCTTTTTCACAAAAAAGAAGCCTGCCCCGGCCGGGGACCTGGACGGACGAATGAGCCCTTTAGCCAAATTGTCAGTGATATATTCTTTCATTGGCAAGTTTCTCAGGCCCAGAAAGATTATACAGATGGCCTCTAGGTGGCATACAACCTGATCGCAACTCAATAGGGCAGTCAAAACTACGATGGGGTGGGAGTTTGTCTGCTGCTCTGGGACAGAAGACATCAGCAAAATCTGAGTATTGCGTAGGTAGTCCCTCCACATGGACTTTGGTAGCACATACCGTGACTTTCTCCAAACAGTGATGATTGCAAAAGGAGGACCAACTTAAGAGTTGTCTGGAACTCCAGTCAATCTGAGGAGAGTGTTTCTGAAGCCACGGCATACCAAAGATCACAGTGGAGGTAGCCATTTTGAGAACCAGGAATTGAATCTGTTCTATATGTAGACATGTATACCGTGTTGGTGTAGCAACACAGACGTCTGATTATTGTGTGATCTGCAGAATCACCAATAATGCAGACTCTATACCTGATTATGTGGCGATCTGCAGTATCACCAATAATGCACGTATAGAAGGCAGAGATGTCGTGACAATAGTGTTTGGTGCAACAGTAGAGAGTAGATCTCACCAGAAGGGCTGGAGAGAACTAACAGATAGTTTGACTAAACCTCACCAGGGGAGCTGGTGGGTACTATCTGCAGACAATCTGTGCTAGGCCCCACCAGAGGAGCTGGAGGGTACTAGCCAAGATAGAAGCTGGGTAGCTAGGAGCCCACACCAGAGGGGCTGGTGAGTGCTATCAGCAATAGCAAATAAACAGTTTAGCTAGACCTCACCAGAGGAGCTGGTGGGTACTATCAACACCTCTCCAGTGACAAGGGCTCACTGGAGAGCAGAAGGGTCAGGCAAGCAAGGTTCAGCAACAGAGAGGCAGGTACAGTACAAAATCAGAAGGCAAGTACCTGGTATTCTTCAAGTTTATAACCTGCGCAGGTTGACCCAACACTCTACCCTTCCCCTCACCCTCTTTTCTTCCCCGTTATAAATCCCTTCTTTATCTCTCTAATATTAGTTGTTTAACATCAGAGATGAGTAGCACATGTCTTTACATTCCAAGCCCAGAGTGGCCATGTTAATTGGAATATCTAGACATAAATAGTCCTTGCTACTACACATTGTATTGTTGTATGCAAATTTTTCCAAACTGGTTTGTAAACGAAAATGATGTGAGTAATAACCCGGGTCAAACCGCTATTCTGATGTTATCTCTCTGATGTTGTTACTCTTATGCATATTGTTGTTAAATTTGAAAAACCTGAATAAAAATTATTGAAATAAAAAAAAAAATCAGAAGGCAAGAGAATAGTAATGATTCAGGCCGAGATTCGGCAACTTAGATCAGATGGGCAGAAGTACAGAAACGTTGAGCAGAATCAGAGTCAGAGATAGGCCAGAGTCGTACACAGAATATCAATAATACAATAAGGCAATAATCCTAGTCTTGTGTGAAATCCCTGGTTTCCTCCCAGATCAAAACACACTGGAACTAGTCTAAGGCCTGAGCGCTAACACTGACGTATTCGCAACAGCAGACAGTTTGCAAGTGAGCGGAGAAAGCTTATGAAGCCGCGAGGAGAGCCCACAGCCACGCCCCTGCCAATGAGCCAATCCGAGCGCTGTGAGTCTCTCCTGACGTCAGCCGACCGGCAGGTCAGCTGACGCAAGGCGCTTCATTCAGTCATGTTCATGTCTTCACTGTAGACATAATTTAGAAGACGAAAACCTTACGGTAGTTCTCTGCAGTTCTGGTGCAATTCAGAAGACGTGGTGGGAGTCCCATGTACAGGTTTTACATTTCTAAGGACAGTGATTGCTGACGATTGTCAAAAGGTCTTTGTAGAAGGGAGATGGAAACCTGGCTTAAATGAATGCAAAAACAGCATAGACAGTCAGAGACTTGAGAGAATAGTGTAGATTGCTCAGCAGCTGTGGGTCTTCAGCACATAGAGGTGATACTGAAACCAAATTAGCTCATTAATTGTCCCAGGCCATGAGTATAGATAGAGAAGAGGACCAAGAACAGAGCCTTGTGCCACACCAACAGCGAGCATGGAGAGGAGTTAATATTGCAGTTGGATGCATTTAGCTGTCCAGATTCTTAAAACAATAACCATTCCCCTTGTCCCCAACATTTCTATTGAGCAACCAGTGGCGTAACAAGAGGGGTGCAGAAAATACAACTGCTCCAGAGTCCCTGAACCTGAGAAGCATGCATGGGGCCCTCCTCCTATTGTTGAATTTGCTCTTTATTGGTGCTGTAGTGGTAATAATTACCTCTTATGTGCTTTGAATAGTGGTAATAATTGTTTCCTCTGTTTACACATCTCACACAGTTACTGTCCCAGGAAAACTAATTTTGGTGGTCGCCATCATGTGATTATTCTACAGAGCTGGGTGAGGGGGTAGTGTGAAATCTGCACTGAGGCCCATGGCCCTGTAGCTATGCCAACATGAGTGACCATTCACAACAGTATTAGAATTCTCTATATCCCAATATTGCAGATTTGTGTGGTGGTGTATAGAGGCAGGAATACATAAAGTATTATTTGTCTGTTAAGGGATTTTTTTAAAGGAAATATGTATGCCAGGGGTCTGCGAGAAGATCTACCCACTAGGCCTTAAGGTGGCCACACACGATACAATAAAATGATCCGATTTTACGGCAATTCGATAAAAACGATCTGATCTCCGAAAAAATAAAAAGCTTTTTTTTCATTCAACTGAAAATTCCGATCGGATTTCCCGCTTTCTTCGATTTTTATCTATACGGAATGCCAGATATTTTTCTTCAATCTTTCTAAAGATTGTATGGTGTGTGTTAGATTGCCAATTTATTAATATACACACCCTAGCAATTTTGTCAGAATTTCCAATCATTTTTATCATAATTGGGGTAAAAATTGAACATAGGTATGTGGTACATTGGTCATATTTTTGAAATGTTACAATCAGTCAGAAAAATTGATTGCAATTCTTAAATTGAACAGATATTTAAAAAATTGTATGGTGTGTGGCCACCTTTAAAGTGACACTGAAGCGAACCCCCCCCCCCCCCCCCCCTTATGATATAATGAATTATAGTACGGGTAAGGAATAGAACATTTGTAGAAAAGAAAAGAGCTTCATATTTTTATTTTTTTGTCACTTTAATCACATCATACAAAATTTTTATTAGACATGAAGTCATACAAATGGTAATATCAGATTTTTGTTTTTTTATTTAGAATAAATTCTCCCCAAATCAAACAACAACAATAAAGTTTATCCATGCTTGGTAAAACAGTTTTCCCTGCTTTATCTTCATATGTACAACCTGCTTATCATGGAAACATACTCTCAAACTAGAGCTCCCCAGAGCGAAATCTTCCGAAGTGACAGGAGAATTTCTAGTGGCACAGCAGCCTAGAGATATATATTTATGAGAACATCACTTTCTATTTCTTTACTTTATTATTTACAAGCTTCCTGATTGCTGGGAGACATGCCACATCAAATTCATTACCACTCCCACATTTCTTTCAGTCCAATTCACTTTTTGTCTTTGCTGATAGCTGCTGGGGAGTTTCATAATTTCCTGCAGACCTGCGAGGTTGGAGCCTGGCGCTCACAATCCTTCAGCTTTATGAGAACTTCCTTGCTTCACCTTCCCTTTCTCTTCAAATGTGACTACATGGTGGGACTAATTCTTCTACGTCTCAAAAAATTGGAAGCATCTCCTGTGTAAAAATAAACATATGATAAGAAGATGATGATGATGATGCTTATTATAAATTGCTGTGAAATAGTATTTTTCTTTTCTCGATTACAGGTTCATTTGAGGAGAATATTATTATTCATTTATATAGTGTACTTTGATATATCATAAGGGGCGTTCACACTCATCCTAGCGTTTTATGTGAGCTATTATACGAGGGCTTTGTGTGCGTTTTTGATATTTTTATATACAAAAATATTGCTTTACGGTTTTTCATGGAATACCAATGAAGTTAGTTTACATGAAAATCCATCTGATTAACTTCAAAATCGCAATTGCTTTATATCAACACATTTAAAGCACCCGCTTCCTCCCCACCCCCCGTAAATTCATCGACAAGCTTGTCGGCAGCACGCACAGGCGCAGTGGTAATCTGGCTACAGGCCCATAACAAGCTTGTGACGCGTCTCTCGCAGGCGAAGTAGCAGCTTTCTGTTGAGGCTCTGGCAGAAACATCCAAGCCTGATCTGGTCTGCTCTACTGCTACTACTACTACTACTACTGTTGGTTCGGAGGTCCCAGCACAGGATCAAGAGGATGGCTTTTCATTACAGGTACACTTTAAGAAAATATTAGGGTTGACTGGAAAGTAACAGCCATTTTCTCATAATCAATTAAGGAAAAATTGTATTTTATGTTAGACACACTGGGCCAGATCCAGTTCACTTTTTCTCCTAAGTTTTCTCCTAGGTGATATTTTTATGTCTTATCAAAAATACCTTTTGAGCCACTAGCAAGCAAGAAAATCCTCAGAATAATTTTGACAGTACCTTTTCTCCTACTTTTTGATCATTTTTAATTTGCAGAATACTGAAAAGTTATTTCAAAAAGATGAAAAAGTATCATCTAGGAAATAAACTTAGGAGAAAAAAGTGAATTAGGTTGGGCCGATTGTATCTTCTGATTATTTCTCCACCTCCTTTATTTAAGCATGTGTCATATCTTTTGTTGTAGTAGTATCACAGTTGCTGCTCAACAAACAGCTGCTTACATTCAAAAGCCATGTGACAAGTGTTTCTGGGAGAAAAAAGTTTAAAATGACCCAGAAGGGACCTAAAAAAGGCAATATACTCATCTACTAAGAGGGAGGGGCTCTGAATCCCATAGAGCCTTCCTAGTCCATTCTCTATCCCCTTGTTCTAAGGCTGTTGTCATCATCCCCCTCTCCAGTTAAATTATTTCACCTACAGGTCAAATACTTCTTCAGTCCTCCTTGGGCAGCCTTTAAAAGTATTGAGCACTTCCAAGGACAAGCGGTGCACACGCAAGTCTGCAGTAGGTATGTGCCCCCGCTTTGGAGGTACACATATTCGTGAATGCTTCTGAAGCCTTCTGAGGACTCCTGAAGGTGTGATTTTTGAAAAGTGGACTGCAGGCGAACATGAAGATGTAGAGAGGACCAGGAAGGCTCTCTAGGATCTAGAGCCTTTCCTCTTCTTAGCTGAGTGTTTTAAGTTTTTTGTTGTTGTAGGCTGCTTCAGGGTTGCTTTCATCTGACAGATGCAGGTTAAAGTATGATGAAGGAATACCTTGCGTGACAGATGAAAGCAAACTGCTGTTTCCTTCTGGATGACCCTCGTAACTGGGTGGTAGTGTGTGCTTTTCTCTTTTGCCTCCAAGTGAATGCTATTTTTAGTTTTCTGAAAGCTCAAAGGACTTTTCATCAGCTTTCATCTCTCAAAATCTTATTAGAACAGGAAGGAATCACTGTAAGCAGAACATGCTGAGCTTCTGAGAAGAACTGGCGGTGAGGTAAGTATGAAATATTCATTTGCAGGTACATTTTGTGTTTATTTTAAATAATTTTACTGGGGTCGGTTCCCTTTAACCCAAATCCAAAGTAAATTAAAAAATCTGCAGTACTCACCTAATCTAGGGGTCCAGCAATGGAATTTCTGGTGCCAAGAATTCTCGCATTTTACGATGAAGTCAGTTAGTGCCTGAATGAACAGAGCTGAGATCACCAGAATGCTGTTTAATATTGACATATTCAAAGTCACCAGTTATAAGGTTTTCACATTCAAAGTTACCAGTTTCTAAAGTTCTAAAACAGATACCTTTGTGCAGACTTCACCTGCATTCTGTCTGCTAAATTTATTGAGGGTGGCATCATTCACCCTCGTAGCACCTGGCATTAGCAGCCATCCTCACCCTCTTCATTTGTTGTGTTACCTCAGCACCTGCTGCTCTGGCACTGAGGTAGTTTTGGTAGAGCTGTATTTATTGTTCCATTCAAACAGATGGTGGGCTAATGGCCTGGAATGGATCCTGTGCTGACATCGCTTACCTGACTCAGTTTTTATATGTCTGCTGTAGTTCACGTTTGGGAAGTCCTGTTGCTAAAACCATGGACTTTGCGACTGAGTGAATGAAAAACAGACTTACGAATGGAAAATATCTTCTACAAAGCAAAATCTCTCCAAGTTGGGTTTTTTACCGTTTTCTTGGTCAAAAGTGCTGTGACTGTATGTAGTTAAGGGGCCTGTTCTCACTGGCAACAGTGCCAAGCTGCTTAGCACTCTACTGGTTGCAGGGAGGAATAGAGTGGCACAGCCCTATTCATTACAGGTGAAAAGGATGGCTTGTCTCCCCTGCTTGACCATGTGACTGGACACATATTGCACCATAGGAGCAGAGGCATACCCGTAGGGGGAGCAGGGAGAGATTTATAGTAGTTATGTCTCTGCATGGGTGGTTTGAATGACACATGTGCTAGGCTCAGTTCCCACTGCGCTGGATTCAAATCGTTTCCAGTTTTATGTTGTTTCATGCATTTCTGTGCCAGAAAAACAGAGTAACCAAGCAGCTCAAGGTGACCCAAACTACTAGGCATGTATAGGGGGAATAAAAGGGACCAAAAAGCCCTCCTACTAAAAAAAGCAAAGCTTGGTGTAATTTGCCTTCTTAAAACAAGGAAATTTGCAATAACTCAGCTATAAGTGAACATTTGTGGTTACCCACAATGCACTACTAGTGAGTATGCAAATTATCCCTTTTTGCCCTTGTTAAGCCAAGCAAGCATCCAGAACCACTGGTGTATAGCAGAAAAACATATCCATTTTTAAATGAGACTTTTCACATTATACAAAATTGTTTAATTTTTTCATCTGATTTCACACCTGATAAAAAATGCAAAGATACCTAGATGGAGGCTGGCTCTCTTCCTACAAGTATATATAGGCTATTTATAGATCTCAGTGCATTCCACCTACATTTTTGAGTGTGAAGAACTGCCTGTGTGTCTGCCACTATAAACCCCATAATGTTTCACTTTTGGCTGGCCTTGTTATCTGTGGGAGTCCTGATGTACTACCTAAACATGAGGAGAATGAAGAAGAGAAGGTGTTGGTGGGTTCACCCCCTGCTCCAAGAATGTCAGAAGAAGGGACAGTTTCACCTCCTCTACTAAGACCTGAGAGGTCACCCTTAAAAATTCTACAATTACTGCCAAATGTCTGTTGCATAAGTACAATTTAAATCTACCCACTCATGTTATGTGACATTGTATGCCCCATGTTGTTATTGTGTGGCCCTAACCTCTTCCCTTGTCCTGCTATTTGCTTTCTTGACTCTCTGCTAGTCATGATCAGCAGAGACCTTCAGTAGGCTGACAGTCAGTTTAGGAAAGCCATGCCCAAGACATAATACAATTGTCAAGTATCCTCTTGCTTTGTCTCTGGGGAGTGCAGGAACTGGAGGAGGCTGCCCCAGACAAGACATAATACAATTGTTAGGTATCCTCTTGGGATAAAATCAAAGTGTATTTTCTGAAACAGAAACCACAGAACCTGTCCTCTGGGACCAGCAACAGCACCAGTATGTGGCAGGGGGTGTGTTGTCCTAAAGCCAAAGCTTGGATTGTTTCAGATCCCAGAAGACAGATTCAGAAGAATAATATTCCTGGCGAGAACAAGATCAACAAAAACAAAAATGAAAAGTATTAAAACACACACTATTTCACAAATGTCACAGGTCTGTCTGGAACAGCCCTAAGTCAATATTGGCTGGATTTGGAGTGCTGGATCTAGGTGGAGCAGTAGTCCATTACTGGGTAAAAATACACCCCTCCACACTTCATGTTTGGGGATAGTAACTTGCTCCTTTGTACCCTTTGTAGGCCTGTAAATTTTAAAGGCTTCCAACTGGTTTGTGGTCTAGTTGGGATGGGGGTGGGAAGGAGTTTGCAGTAGAAATTCTATGTGCTACTTACATGGTGTCCAGTATAATCATTTAGCAGTAATCCAGTCTGTTCCTTAGAACTTGGTCAAGAAAAGGGATCAATTACAGTACATCAGCATGTAGAAGTTGGGGCTGTCATGACGTAGCAGCAGCCTGTGATAGTGCATGTGAATTTTTGGAATTTGATCCAGCTGCTTTTCCAGGGATTCTATGTGTTTTTGATGCCTTGCCATAAGAGGGTCTTTGTCAACCTCAACAACTTTTTGGTTGAATAGCTGTTTCTGACTGTGCCTGATGCCTATCAACCCTGTCATGACCCTTGCCATCTGGGCATTAGAGTCTCTTCTTGTTGGAAGAGTTCTCTCTATTCTTAGGCTTCTCCCCCTTGGCACATGTGAGGATTGTCCTCCTGGGGTTTCCTCCTGACCTGCTGGTGAAAGTGGACGGCTGAGAGAACAGTGGACCTCCTATGAGCAAGGTGGAGTGCCAAAACATTCCTCTGGCTCTGCAGCTATTGCACTCAGTGAGGGCCCAGAAGAGGACTGCTTTGATAGTATGGAAGGATGCGATATCTTGTCTGTTTGGTCCATCATACTACCCTCGGTGCTATAGGAAAAATGAAACTGTAAACATACATCCTACAACACTTCCAAGGTTTCTACAGGTACTATACTTACAATCTTGGTTCTAGGGTGAGCCTGGGGAAGGTCAGTTCTGCAGTGGAACAGTAGGGCATCCTCTTGCTTGCTCCACTGCCACTTGTTTGGTCATTCCATTCTGCCCTCAATTCTTTCAGAAAGTTGCCCTGGACACTTCACCATTTTGTCTTGATATGCCAACTGAAAAAAAAGTTTTTGCTGTTCTTTCCCAGGTATATGGCAACATGCCTAAGTTACAGCTCTACAAGAAAGAGCCAATCGCACTCTTCTGGCACACCACCCTATATCAAAGAAAGGGGGTGAGGTGTGCAGGACTTGTCTCCGGATACCACAGAGATTTAGGTATGTAGATCAAATAAAAAAAAAAGTTTGTGCTGTTCTTTCCCAGGTATATGGCAACATGCCTAAGTTACAGCTCTATACACCTTACATTTAGGAGTATTACATTTAGGAGCATACAACTTACATTTTAAGAGCACAGTCAGGGAGATAGTGACCAGGACAAGCAAGATCCTTTGGCAGAGGTTGAGACCCATCTACACGGCTATACCGACTCACCAGTCCTGGAAGCAGAACGCTGAACTGTATTGGGAACGCTGTAACTTTCCCAACTGTGTGGGAGCTGTCGATGGCAAACACATTCACCTACAGAAGCAGGTGGGGAGTTGCTCCTTCTATTTCATTTAATAAAAAAATATTTCAGTATTGTACTCATAGCTGTGGTGAATACAGACTACAATATTTATATTTATATTATTATATTTACAAAATATATGTAAATGTGGGCTACTATGGGATGCAGAGTGACTCTAGAATATTCCAGAACACCAGT
Organism: Hyperolius riggenbachi; assembly: GCF_040937935.1. NCBI lineage: Eukaryota > Metazoa > Chordata > Amphibia > Anura > Hyperoliidae > Hyperolius > Hyperolius riggenbachi. The sequence continues at coordinate 324,974,655 of NC_090650.1, forward strand.
TTCTACAGATTACTGCAGGATGGGAACCTCGACCTTTCAGTTGATAGGCCTTTGCTAAGGACAGACTCAATTGTGTGTACCTACTTGCTTTGTCAAACCCTGCTATAAAAACCTACAGTCAAAGAAGCCTCAATCACCAACAACACATTTTTAAATGTAAATCTGGGCATGGGTGAATACTATCTGCGCATGCCCAGTAGAACAAAGCGTTTGTACACAGAGGCTAATGCAGTATGCCTTGAAAAGTTGTAAAATAACTCCGTGGTGCAGCTACAAACCAATAGGCATCAGTCAAGATTGTACACTGCCTCAGCCCCCCACCCAATACCTCTAGAACTGTGTGTGTGTATGTATGTATGTATATATATAATATATATATATATATATATATATATATATATATATATATATATATATATATATATATATATATATATATATATACATATACATATACATATATATATATATATATACATATACATATACATATATATATATATATATATATATATATATATATATATATATATACATATATATATATACATATATATACAGTATATATATATATATACATATATATATATATATATATACATATATACATATATATATATATATATATATATATATATATATATATATATATATATACAGGATCTTCTCAAAAAATTAGCATATTGTGATAAAGTTCATTATTTTCTGTAATGTACTGATTAACATTAGACTTTCATATATTTTAGATTCAAATACACACAACTGAAGTAGTTCACTTCACGCATTTTATTGTTTTAATATTGATGATTTTGGCATACAGCTCATGAAAACCCAAATCTCCTATCTCAAAAAATTAGCATATTTCATCCGACCAATAGAAGAAAAGTGTTTTTAAAACAAAAAAAGTCAACCTTCAAATAATTATGTTCAGTTATGCACTCAATACTTGGTTGGGAATCCTTTTGCTGAAATGACTGCTTCAATGCGGCATGGCATGGAGGCAATCAGCCTGTGGCACTGCTCAGGTGTTATGGAGGCCCAGGATGCTTAGATAGCGGCCCTAAGCTCATCCAGAGTGTTGAGTCTTGTGTCTCTCAACTTTCTCTTCACAATATCCCACAGATTCTCTATGGGGTTGAGGTCAGGAGAGTTGGCAGGCCAATTGAGCACAGTAATACCATGGTCAGTAAACCATTTACCAGTGGTTTTGGCACTGTGAGCAGGTGTCAGGTCGGGCTGAAAAATGAAATCTTCATCTCCGTAAAGCTTTCAAGCAGATGGAAGCATGAACCCACTTTTGAACCAGAAACACCAGCAGAAGCGCCTGACCTGGGCTACAGAGAAGCAGCACTGGACTGTTGCTCAGTGGTCCAAAGTACTTTTTTTGGATGAAAGCAACTTTTACATGTCATTCGGAAATCAAGGTGCCAGAGTCTGGAGGAAGACTGAGGAGAGGGAAATGCCAACATGCCTGAAGTCCAGTGTCAAGTACCCACAGTCAGTGATGGTCTGGGGTGCCATGTCAGCTGCTGGTGTTTGTCCACTGTGTTTTATAAAGGGCAGGGTCAATGCAGCTAGCTATCAGGAGATTTTGGAGCACTTCATGCTTCCATCTGCTGAAAAGCTTTATGGAGATGAAGATTTCATTTTTTCAGCACGACCTGACACCTGCTCACAGTGCCAAAACCACTGGTAAATGGTTTACTGACCATGGTATTACTGTGCTCAATTGGCCTGCCAACTCTCCTGACCTGAACCCCATAGAAAATCTGTGGGATATTTTGAAGAGAAAGTTGAGAGACGCAAGACCCAACACTCTGGATGAGCTTAAGGCCACTATCGAAGCATCCTGGGCCTCCATAACACCTGAGCAGTGCCACAGGCTGATTGCCTCCATGCCACGCCGCATTGAAGCAGTCATTTCTGCAAAAGGATTCCCAACCAAGTATTGAGTGCATAACTGAACATAATTATTTAAAGGTTGACTTTTTTTGTTTTAAAAACACTTTTCTTTTATTGGTCGGATGAAATATGCTAATTTTTTGAGATGTGAAATTTGGGTTTTCATGAGCTGTATGCCAAAATTATCAACATTAAAACAATAAAAGGCTTGAACTACTTCAGTTGTGTGTATTTGAATCTAAAATATATGAAAGTCTAATGTTTATCAGTACATTACAGAAAATAATGAACTTTATCACAAAATGCTAATTTTTGGAGAAGATCCTGTATATATATATATATATATATATATATATATGCAGTGGGATGCGAAAGTTTGGGCAACCTTGTTAATCGTCATGATTTTCCTGTATAAATCGTTGGTTGTCACGATAAAAAATGTCAGTTAAATAGATCATATAGGGGTGATATTTGAGAAGTGAAATGAAATTTATTGGATTTACATGAGAGTCTGCAATAATTGTTTAAACAAAATTAGGCCGGTGCATACATTTGGGCACTGTTGTCATTTTATTGATTTCAAAACATTTAGAACTAATTATTGCAACTCAAATTGGCTTTGTAAGCCCCCTGACCTACATACATAGGTGAATCCAATTGTGAGAAAGAGTATTTAAGGGGGTCACTTGTAAGTTTACCTCCTCTTTTAATTTTCTCTGAAGAGTAGCAACATGGGGGTCTCAAAACAACTCTCAAATGACCTGAAGACAAAGATTGTTTACTATCATGGTTAAGGGGAAGGATACAGAAAGCTGTCTTAGAGATTTCAGCGGTCTGTTTCCACAGTTAGGAACATATTGAGGACATGGAAGACCACAGGCTCAGTTCAAGTTAAGGCTCGAAGTGGCAGACCAAGAAAAATCTTGGGTAGATACAAGTGACGAATGGTGAGAGCAGTCAGAGTCAACCCACAGACCAGCACCAAAGACCTACAACTTCATCTTGCTGCAGATGGAGTCACTGTGCATCGTTTAACCATTCGGCGCACTTTACACAAGGAGATGCTGTATGCGAGAGTGATGCAGAGGAAGCCTTTTCTCCGCTCACAGCACAAACAGCTGCTTAAAGTATTCTAAAGCACATTTGGACAAGCCAGCTTCATTTTGGAATAAGGTGCTGTGGACTGATGAAACTAAAATTGAGTTATTTGGACATAACAAGAAGCGTTATGCATGGAGGAAACACAACACAGCATTCCAAGAAAAACACCTGCTACCTACAGTAAAATATGGTGGTGGTTCCATCATGCTGTGGGGCTGTGTGGCCAGTGCAGGGACTGGGAATCTTGTCAAAGTTGAGGGATGCATGGATTCCACTCAGCATCAGCAGATTCTGGAGACCAATGTCCAGGAATCAGTGACAAAGCTGAAGTTGCTCTGGGGCTGGATCTTTCAACAAGACAATAACCCTAAACATTGCTCAAAATCCACTAAGGCATTCATGCAGAGGAACAAGTACAACGTTCTGGAATGGCAATCTCAGTCTCCAGACCTGATTATATTTGAAATCTGTGGTATGAGTTAAAGAGAGCTGTCCAAATTTTCGCATCCCACTGTGTGTGTGTATATGTATGTGTATATATATATATATATATATATATATATATATATATATATATACTGTATATTCCTATGAAATAATCCACGGATACCAGCATTCCAAAGGCAACCACCACCGCAGGGTATACACAGAGGGAAAGGAATGGTTTAATGATTACTACTATTTAAATCAGTAGAATCTCCAATATAGTGAACTCTGACATAGTAAACCTCTGGCAATAGTAAACTCAGTACCCAAGTCCCGACCACGTGTCTGTATGAAAATGCAATGTATGACGAATCCTGATATAGTAAACTTCTGATAAAGTAAACTACTGACCATGTTCCTTGGAGTTTACTATAAGGGGATTCTACTGCATAGAGGGGATCATTACTACTATAGCACCAATAAAGAGCTAATTCAGTGACAGGAGGAGGGATCCATGTGTGTCTTTCAAGTTCAGAGACCATGATGCACTCACAACCTTTGCATCCTCTATTGTTATACCACTGGCAATACCTTCATTTTACCTTCTTTGACCAGTCAAATTACTGTTGCTACAGTTGATTGGAGTGTGGGTGCATGTATTTAATTACAATCAATCCTGGAGAGGTGCTTTAGTTTAGCCCAATGGGGAAACAAACAGCAATAAAAATGAATCAATGTCATAGTATTTCTCCACTGTAGTCATATCTGCAGGGCCGGATTTGTACTTTCCAGTGCCCTAGGCCTGCTGTCACCAAGGGCCCCCCCCCAATAAAAATATTTCGTCCAACACTCTGACTAGCGATCATTGGTTTGAATGGGCTAATTTCAGTTGTGTTGCTCTGCCCCCCATTCAACAAATAATTCCTGTAATTTGCGCTCCTGCCCGAATGTGCACAGCAGCCGATAGGATTCTGGGCATGCATACTTATTATTATTATTATTATTATTTATTGTATTTAGAAAGCGCCAACATATTACGCAACGCTGGACATTAGTTTAGGTTACAGCCAATATTTAGGGGTGACCTACAGCTCAAGAGTATGTAGTGGAGCTCTCCTAATATTGCTTTAAATTTTGGTGTGCCCTGGTCAGTCTGTCAGCACTACAGACCATCATACTTGAGAAATGACGCTGATGTATGACCGGTACTTGTCAAGAATGCATAACACTTTACCGGCCATGGGCAGGAGCGAGAAATTACAGGGAGCGCAAGTGGCCGGCCGGAGCATGCGCTGCTTCTTTGTCCTCTGTGAGACTGGTTGCAGTCGGAGCCACAAACAGGTGGCAGGGCAGTGCAATGGAGAAAAGCCCATCCAAAACAGAGAACAGGTAAGTAGCAAACAACCTGTCAAGACCCACTTTGGATGTTCTGTTGTAATTAGAGCGGACCTGAACTCAGAACTTCCTCTCTGCTCTAAAAGATACGCAACAACATAACCTTTAAATGAAAACATTTCTTTGTTATAGCTGATACACATCCTGCAATAGATCTGCAGTGTCTCTACTTCCTGCTTTTATGGAAGCAGGCATATTTTTAACATCCTGTGCTTTCAAATGAGCTTAGATGTTGTGGCAGTCAGGTGACACAGTGTAGAGATCAAATTACAACTTGTGATTAGACACAGAGGAGGGGAAATTAGACAGGCTCTCTAAATACATACATGGTACATTTCTCTGTTTTCCTTCTGTCCTGTGCAAGAGTTCATCTCCACTTTAAAGCATCTGAATGACATTTATTTATATTTGCTGAAAAATCTATGCATCTCTTTTGAATGTTGAATGTACATATGGTGGTGTGCTCTAACATATTGGCAGTATACAGGAACAAAGTCTGAAGAAAGCTTATTAGCAGAAAGCTTACTCTTTTTCTTTTAAGCCAATAAATGGTATCATCCTGATTCATAACTCTCTGCTTTCGCTGATGGCTAAGATGGTACAATGCTCTACTGCTACAAGGAACAAGGATGCCAAGCCATACACACTAGCATAGAGGTAGTAACAGCTCAGGTGACAGTTTAGCAATGAAAGGGAAGCAAACTACATTTTTATTCCTGCAATTCTCATAGATGGTAGGAGCAGGACAGAGAATGAGTCAGGAAAGAGTTAATTGAAACAGGGAAGAGATCACTGCTAGCTAGGAAAACAAAAGAGAAACATAAATTAAGGTTAGATAAAGTAATTAACAGCTGCTGGGGTCAGTGTCAAAGCTGTAAAAGAAGTGAAGAAACTAGCAGAGCTCACTGATGTTTGTGAATGCCTGCATTAAAACTCAGCGGAACTTAGTTCTATCTGCTTTGTAATGTAATTCTCTGGTATTTCTCACATCGATCTGTATGTCTATCATACAGAGGAATGGATTATCAGGTGGCAGTTATGATTGATCCTGATTGTTATAACACATCAGGAAATGTGAGAGAGAGAAGCAGGGATTGGGAAACTCTGGAATTCAGCAGAACAGGGCGCTGGCTGGCTGCGCTGCAGGACCAGAAGAGATGATTTACTTTGACATATGACCTCTTCTCTCTCCAAGTCATGCCGCCCTTCTTATCTTATCTGATTTTATCACCCTTGGCCGTGGCCTTTCTGGCCTTCCCAGAAATCCGGCCCTGCATATCAGAAACATTTAGGCTGGGACTACTGAGGCAGGTGTCCAGATTAGGAAATATTCTGGTTTTGTTGTGCACCCTACAGAAAGTGTAATTTAATCCATTTTGGTATTGGGCTGTAAAATAACAAAATTCTGAAAAAGTGATGCACTGTGATTGCTTTCCGGATGTCAGAGGTGATTTAAGATGTAATAGGGGCCCTAGGCAAGGTAGTAGAATTGGGACCCCCTTGTGGTCTTTTTGGTACGCTGAAGTGGAGAGAGGCTAGAGAAGGTGGCTGGTGGGCTCCTTGACACCCACTTGGCCCCAGGCACCTGCCTAGATTGCCTGGTGGATGCTGCTGCTCTGCCGGATGCACTGTATACTCCCATGAAATTAACCATGGATACCAGCATTCTAAAGGACGACCACTGTGTGAGCAAGGTATAATCAGTGGAAAAGGAATGGTTTAATGATTACTACCATTTAAATCTGTAGAATAGCTTTAACATCCAATAAAACAGGAACTCTTCTGAATGTAATGAGGTGTTTGACGTAAACACAGATTCACTTCACTGCTTTCACTTCTTTAGTGCGTCAGTCCCAGTAGGTGGTTCAATCCATTAACACCCAAATCTGAAATATCAATTTTTGGGAATATTGATGCTTAAAGATCTCAGTGGGACCAATTATAGAGGGTGAGTCTGAGTGCATAGATGTAGCAAACAAGCAGTCAGCGCAGACCTGGATGGGAACACGAACAGATCGTGATTTACGAGAAAAGAGATTTACATTCTGAAATGAGTCTTAAAGTGAAACACAACTTTCCAAATCAAATTGCTCCCAAGGTAATCGGAGCTTCATTAGTACAGCCTGGAAGACTTTCTACAGGTTTTAGGGGCAAAAAGCCTCTTAATAGAACTCTTAATATCTATTTTTCCTAAAGCTCTGAATTAAATAGGAAATCCTGCCTCCTAAAAAATCTCCAGTTCACATTCCTGACGTCCGTATACTCCGTCATACACTTTCCTGACCTTTCTATTCTCCCTCATACACATTAGTGTTATTATTATTATTTTTTATTTATAAAGCACCAATATCTTCTGATGCACTGTATATACTGTAGTAGAATACAAATAGCGGGTAGCGTAGATACAGGAAAGGTTCAGAACTCTGTACAATCCGAACATTCAACCGTACAAGTACAAATGCATACATGGATGATGTGTGGTTTGGGACATCCCCAATGCTGGTGCATGTTCATATGATAAAGTACAGCAGAACAAGAAACACTAGAAAGTGGTCCCTGTCCTTGTGAGTAGAGATGTTGTGAACCTCCGATTTTCGGTTCGCGAACCCCGTTTGAGAACTTCCACAGAAGGTTTGGTTCGCGTAAAAGTTTGCGAACCGCAATAGACTTCAATGGGGAGGCAAACTTTGAAAAATAGAAAAAATTATGCTGGCCAAAAAAATGATGGAAAATATGTTTCAAGGGGTCTAACACCTGGACCCCCAGGTGGCGGAGTGGGATAGACACCAAAAGTCCTGGGGAAAAATCTGGATTTGACGCAAAGCAGCGTTTTAAGGGCAGAAATCACATTAAATGCTAAATTGCAGGCCTAAAGTGCTTTCAAACATCTTGCATGTGTATGCATCAATCAGGGAGTGTAATTAGAGTACTGCTTCACACTGACACACCAAACTCACTGTGTAACGCACTGCAAACAACTGTTTGCGTAGTGACGGCCGTGTTGGACTGGTGCGCAACATGGCCAGAGTGCAGGCCGTGGCAGTTTTTCAGCCCATATGGTCACCGGGCTGTGGTAGCTCAATGATAGAACAACAGTGACTGTCCAGCTGATCGAATTTGGTCTGTCCACAATGAAGCAACAACCTTATTATCTTCTTCTATGTAGGTAGGCATAGGTAGGAGTCTCAGTATAGGTAGGTAGGTGTCTCAGTAGTTAGCTAGGCATAGGTAGGAGACCCAGTATAGGTAGGTAGGCATAGGTAGGAGACCCAGTATAGGTAGGTAGGCATAGGTAGGAGACCCAGTATAGGTAGGTAAGCATAGGTAGGAGTCCCAGTATAGGTAGGTAGGTGCCTCAGTAGTTAGCTAGGCATAGGTAGGAGACCCAGTATAGGTAGGTAGGCATACGTAGGAGTCCCAGTATAGGTAGGTAGGCATAGGTAGGTGCCTCAGTAGTTAGCTAGGCATAGGTAGGAGACCCAGTATAGGTAGGTAGGCATAGGTAGGAGACCCAGTATAGGTAAGCATAGGTAGGAGACCCAGTATAGGTAGGTAAGCATAGGTAGGAGTCCCAGTATAGGTAGGTAGGTGCCTCAGTAGTTAGCTAGGCATAGGTAAGAGACCCAGTATAGGTAGGTTGGCATAGGTAGGAGACCCAGTATAGGTAGGTAAGCATAGGTAGGAGTCCCAGTATAGGTAGGTAGGTGCCTCAGTAGTTAGCTAGGCATAGGTAGGAGACCCAGTATAGGTAGGTAGGCATAGGTAGGAGTCCCAGTATAGGTAGGTAGGCATAGGTAGGTGCCTCAGTAGTTAGCTAGGCATAGGTAGGAGACCCAGTATAGGTAGGTAGGCATAGGTAGGAGACCCAGTATAGGTAGGTAGGCATAGGTAGGAGACCCAGTATAGGTAGGTAGGCATAGGTAGGAGACCCAGCATAGGTAGGTAAGCATAGGTAGGAGTCCCAGTATAGGTAGGTAGGTGCCTCAGTAGTTAGCTAGGCATAGGTAGGAGACCAAGTATAGGTAGGTAGGCATAGGTAGGAGATCCAGTATAGGTAGGTAAGCATAGGTAGGAGACCCAGTATAGGTAGGTAGGCATAGGTAGGAGTCCCAGTATAGGTAGGTAGGCATAAGTAGGTGCCTCAGTAGCTAGCTAGGCATAGGTAAGAGACCCAGTATAGGTAGGTAGGCATAGGTAGGAGACCCAGTATAGGTAGGTAGGCATAGGTAGGAGACCCAGTATAGGTAGGTAAGCATAGGTAGGAGTCCCAGTATAGGTAGGTAGGAGACCCAGTATAGGTAGGTAAGCATAGGTAGGAGTCCCAGTATAGGTAGGTAGGTGCCTCAGTAGAAAGCTAGGCATAGGTAGGAGACCCAGTATAGGTAGGTAGGCATAGGTAGGAGACCCAGTATAGGTAGGAGACCCAGTATAGGTAGGTAGGCATAGGTAGGAGACCCAGTATAGGTAGGTAAGCATAGGTAGGAGTCCCAGTATAGGTAGGTAGGTGCCTCAGTAGTTAGCTAGGCATAGGTAGGAGACCCAGTATAGGTAGGTAGGCATAGGTAGGAGTCCTAGTATAGGTAGGTAGGCATAGGTAGGTGTCCCAGTAGTTAGCTAGGCATAGGTAGGAGTCCCAGTATAGGTAGGCATAGGTAGGTCCCCTAGTATAGGTAGGTAGGTAGGTGTCCCTGTATAGGTAAGTAGGTGGCCCAGTAGTTAGGTAGGCATAGGTAGGTGTCCCAGTATAGATAGTTAGGCAGGGCCTGGCTGGCACAGTAATAACAATTACCAAGGTCCAGCTGCAACAGATAGGGCTGTATAATGTCAGTGTCAGTGAGCAACACACACAAAAAAAACACATCAGGAAAACATTAGCTCTCAAAAGAGCTGTTGAGGGGTGCTATTTTAGCAATAACAATCAGCCAGGAGCAAGCCAAGAGCCTAACTAATCTTTCCCTAGGAGAAAAAATCTGCAGCAGCTCTCCCTAGTCTGTCTATTTGCAGCAGGCACACGAGTGAGTGTCATGGCCAGCAAGCCTGCCTTATATAAGGGGGGGTGGGGCTCCAGGGCTTAGTGTAGCCTGAATGGCTACAATGTGCCTGCTGACTGTGATGCAGAGGGTCAAAGTTGACCCTCATAGTGCATTATGGGGCGAATCGAACTTCCGCAAAAGTTCGCTTGGTCCAGGCGAACGCGAACCACCAAAGTTCGCCTGGAACCGTTCGCCGGCGAACCGTTCGCTACATCTCTACTTGTGAGCTTGTAATCTAAAGGGTAGTGGGGTGGAGGCACTAGGGAAGAAGAAAAAAGGGTTAGAGGATAAGGCACTGCGCCTCCCCGTGCTATCGATAACAAATTATCTGAAAAGGAGCATGTTTGAGGCCGGTTTTACACTTAACCTGTGCATCTGCGGTGTGTCACATATTTGCCCCACACTCTATAACATAACGCACCTTGCAACCAAGTGGGGCGCAAATCCAGAAGGAGCTGGCGGGAGCAGAGAAAGAAGATGTAAATATCACAATCTTTAGTGGAACTGAAGATAAAAACAAAACAAAACAGAGTTTCACTTACCTGGGGCTTCTGTTCGCAGGTGCAGGACGCTATTGCTGACAGGAACGCAAACAAGGCTATGTGTAGCAGGGCTGCGCAGGCGCAGTGGCCCATCGACTTACAAGTTGACCAAACCGAAACTAGCTGGTGGCGGGAGAATGGAGGATCATGGAGGACCGGCGTGGGACAGGACAGCTGCAAAGGGCTGGCAGCATGGGCTTTGCTAGCCCAAAGGTTCAGTGGCACATGCCACTCATCTATTTTTAGGTGCCCCCGATGTCCTAAAGACAGAGTCAGGCAACAGGTCTCCAGATTCTGCAGACATCTTCTCTTCCAGGCTTCTTCCTGTAGTGTCTGAGAATTAATCAGACGCTAGAGATCGTAGCATCTTATGCTCGGGTGGTAGGAGGCCAATTGCCAGCTACAGATATTGTCTTCAGACTTGGAGAGAGAATGGGGGAGATGAGGAGTCCTTCCCACTGTGCTACTCTGCTGGGGGGGGGGAGGAACAGTGAGGACACGCACAATGATACATGCTCGCTATGTACCTTGAGCCCAAGCTTGTTCTGTTCTATTATATGCATGCTCGCTATGCAGGCTTTAGACTACACAGCTTCCAGCATATTGCCACAATACCCAGCATGCCCCATAGAGGCACCGAAGCACCCAGCATGCCAACATACAGGAACCATAGCATACAGCATGCCCCCAGAGGGCACCACAAAACCCAACATGCCCCCCTTTGATGCACCACAGCTCCCAGCATGTCCTTATTGAGGCACCACAGGTCCCAGAATATCGCTATATGGGTGCCACAGCTCCCAGCATACTCCCATAGTGCTGTGAAGCCTCTATGGGGGCATGCTGGGGGCTGTGGTGCCTCAATGGCTGGTTATGAAGGGGGCTGTGGTGCCTCTATGGGGGCATGCTGGGAGCTGTGGTGCCTCAATGGCCGGTTATGAAGGGGGCTGTGGTGCCTCTATGGGGGCATGCTGGGGGCTGTGGTGCCTCAATGGCTGGTTATGAAGGGGGCTGTGGTGCCTCTATGGGGGCATGCTGGGAGCTGTGGTGCCTCAATGGCCGGTTATGAAGGGGGCTGTGGTGCCTCTATGGGGGCATGTTGGGGGCTGTGGGGCCTCAATGGCTGGTTATGAAGGGGGCTGTCGTGCCTCTATGGGGGCATGCTGTGTGCTGTGGCACTATGCTGGGTCCTGTGATGCCTTTATGGGAGCATGCAGGGAGCTGTGATGCCAGTGGGAGCATGGGAGACAGGGGCGTAACAATAGGGGATGCAGCCCCAGCACCCGCGGGGGGGGGGGGGGCCCTGGTGGGGCCGGCTCAGGGACGTTTTGGGGGGCAGGAGGGGTCGCAGCATGAGAGGAGAGCTTTGCATATCGGCGAGGAGTCCCCCTCGTCCCTCACCTTGGGCTCTCCCCTCTGCGCTCCCCTGCATCAATTACTGGCAGCAGCGGCAGCAGCTATACATACTGTACCTTCATCCACCGCGGAGGTCTCCGATCTCTAAGTGCTTCACACTACTTCCTGTTTAAATAGGAAGTAGCATGAAGCATTTACACATCGGATCCTCCAGCCGTGGATGGAGTTGTGTACTGTGTGCCGCTGCCAGTAATAGATGCTGGAGGGGAGCGCTGAGGCGAGAGCCTGAGGTAAGGGTGGGCGGGGGGGACTGTCCCCTCTTCCCACCGATGTCCAATGCTCTCCCCTCATGCTGCGACCCCTCCTGCCCCCCCAAAACGGCCCTGAGTGGGCACCAGGGGGGGGGGGGGGTGCCCATCCAGATTCTTGCAGGGGGGCCTGGTGACGTCTAGTTACACAAGAAGGTCAGGGAAAGCTATTGGGGGACTGCCAGAAAACCTGCCAGGAGATAGCCGGACCAGCCAGCACAGAAGCCTAGTTATGTTTAAGTGACACTGTGATATGCTGCATTTTTTTTTTTGTATTAATGAAGAGGGGGCTTCATCCAACATTTTGCTGGGCAGGCCTACTTAGACCGCTGTTAAGTTCATGTAAATTTGTCTCCACCCATAACCACACCCACATGCTGGTGCATGGCCACACCCATTTTTCGGCTGGAGTGCCCAAAAGTGCCCCAGATCTCTTCGGATCCTAGCCACACCCCTGTTTGGCAGAAGCCCCAGGTAAATGATTTTTTTTAGTTCAGCGTTAAGTTTGTGAAATGGGGATGATATGCATGTAGACACAGGAGATAGACAGTCAGGGACTCAAATATATTAGTGTAGATAGGTCAGGAGCTAAGAAATAGATTTGGGTGTCTTCAGCATAAATGTGATACTATAAACCAAAAGAGAATATTTGTTGTTTCAGGCTATGAGTGTCAAAGGAGAAGAGAAGAGGTTCTTTTCTCTATTGACATTTATGAATTGTAAGCCTTTTGGCAGGGTCTCCCACCTTGTGTTTCCTAGTCAACCATGCACCTATCCCACTGAATGACTAAACTACCTGGAATACTTGATCACCACTCCACTGACTTCATGAACCAACCTCACACCTAAATATTCTCTGGGGATACGTGATTGTGTATTCATGTATTTGTGTACACTAGTTGGTGCTTTCTAAATAGGATAAATAATAAGAACGGAACCTAGTGCTACACCAACAGACAGCGGGTATGGAGAGGAGTCAGTATTGGAGTAGGATACCGTGAAAGAACATCCAGACAGGTAAGAGCAAATTCAGGAATGCGCTAGGCCCTTGATCCCTAGCATACTCGTTTCTACAGGTAGGCGGGGTGGGAAATTGCCCAGGATGCAGTGGCAAAGGGGGCGTAATAGTGGGGGGGACGCATGCAGAGTTGCTGCTACTGTTACCATGCGATGGAATGTCAGGACCAGGAAGTAAACATGCGGCATGTGAGTAATTGTAAAGCTCCGCCGCGACTCTGCATGTGTCCCCTGGCCCTCTCTCTGGCTACCTAAACGGGGGTACGCTTGCTATAAAAGGAGCATACTGGCTACTTAATCAGAGGGGCACTGTGGCTATCAAAGGGTCACACTGGCTACCTAAACTAGGGGGGGGGGGGCACTCTGGCTATCAATTGGGGTACACTGGCTTACCAGCCTCTGACAACTAAAGTTATAAGGTTGTAAACAGGTTGATGTAAATATGACCTCCAGGACTCTATAGACTTCAGATGGCCTCCGCTTGCACTCTGAACCAGAGATATTTCAATCCACATGAATAGGTCACCAATCTAAAGGATGCCCACTTGGGATCAGCAAACCAAGACAAAAAGGGCAAAGCAGCTAAGTGTAGATTGCTTTTTTTCATTTACCAAGTAGATATCAAAAATACTTATATATGGGGCCCATACAAATGGGTACCCCTGATTAAGAACATGCTGAATGTATAATTGCCTCACGCAGGGTAGAGGTGCCGCCCTTCTCCTATCCATCTGGTTTCGTTCTCTTGCCCTTGACAGACCCCTGACTGCCCCAACCCTGCTCCCAACAAATTCATTTAGATTGTGTAAATTTGGCAAATTAGAATATTGATGATCCCTTGAAATTAGTTCACCTGAATATTATATGATCTTACTTGATGAGTCATAATAAATGCTCCCCAGTATGATGCCCAGGATGTCTGCTTGCAGTACTAAGCTCTGTCCGAGGTTAATATAGGAACTGGTCAGAGGCTAGAACCTTGCTGTAGTTGATCTTTATAAACAACATCCTGAAGTTTTTTTTTTTGTGAGCTTGTACAAAACAAGACAAGACACATTTATATTGTGCTTTACTCCTGGCGGACTTAAAGTGTACTTCAGTTTCTCAATTATTATCTGAAGTCCTATACCACAAATTTGTATTATCTCCACAAATGGCCCTTTTTTTAATTGATGTCCAACAAATTCCTCCTTCACAACGGAGGAACGTAATTCACATTATCTGTGCTGCTCGTCAATTAATCTTAGCTAACTGGAGAAACAAAGATCCTCCTTCAATGACATAACTAATTTACTCCATACAATATAATCTAGAGATGGAAGAGAGACTGTCTCCATTATGTTATATACCCAAAGAGCCACCATCCCCTAAGATAAACTGGCAACAAATATTAAACCATTTGAGTTTGGCCCGTTAAACCTACATTTCATTAAATACATCAAAGAACTACAAGCAGACTGTACCCTAGAGTTAAAAAGGAGTATATCAAGAAACTATCCCCCATACTTCTTCCCTGTTCGACCCCCCCCCCCCCTCCCACTGCTTTGACGTGTCCTTGGTCAGCTGCCCTCTCTTAGATAGCTCCTCTAGAGTAAGATTTTAGAGAGGTTACAATGTTCTGTTGTAACATTTCACTATTTCCAGGTGAAAATTACTCAACATTTACCATTTGCAAATTGTGAGTTTGATGTGTAATACATTGAAAACTTTTGGAAAATATCCAGAAACTATTGACTTTGGTCTATATCAGGCCTATATAGCAAGTCTACTTATTTTATAATTTTTCTCTGTCTATAGTCTTGAATAAAGACTCACTGTTTCTGTTCTGTTTAGACAGCCCTGTTTGTTAAGGGCTCTATATTACATATTGCACATAGTCATAATTGATGTTTAAGCTCTGTATTTTGAAAATTTTAATAGACACATCAAAAAAAAAAAAAAAAGATTTATACATACCTGGGGCTTCCTCCAGCCCCAGCCACATGGATCGCTCCCTCGGTCTTCTCTGTCCTCTGCACCGGGTCTTGTAAGTTTGGCCAGTTGCGGCCAGTCTGTGTGAGCGCAATGCGCTTCCTCTATCTCCCTCTGGTGGAGAATAGTACTGCGCCTGCGTAAGCGTCAGAATGGCCGCCACTGCCAAAGTTACCAGACCCGGTACCGAAGAGGGTGAAGACTGAGGACGGCGGCATTGGAGTGATCCGTGTGGCTGGGGCTGGATGAAACCCCAGGTATGTATACATATTTTAATTAAGTTTGTCTCTGGCTTCCTTTAAATTGCCAGAGCTGCAGCCACTAAGGTGTGCTCTTACTGAATAGGTGCTGGCTTACGGAACAGGAAGAGCCAAGATTTGAACCTAGGTTTCCTGTGTCAGAGGAAGAGCCCTTAACCAGCACACTATCTAGCCAGATGCAAGCAATGCAAGCAATACAATGCAATCTGTACTGCATTATTGCTGTCTATGAAAAAGGTATTATGTATAGGACTATTAGGCCTTGATTCACTAACCGGCACTAAGACAGTTAGTGTGCCTTATCACTTAGTGGGCACAAACTACAGCGCTAACTTTATCTGAGGTTAGTGTGCCTTATCTGAGGTTAGTGTGCCTTATCTGAGGTTAGGTTGCCTTATCTGAGGTTAGTGTGCCTTATCTGAACTTAGTGCCCCTTAAGTAGCTTTGTGCACACTAAAAGATGCACAAAGCTACATTGCGCACTGCACCGCGCACAGCGTAATGTGTCTATCTTTGCGCGTGGTGGGACGATAACATCGCACCCGCTATACTGTATATGATGCGACCATAAGGTCACATAGGATGCGACGATAACGGTGCACTGATGCGCCATTTAGGTCGCATCCTATACGACCTTAAGGTTGCATCATGTACGGTATAGCGGGTGCGATGTTATCTTGCAGTGCGCGATGTAGCTTTGTGCATCTTTTAATGTGCACAAAACTACTTAAGGGGCACTAAGTTCAAATAAGGCACACTAACCTCAGATAAGGCACACTAACTCAGATAAGGCACACTAACTCAGATAAGGCACATTAACTCAGATAAGGCACATTAACTCAGATAAGGCACACTAACCTCAAATAAGGCACACTAACTCAGATAAGGCACACTACCCTCAGATAAGGCACACTAACTGGCTTAGCGCCGGTTAGTGAATCAAGCCCTTAGTGTGCAAACTATAAAAAAGTAACTATAATGTTCTTGGCATGTTCACCAATAGCTTTATGGTCATTGTTTAAATAGCTATGTCATTTAAGAAGATAGTTATATATTGTTACTACCAGTGGTGGACACAGCCAGCAGTGGGCCCCTGTGCAAAATTGTAATTGTGGGCGGGCGTGGCTACAACCGCCGCGGCAAAAATTAGTGGATAGAACCTGCGGCGCGTAGCGCCGCGGCAAAAAAATGGGCGTGGCAATGACCGGATGAGGGCGGAGCTAACTGTAACTTAAAGCGAACCCGGGGTGAGGGTTTATTTCCTTTTAAACAATACTAGTTGCCTGGCGGCCCTGCTGATCTATTTGGCTGCAGTAATAAACTGAATTACACCAGCAACAAGCATGCAGCTAATCTTCTCAGTTCTGACAATATTGTCAGAAACCCCTGACCTGCTGCATGCTTGTTCAGGGTCTATGGTTGAAAGAATAAGAGGCAGAGGACCAGCACGGCAGCCAGGCAACTGGTATTGCTTAAAAGGAGAGAAATATGGCAGCCTCAATATTATTCTCACCTCAGGTTCCCTTGAAAAGTGCAACGCAAAGACAGTGGGCCCAAGTTTTGGTGACCCTTTCCCCAGAAAATTCACATAATTGTGCAGGTTTTCTCAAGAAAATACACATATATGCCCAGAAAATACGTGCAATCATGTCGGCAGATATGCCCAGAAAATACGTGCAATCATGTCGGCAGATATGCCCAGAAAATATGTGCAATCAAGTCGGCAGATATGCCCAGAAAATACGTGCAATCAAGTCGGCAGATATGCCCAGAAAATACGTGCAATCAAGTCGGCAGATATGCCCAGAAAATACGTGCAATCAAGTCGGCAGATATGCCCAGAAAATACGTGCAAACAAGTCGGCAGATATGCCCAGAAAATACATGCAATCAAGTCGGCAGATATGCCCAGAAAATACGTGCAAACAAGTCGGCAGATATGCCCAGAAAATACGTGCAATCATGTCGGCAGATATGCCCAGAAAATACATGCAATCATGTCGGCAGATTTGCGAAGAAAATACATGCAATCATGTGGCAGACCTGCCCAGAACATACACCTGCTAATATAAATAAAACAAAAACATTTACTCACCTGCAGCAGCAGACCTCCTGTCCCAGCCTCCATCCGGCGCGCAGCTCCCATGGGTGGTTGGGTGGATAGGTAGCCTAGTGGGTGGGTGAGTGGGTGGGTGGGTTGGTAGCCTGGTGGGTGGGTGGGTGAGTGGGTGGGTTGGTAGCCTGGTGGGTGGGTGGGCAGGTAGCCTGGTGGGTGGGTGGGTAGGTAGCCGGGTGGGTAGGTAGCCTGGTGGGTGGGTGGGTAACTAGCCCGGTAGGTAGGTAGGTAGCCCGGTGGGTGGGTAGGTAGGTAGCCTGGTGGGTAGGTAGCCTGGTGGGTGGGTTGGTAACTAGCCCGGTAGGTAGCCGGGTGGGTGGTTAGGTAGGTAGCCGGGTGGGTGGTTAGGTAGGAAGCCTGGTGGGTGGGTAGCCGGGTGGGTGGGTAGGTAGGTAGCCGGGTGGGTGGTTAGGTAGGTAGCCGGGTGGGTAGGTAGGAAGCCTGGTGGGTGGGTAGGTAGCCGGGTGGGTAGGTAGGTAGCCGGGTGGGTAGGTAGGAAGCCTGGTGGGTGGGTAGGTAGCCTGGTGGGTGGGTAGGTAGGTAGCCTGGTGGGTGGGTAGGTAGCCTGGTGGGTAGGTAGGTAGCCGGGTGGGTAGGTAGGAAGCCTGGTGGGTGGGTAGGTAGCCTGGTGGGTGGGTAGGTAGGTAGCCTGGTGGGTGGGTAGGTAGCCTGGTGGGTGGGTTGGTAACTAGCCCGGTAGGTAGCCGGGTGGGTGGTTAGGTAGGTAGCCAGGTGGGTGGTTAGGTAGGTAGCCGGGTGGGTGGTTAGGTAGGTAGCCGGGTAGCCGGGTGGGTGGGTAGGTAGCCTGGTGGGTGGGTTGGTAACTAGCCCGGTAGGTAGCCGGGTGGGTGGTTAGGTAGGTAGCCGGGTGGGTGGTTAGGTAGGTAGCCGGGTAGGTAGGTAGGTAGCCGGGTGGGTAGGTAGCCGGGTGGGTAGGTAGCCGGGTGGGTGGTTAGGTAGTTGGGTGGGTGGTTAGGTAGGAAGCCTGGTGGGTGGGTAGGTAGCCGGGTGGGTAGGTAGCCGGGTGGGTGGTTAGGTAGTTGGGTAGGTGGTTAGGTAGGAAGCCTGGTGGGTGGGTAGGTAGCCGGGTGGGTAGGTAGGTAGGAAGCCTGGTGGGTGGTTAGGTAGTCGGGTGGGTAGGTAGGAAGCCTGGTGGGTGGGTAGGTAGGTAGCCGGGTGGGTAGGTGGTTAGGTAGCCGGGTGGGTAGCTATCCGGGTGGGGGGCCCGACTCCTATCCTCCCTCCCTCCCTTCCTTCCTCACCTCGGGGGGCCCCCTCCCGATATGCGCGGCGGGAGAGCGAGCGGCAAATGCAGGAAGTCTTCAGGGCTCTCCAGGCATCCGCTAGAGGCCCAGCCGCTGAGTCTCCAATATGTCTCCAACTGGAGACATATTGGAGACCAAGCGGCTGGGCCTCTAGCGGATGCCTGGAGAGCCCTTCCTGCATTTGCCGCTCGCTCGCTCTCCCGCCGCGCATATCGGGAGGGGGCCCCCCGAGGTGAGGGAGGGAGGGAGGATAGGAGTCGGGGGGCCCCCCGGGAATAAAATAATAAAAAAAAAAAAATATATAAAAAAAAAAAAAAAAAATACTTAATGGGCCCCTGAAGAAAACGGAACTTCAGGGGCCCTCGTGCGGCGGCACGGCCTGCACGGCCGTATGTCCGCCCCTGGTTACTACTGTGACTTTGCAACGTTTTAAGTACATTTTTTATCTTCTTCAGTTCTGCTTTAAGCAAATCTCTTAACCAAATTCACACATTTCTATCTGACTAGAGATAAATGCACTTAGAGCTTCATTTGAAATATCTACATTCTGATTATGGGTTAATAAATCTGTTCAGTCCATTTTGTCAGTTAAGGCTGATGTTATATCTCTACTAAACCTCGCAGCTCTAGGCTAAGTATGTTAGCATATCTAATCTTTGTTGAACAACTCTCCCCTCACATTGATTTGGTGCTAGATAGCAATCATGCAAACTGACATTAGATTTAGTCTCCTAACACAACTTTTATACAAATGTGTCAAGCTGTAGATAAAAAAAAATGTTTTGTGATTGTATTGTTTATTCTGGATAATACTTTGACAATTATAGTATTATATTAATTAAAAAAATAATTGGAAGAATTGTATGCTGGATTCTTACAGGGGTTTAAATGTATATCTTGTTGAAATGAGTCCCGATTTGTGATCATAAAGGTGCCCATACACTCGTCAGATTGGCAGCAGATAGATAAGAAATGCATCTGATGATCTATCTGATGCGTTTTTAGAACATTTTTTACCAGGATAGAATTCCAATAGATTTCAGTTTGAAATCTATTGAAATTCGATCTGATGGCATTTTTTGCCATCAGATTTCCATTAAGGCCAATGCAAACTGATAAGCAATCTCATCAGATCGACCTAAATTTTCCACCCTGCAAGTTCGATGGAAATCCATCGAAATCGATCGAAATCGGCCGTCGATCGGTCGATTGGCCAACCGATTTGCAATCGATCTATCGATCGGGATCGATCGGTCGGCCAGAAAATCGGCTGAGTGTATGGGCCCCTTTACACCAGTGAGCATTAGTGATATATAGTTTTGCTCAGAAACCCTGCTTCTTCCTCCTTGGTCAGTGGTGACGGGCCCTGCCAATGAAATGAAGGGTGTGTTGGAGCTTTTTTCCTCTGTTGAATACTTAGCTCTGCGTTCCAAAACTTACGATCCACCCAAAAAATGAATCAGATTGGGTGAATCGAAGCAAAATAAAAAATTGTAACATGTGTGGCCTTTTTTTAGTCTGACACTCTGATCTAAAGTAACTGACACTGTAAAGCAGGGGTCCCCAAACTTTTTCGATCAAGGCCTGCTTCAACAAACTTCAGACTACCGGTGGGCCGGAACATACATAAAATTATGCACTTCAGAAACAAAAAACAAAAGACCGAGAGCCCAAATGGTGTGGTATTTTTAATTAATAATAACAAAATTAATTAAAAAAGTTATACTCCCAAACATGGGTTGCCCCTAGGCAACCACTCCATGTGCCAGTGGGGAGAATTAGAACCTGACCCCACTCAGGTATAAGATGTCGCTCTCTGTAGAAAGAAATTAGGAAGAATCCTTGCCACCATAGGTGGATCGCTTTGTAGTGAGGATAAGAACCAGAGGCGCCAAAAAGGGTAAAAACACAACGGAAGTTAAAAAATGGGGGGAGACATAAATCACGACTCACCACCCATAGAAACCAAGAACCAGTATGAGACTTATTGTTCAGTCGGAACAACAACAATTTATTGGTACTCCCAGGTGCTACGCGTTTCACGGGATTTCCCCGCTTCCTCAGGCAATCAAACAGGAGCACAAGCAAATAGGGATCTGGTATGAGCTCAGCGCCTCAGTCAGACTGAGGCGCTAAGCTCATACCAGATCCCTATTTGCTTGTGCTCCTGTTTGATTGCCTGAGGAAGCGGGGAAATCCCGTGAAACGCGTAGCACCTGGGAGTACCAATAAATTGTTGTTGTTCCGACTGAACAATAAGTCTCATACTGGTTCTTGGTTTCTATGGGTGGTGAGTCGTGATTTATGTCTCCCCCCATTTTTTAACTTCCGTTGTGTTTTTACCCTTTTTGGCGCCTCTGGTTCTTATCCTCAATACATAAAATTATGTTTGATTCATTAAATGATGTTATTGATTCCCCCCCAATCATGCCCGGAGGAGAACTCCCAGCAGCAGCCATTAAGTCATGCGGAGCCAGAAGAACGTCTTTGTGCACTAGACAGTGAAGCATACCCAGGTGACAACCTGCCATCCAGTTGGACAGCATTGTCACCTGTTGCATAATTGGAAGTCAGCAAATGACTGCTCGCTGTAGTATGTGAATGGGTGGTGTTAGCACTGCTATTCTATATGTGGGCCGAGGATATTTAAAGGTGCAGTGGGCCACATCTATAAGTTATACATTTTGTCTTTAGGGATCAGTGAAAAAAAACCTCGGGGGGCCGCATTTGGCCCGTGGGCCGTAGTTTGAGGACCACTGCTGTAATGGAATTCATCTAATAACAGTGTCTTCTAGTGGCAGCCATATTCCCTATCATTTATCAATGATTGGTACAGAAAAATGGTTTGGCGCCCCCTCTCTCTTTGTCATCACTCTCACAAACCACCAATCAGTCACAAGCAATGAGGGTTTAACCACTTATATGGTATATCTACATCCCACAGGACTTCAGTTCCTGCCTAGGGATGCAGATATTCATCTATTGCTGCGGATGGCCACTGCTCGCTCCTGCGCTTGCTCCCGCGCTCACTCCAACATGGCTACTCATTGCCACCGTTAGAGGGGAGATGAATGAATGGAAATGCAGTTCCCATTCATTAATCTAAGTCCCTGTGTCAATGATCACCGGCATCAATGCGATGCCGCGATCATTGTAACTACCGGAGTAACACGTCCATGCATTACTTCCTGTTCGCATACTTATAGTACGCTATTAGGAAATAATGCAGCCAAATAGTAAAATTACACCTACATTCATTTATTTTAATAAAAAGACCCGTATATACGTTTAAAATTAACATCTTACCTCTCAACCTCTCCTATAGTTACCTAAATAATAAAAAAAAAAAACACATACATAGTTACCTTAAATGACTTCCGAGGCCAAAATCTGCACCCAAAACGTAAAAAAAGTTACCTACCTGCATGACTTTGTAAGGCACGGAGGACGCCGTCTGCGCCCTCTGTGCCGTTCCGCCTGGTCCCCTCTGCTCAATAGCCCCCCGAAAGGCTGCGATCCCACGGTCCGGGTCGATATCTGCAGCCTGCATAAAGATGGCCGCCGGTGCTGGCCACGGCTGCGCAGTCCGCATAGCCGCTACTGCGGCTGTGCAGCTCTAGGGCCAACCCTCCGATCCACGCTGCCTGTTACGTGGATCGGGGGTTGGCCCTAGAGCTGCGCAGCCGCAGCAGTGGCTATGCGGACTGCGCAGCCGTGGCCAGCTCCGGCGGCCATCTTTATGCAAACTGCAGATACCGACCCAGACCGTGGGGTCGCAGCCTTTCGGGGGGCTATTGAGCAGAGGGGATCAGGAGGAACGGCACGGAGGGCGTGGACGGCGTCCTCCGTGCCTTACAAAGTCATGCAGGTAGTTAACTTTTTTTACGTTTTGGGGGCAGATTTTGGCCTCAGAAGTCTTTTAACCTCCCTGACGGTAAGCCCGTGCTAAGCACGGGCTATGCCGCCGGAAGGCACTGCTCAGGCCCCGCTGGGCCGATTTGCATAATTTTTTTTTTGCTACACGCAGCTAGCACTTTGCTAGCTGCATGTGCAAGGCGATCGCCGCCGCTATTCGTCACACCGCGGCCGTCCCCCCACAGACCCCGTGCGCTGCCTGGCCAATCAGTGCCAGGCAGCGCTGTGGGGTGGATCGGAGTCCCCTTTGATGTCACGACGTCGATGACGGGGGAAGCCCTCCAGGAGATACCGTTCTTTGATCGGAGGGGCTGGGGGGATGCCGCTGAGCAGCGGATATCATGTAGCGAAACCTTGTCTCGCTACATGAAAAAGAAAACATTTTTTTTTTAAAAACGGATTTGCTGCCCCCTGGCGGATTTTTTGCAAACCGCCAGGAGGGTTAAGGACTGAACTTTGTTTAATAGGTATGTCAAAAGGGTATAATAATGTTATTTTATGAAATTATGGGCTTGTAATAAGAAGTGATGGACACAAAATTGAAAAAATGCGCCTTTATTTCCAAATAATATATTGGCGCCATACATTGCATAAGGGAAATATTTTAAAAGTTTTAATTACTTGGACAAATGGGCAAATAAAATTGATTCTTGAACAGATGCATACAAACAATATATCATGGCATTGCTTTCCCAGCGCAGCTTGATGAGCAATTCACAACTTGACAGTCACTTCTTCAGAGGCAATCAATATATCACATATGTATATCATACATATAAATCCCTTTTCTGAGTGTTTACAGGAACAGGTACAACAGCCACGTTGAAATGCTTCCAAGAGACACCACCTCATCAACACAATCACCATAATGATGACCACACACCATACAATTTTTAAAATATCTTTTCAATTCAAGAAGAGCAATCAATTTTTCTGATTGATTGTAACATTTCAAAAATCTGACCAATGTACCACACACACACACCCACACATGTTCAATTCTCCTCAATTATGATAAAAATGATTGGAAATTCTGAGAAAACTGCTTGGGTGTATAGATTAATAATTGACAATCTACCACACACCATTCAATTTTCATAAAAAATTGATCAGAAAAATCCACCATTCCCGATCAACTTTTATAGACTTAAAATGGGAAATCCGATTGGATTTCTTGCTCGAATTAAAAAAAAAGTTAGATTTTTTGGGAAATCTGATAATTGCAATTTCTCTCCTGTAGTGCAGGTGGCGGTAAAACTTTAGATCGCTATGAGAAGTGGTGTTGTTGGACGCCAGTTCAGGTGCTACGTGTTTTTCCTATGTTGGACAGTGTCCGACATTGGACCTATGCAGAGAAAGGTTAATGTATAATATAGTCCAACACAGGATTGAAAAAAGTTTTTAAAAGGTCTGCTCAGGAGTTCCTTCATCAGACATTTCCAGCCTAATAAACTGTGGCAGATACTGTCTGCGCACCCCTGCATTACAGTCTGAACAGAATAATACCGAGCCAAGCATCAGAGGCAGAACTTTCTGTGTGTCTGCTGTTGACTTTTTCCAATGAACTATTTCAGGTCACATGACCAAAGAATTTTTAGTTGCAGAAACCTAATCTGACACACGTGCGCTTACGCATCTCCATTCCTGAAGGGATATAAGTGATGGTTGATTTGATAATCCCTTCTGAGGGATAGTTAAAGAGAAACTATAACCAAGAATTGAACTTCATCCCAATCAGTAGCTGATACCCCCTTTCCCATGAGAAATCTATTCCTTTTCACAAAAGGATCATCAGGGGGCTCTGTGTGGTTGGTATTGTGGTGAAACCCCTTCCACAGTGTGATGTCAGGACCATGGTTCTGACATAACACTGTGGGAGCCTTGTTGCATTGTGGGAAATGTGGGAAAAGTGCCAAACCCTAACCACCCCTTTGTGGTGTATATTGTACTGTAACTATACCTAACCCTACTCTCACACAGAACCCTCCCTGGTGCCTAACCCTAAGACCCCCCTGGTGGTGCCTAACCCTAAGACCCCCCTGGTGGTGCCTAACCCTAACCACCCCCCTGGTGGTGCCTAGCCCTAACCACCCCCCTGGTGGTGTATATTGTACTGTAACTATACCTAACCCTACTCTCACACAGAAGCCTCCCTGTACCTATCCCTAACCCCTAGACCCCCCTGGTGGTTCCTAACCCTAAGACCCCCTGGTGGTGCCTTACCCTAACCACCCCCCTTATTGATCGCTTTATTATGTGGATAATAATGTTTTACAAATACTGACTGTAAAAAATATTACAATTTACGTTACGTACTAATCACTTTATTTTGTGAATAATGTTTTAATGTTTTTTACAAACATTAACGAATACAAATTTTAAATAATTTAATTGTGTGGATAATAATGTTTTACAAATAGTGACTGTAAAAAATATATTGCAATTTACGTTACGTACTGATTGCTTTATTTTGTGAATAATAATGTTTTACAAAAAGTAAGGGATAACATTTTAAATAATCTTTTAGTTAAATAGGATAAATATGTTTAGTATTGTTATAAACGTTAATTCGTCACGGGTGCATTTTCTAAACTTAAATCATCACAAGCACAGTTATAAAACATTAAAACGTTAATAATCTCCAGTGCCCTTTTTTCTGTTCGGCGCCCATTAAACGATATTCATTATGGGAGTGAACGGCAGCTCCCGTTTTGTCCACTAGCTGCCGGCGCCATTTTTTACTGTTACCCCCGAATACTATTTTACTCCCTCTTATATAGGGGTTCATCCTTCAGATGAGACTACACTTGTAATGGGTGTGGAGATTATGATGTCCACCTGTGCATGGCGTTCTGCTGCCTGGTCAGTTAGGCGCGAATGACGGCACATCCTACTGTCCCAGAATTTCTGCACGGTGTTAATTACTATTCCCCCTCACAGTCATAGCAACTCAGAGAGAGAAGTAATTTGGGATCCAGCTATCATTGTCACTCAAATTACACACATATTAACATTATATCTATGGCGGTACCCAGGTCAGTCGCAGCGCAGGTGTTATAAACCTCACAGACAGCAGAGCTGGTGACCACTCTGTACAGCACATACAGGAGATGAGACAGCAAGTATCAAACAATGGTGTTTATTCAGCAAGTGCAAAAATATATACAACAGTGAATAATTATTCCACATACACACCACACAGGCTAAATACTATCAGTGACAGGACTATATACACATATACACTATATTCAAATCCGAGAATGCGGTACCAAATCGTTATCAAGGGAAAGTCAAGACAAGCACTAAATCACAAACCAGGAGAGCAATACAGTACAAAATCCGAATCCAGAGACAAGGTAAATAAACAGGCAAAATGTTGGACTGGGGAATCAGGAACAGGCAATGGGACCAGGAGTTCAGGCAGCTAGCAGCAAGCAGAGGCCTATAGAATGGAAGCTCTGGCAAAGTCTGTAGCAGGGTGGAGTCTTCAAATAGGCTCACTGCAGCTGACTGCATAATTGCAGAGAAAGTTCTGCTGAGGACATCTGGTGGTGAGTAGTGGATATGCAAGATAGTCCAAGATGCCATCCACAGGTAAGACATGGAATTGCAAGGTTTCCTAACAGCAGGGAAGAGCATGCACCAAAATGACCTGCCTTGTAGGTCCACACTTGTCTCGTGACTCTTGCAAAATGGGGCCTCAGGCTGTGAGGGTCACCAAGAGTAGGCAAGGGAAAGGGTGTGAAGCTTGGGGGGGCCCCATCAAGGTTTTACTGAGGGACCCGGTCAGTTGTAGCTACTCCCCTGAAAGATATGAGTTCTTATGTGTAAAGGCTCAAACCCACTAGCAGCCTTTTCTAAGCGCTAGTAGTGATTTGAAAGTGCTAATGCAATGCTATGGGGGCTTTTTATAAAATCACATCGCTCCAGTGTGATCACATCCATAGCATTACATTAGCAAGAGCTTTTCAAATCACAAAGCAGTCAGAAAAGCGTTCCTAGTGGGTTCCAGGCCTATAGCATTGCAGAAGTCACAACTTTTTTGTAGATACATACTCTACATTTTGCTACACACTTAAATTAAGCAGCAAATGTTATGCCATGTTAGAAAAGCTTACAAATACATTTTAACAGATTTCTAGATTTTATTTTTTTTTAACGAGATAACTTATTATTTGGTTTAAATGTGTTTGAAGCTGTCTGCTAATATTCTCACATTTCAACTTCCATTTAAAAATTACATGTGCCACCTAGTGTCCAAAAACTGTTTTACAGTTTGCGTGCAAACTGTAAATTCCCAGTAAGTAAAATCAGGTTGCAATGACTATTTCAGAGAGCCAGTTTAAAAGTTTAAAGCTGAACTCTGATAAAAAAACAACAACTTAAAACCAGATGATTATATTGCAATTACTTACCTTTGTTTTTCCTAACATTGTTCACATGGATCACAAAATGCACATTACAGACTTTTAAATAATATCACTAACTCTGCGTGTCCCATCATATATAATGAATTAAAATCATTACCAGCATGCACTTCGGGCAAAGAGGGTGTCCTGGGGGCCTGGTACATATGGGGGCCTAGATTAATTTTTTTCTCTTTTAAATAGTCTCCTCTTAACGTAGGTTGCAAAAGCAACCCTCTCTTGGGTCATATCCAAACATAGTGAGGCTGCTCGTAGGTTAATAAATCAGGAGTTGTATAAGTTCAGTCATGCATACACCCACTCATGCATAGATTACAGTGCGTGGTTCCGGGGGTTGGCCCTAGAGCTGCGCAGCCACACTCGCGGCCAGGTGGACTGCGCAGCCGCGGCCAGAGGAAGCGGCCATATTGGGAGCGGCACGAGAGCACGACCTGGCCTGTGGGGTCGCGATCGGCACGGGGGGCGATCTCAGGAAGGGGACCCGGCGGAACTGCACGGAGGGCATGGACGGCGTCCTCCGTGCATTTAAACATCTTGCAGGTACTTGGCTTTTTTAGCCATTTTGGCCTCGTAAGTCCTTTAAGGAAAAAAAAATCCAGACTGCCCTTGATCTATTAAATACTGTAGTATTGCTGTGGCTGCTGAATGAAACTGTCATAACAGTATCACTAATCACTAACTTTTCAGCAACTCTTGCTATATTCTGATACAACTTGGGATGAAGGGGAGCAGGGGCGGGGGTTGTCCAAGTCCTGCAACACATATCAGACCCCTTAAAAATGTCAAAAGTTTGTTGGTTCATTTACTGTATGTTTTGTTTACTTTGGTGGGTTTTTGCTTGATCACTTACAGTATGTTTTGTTTTTTACTTTGGTGGGTCAATTATTGTATTTTTCCCTTACTGGATCAGACTAAAGGTGGCCACTAAGGATTCAATTTCTAGCGAAAAATCGTTTGATCGATCAGATAATTCTGATCGGAAGAAAAAACGTTCACTACACCATCAACAAACCAATCTTTGCTTCCTATCACAACCAACAAGTAAATCCAAATTTTGGTTTGACCAAAATCCAATCAGACGACTATTTTTATAATCGTTCGTAATCTATTGTGCCCATCAACAGAGATGATTTACAACCAATCCGATTAGAATTTCTGATCGCTCGAACAATTTTTTGCTAGAAATTCGACCATTAGTGGCCACCTTAACCTTTTGGGGACCGCCTGTATTAGATCCTATGCCGCAGTTGTAGCTGTTCTAGCCCGATGCGGCGTAGGATCTATGCCACCCACCGTTTCTGCTCCCAATGTGATTGTGCACACCCGAGATGGGAGATTAAGCTGTCATATGAAAGCTGACATCTCCCCTTAGTAATCATCGCATGTGGCTGCTGATCACGTGATCACTACAATCGCTGGAGGATCGTAGTGATCACTAGTGGCAGCTGAGGCGGTGGGGGGGGGGGAAGAGGACCCCTGCCATTCACATGACAATCGACGCTCCCCACCGCTCTGGCTGGGCATCCCCGCTCTCTCTGACATCAGTGCCAGGTCCCGGCTTGATGATGTCATCAAGCTGCGACCTGGAACTGAGCGGCAGTAGGAGCGGAGATGCCGGCCGGAGCGGAGGGGTCCACTGCGGCTCATCGCTGGAGCCTGGAAGTTAAGTAATGGCTGCCAGCTACAGGGGGGACACCGTACCCAGCAAGCCCCCTGGGAATCCGGCTGCCTGACCCCCCAAACACGTCACCCCCTCCTTCAGCAAAAAACGCCTGGTCCTTAAGTGGGGTTAGGCGACGGGTCCCCAAAGGGTTAACCAGCAAGCTCATGGTGAACCAGAACTCATTGGAGTGTGTAAGGTGTGGAAATGACAAGCTGACACGTCATTGCATTCCAGTGGATCTGGAGGTGTGTTTAGCTTCCAAGGACAACAATGGTTGATTTTCATATTTGAGCATTGATGCACTGCACTGGGAGACATCTCGGAGTTCACTCCAACCTGAATTATTGCAAATACTTTCCGTTTAAAAAAAGCAAACTTTTGTTTTCCTTTGCTGGATCACTTACTGTAGGTTTCTCTGCTTCATCACTTACTGTATGTTTCCATTGGTAGATAATGTTATGTATGTTTCCTTTATATTAAAGTAAAGAAGAGGAATAAAAAAATATCTAAATCTATTCAAAATTATAAAATTCCATTTTATTCATCACAATAAAAAAATCAGATGCTATAAAACCATGGTCTGACACACTGGGGTATTGCCATGTAATGACAGTATGAATGCAAGTCACAGGCAAATATAATTTTATTGAAAAAAGCGAACTGGCCAGTTCGTAAAGTAAACAAGATATCCTCCACATGTTTCCTTTGCTAGATGGCTTAGGGCCTATCTCCACTCTCTGGTTTTTCTGCATCAGTTTTCTGCATGCTTTGTCTGACATTTTTGCATTGCTGTCAGTTGTTTTTCTGCATGTGAAACGCATTCAAGTGAGATTACTATTGGTTGCAGTTTTCCTGTGCAGAAAAAACTGACAAGTGGAGCAGGCCCTCACTGTATGCTTTCTTTACTGGATCATTTACTGTCTGTTTCTTTGCTGAATCACTTACAGTCATGGGCGTCCGCACGTTGGGCAAAATGGGGCACTTGCCCCCCCTGGCCGCCAGCCTGGCATGGCGGTACAAGCAGTAGCTTGGAGCGGCATGAAGGGGGGAGGGTGCTGCCACAGGTGGAGACTGTGGCTGACCGCCGCTATTACAATCAGCTTCGCTGCCTGTCAAGTCAATCGTGGTTTGTTTACACCACGTCACGTGCCGCTGCCTCTATGCCCGCCCGGATGTCTGAGTGGAGACTGACTGTGCCCCCTTGCTGAGCAGAGCCCCCCTTGGCCCTGTATGTGTGCGTGAGTTCCCCTCTCCCCCCGGCCCCCCAAATAAGTGGCTGCAGCCTGCATACAGTCAGGCAGCCTAAGGTGAGCTCGACGTATCCTAGGCTAAAAATAAATGTATTCAAAAAAGTGAACCTGAACTCTTGTACAGGACAGAAGGAAAACATAGAGATTTTCTGATGTACTGTAACATTGGTGCATTATGATTATTTTCTGGTGAAAGATTGCCGCATTACGATTATTTTCTGGTGAAAGATTGCCACATTATGATTACTTTATGGTGAAACATTGCTGCATTATGATTATTTTCCGGTGAAACATTGCTGCGTTACGATTATTTTCTGGTGAAAGATTGCCACATTATGATTATTTTATGGTGAAACATTGCTGCATTATGATTATTTTCCGGTGAAACATTGCTGCTTTACGATTATTTTCTGGTGAAAGATTGCCGCAATTACGATTATTTTATGATGAAACATTGTCGCAATACGATTATTTTATGGCGAAACATTGCCGCAATGCGATTATTTTATGGTGAAACATTGCCGCATTATGATTATTTTATGGAGAAACATTGCCGCATTACGATTATTTTGTGGTGAAACATTGCCGCATTACGATTATTTTGTGGTGAAACATTGCCGTATTATGATTATTTTATGGAGAAACATTGCCGCATTACGATTATTTTATGAAGAAACATTGCTGCATTACGATTATTTTGTGGTGAAACATAGCCGCATTATGATTATTTTATGGAGAAACATTACTGCATTACGATTATTTTGTGGCGAAACATTGCCGCATTACGATTATTTTGTGGTGAAACATTGGCGTATTATGATTATTTTATGGAGAAACATTGACGCATTACGATTATTTTGTGGTGAAACATTGCTGCATTACGATTATTTTATGGAGAAACATTGACGCATTTAGACTATTTTGTGGTGAAACATTGGCGTATTATGATTATTTTATGGAGAAACATTGCCGCATTACAATTATTTTGTGGTGAAACATTGCCACATTATGATTATTTTATGGAGAAACATTGTCGCATTACGAGTTTTTTCTGGTGAAACATTGCCACAATTCGATTATTTTATGCTAAAACATTGCCGCAATACGATTGTTTTTTATTGGGGGGTCACCATGGGTTTTCTCACCTGGAGTGACAAAGTGGCTAGAGGTGCATCTGCGGCGTCCCCGCTGCCTAAGGCAGAACAGCCAGCCCAGCATCAAACCTGTGCTCCTGCTCTCACTGGTCGCCGGCTGATTCTGAGGACTGAACCTCACGCTGGGCTGCTTGCTGTGACATGGTGAGTGGGGGGCACCTGTCACTACCTAGACTGGGGGTCCCTGTCACTACCTGAACTGAACTGGGGGTCCCTGTCGCTACCTGAACTGGGAGACCCTGTCACTACCTGAACTGGCGGTCCCTGTCACTACCGAAACTGTCACTACCTGAGCTGGGGGTCTCTGTCACTACCTGAACTGGGGGTCCCTGTCACTACCTGAACTGAGGGGCACCTGTCACTACCTAAACTAGGGGGCACCTGTCACTATCTAAACTGGGGGTTCTCTGTCATTACCTAAACTAGGGGCACCTGTCACCACCTAAACTGGTGGTCCCTGTCGCTACCTAAACTAGGGGCACCTGTCACTACCTAAACTGGGGGGAACCTGCCACTACCTAAACTGGGGGGCACCTGTGTCAGAGGCGCTCGCAATCTAATTCTTACTATAGTCCTAGTCTTAATGTCCCACCATTGTTAAGTTCATGTAACTTTGGCTCGACCCGTTACCACACCCACATCCTGGTCCATGACCACACCCTTTTTTTTTTTTGCACAGCATACCTCCCCTCTCTTTTTTGCTCTCCCCCTGGAACATTTTCTGCAGTATACTGCTTACAGTATACTTCCTTTAGTAGATTATGTAATGTATGTTTCCTTTGCTGGGTTGCTTATTGTATTCTTCTTTTGCTGGATCACTTACTATAAGCGTCCTTTGTTAGATAACCCACTGTATGCTTCCTTTGCTGGATCACTTAAAGAGGAGCTGTTAGGTATAAGGTCTCAGAGAAAATAAACACATATATCAGTAGCTAAAGATTGGCTGTACTTACATTACATATGCATTTCACTGTCCACGTTTGTACTTCACAGAATTTTTATATAGTATATGCAGAGATTGATGCTCCTGACAGCTCATGGCAGGTTCCATGTTTTTCTGTCAAATGTGTCCTCATGTCCTGCCTGCTTCCTGATCACAGATAAGCTCGTACTGAATAACACAGTGTGCAGTGAATATTAATGAGCCATGTGGCTAGGAACAATAGCTGACTCCTGCAGTGTACCCAGCCCCGAGATTTATCAGTGCTGGACTGATTACAAGCTGCTGTAAAGTCTCATTAGCAGCCGAGGGGAGGGCCCCAGAATGCTTTGCAGTATAGTATGCGGCTTGCGTCCTCTTAGGTCTAACAGCTTTTCTGATAAGCCCACATCAAAGGTAACTGAGATTTTTATCTTCACTAATGGCTTTTTGGCTTCCTTCTAAACTGTTTAACACAGGAGAATAGAGGTTTAAATTAGCTTCTGCAGCCTGACAGTTGCTCTTTAAGGTATGTTTCCTTTGTTGGGTCACTTACTGCATTTTTTTTTTTTTTTTTTGCTGTATCATTGACTGCGTCCTTTATTTGTTGGGTCACTTATTGCATGTTTCATTAGTCGGGTTGCTTACTGTACGTTTTCTCTGTTTTCAGCCTTAGTAAATCAACCTTTGTTGTATGCGAAAGTTTCACTTCCAGCATAATTTTACTTTCCTGACAAATTTATAGTGTAAGAAATGTAGGAGCAATGTCTGCAAAACATTTATTATGTTGTTTATCTCTCTGCAGACTTGAATTTTCATAATTCCTTTGAAAATTACTAAAAATGTACTGTTTGTATTGAAGACTGTTTATAACTTTCTAAAAAGAAAAAAACATTAACATATTAATTGAAGATTAACCAGTAGCTAGCCTGATGTCATTTATCAAATATGACATGAAAAGCATTTTCGAACTCACTGCAGTCAGCCAGCTGCTGCAGGACCTATCATATTTTGTTTCAATTGTAATAAAAAAGAGGACCTCCAGCATTTGCCCTGAGGCCAGCCAGTCTCCACCCATTTCCAATTAAGTTGAAGTAGTTGCTTTAAAAATACTCTTTTAATCTATATACTAACTGTATCTAATCCACAATTATAATTATGCACGGCAGGGACACAGCTGTTGCATGTGCATTACTGGCACAGCAGTACCTGTGCATGCAGCAGCTGCACCCATGCCGTGCATAAGCCCTCCCACCTGCCCAAAAGCCATAGCAAGCCACTGCCCACTGCCACCCACACTAAATCCCATGCCATCCATAGCTGCCAAGCCACCACCCACACTAAAGCATGTGCCGCCCACAGATGCCATCCTCAAGTTAAATGTTATTCCACAGTGATGCCGCACTAAGGCATCGCAAACAATAAAACCGTTGCAAACAATAAAACCATGGGGTGGGGCATCAGTGATGCCATCCAGCACTGCCCACACTAAATTGGGAGTTTGCTGGTGTTATAATAATATTTGATTTCTGTAAGAGTTTAGTTATATGAACTTGACTTTTGACATCTGCCGAGGCTCTCCTGACCTGGTGGGGGAAATGCCACATTGAAATGTCACATCCTAAGTTAGTGATGTGCCTTCTACACTACCCTACAGGTTTGCTTGTTGTATTCCAGGTCGGTGACAGAACTTGTCTAGGATCTTGGGACAGAGGAGATAGTCCACATGTAGCCACTCCTCTACAGAGATTTAACAGGCACTTATTTATTTATTCAATTGTTTATTTTTAGCAGCTATGACTACTTTATTAGTTTATTGGTAGTGCTGGCCTTATGTATTTACTCATTAAAGGGAACCTGAACTGAGAAGGATATGGATTTTTCCTTTTAAATAATACCAGTTGCCTGACTCTCCTGCTGATCCTGTGTCTCTAACACTTTTAGCCTCAGCCCCTCAACAAGCATGCAGATCAGGAGATCTGACTGAAATCAGACTGGATTAGCTGCATGCTTGTTGAGGGGTTGTGATTCAGCTACTATTGCAGCCAAAGAGATCAGCAAGACTTCCAGGCAACTGGTATTGTTTAAAAGGAAACATCCATATCCCTCTCAGTTAAGGTCCCCTTTAAAAATGTAGCAGCTGCAGCATCTCCTGGGAAAGATGGAGGATCCCATATGAACATTGTGGCCAGTAAAATAGCCTTTCTGTCCATATGGGTTCTGCCATCTTCCCCAGGAGATACTGCAGCTGCTGCATTTTTAACTTGTTCAGTGCTCTGCAAGGAGGTATAAGAGCAAATTTAACCTTAGTCTTCCTCAGTTCCTTTGATTTATATGCAGAGTGGCACATATAAAACCGGACCCAGTTGCCTGCTATGAACTTGAGTATATAGGCAGATGCTGTCCAAATGGTGCTTTCCTACAGGCCTTTTTCTCTCTCCCTGCTGTGTGTGTGTGTGTGGTCTCTGGCTTTATTGAAGCCTGTGTCACCTGTATTCACTGCCATATGGGTAATGCTCTCAGCAGTGAATACAGGTAACACAGAAAGACACACACACACACACACACACACACACACACACACACACACTTGCCTATCATTACAAACACACACACACACACACACACACACACACACAC